>NC_140002.1:42981444-43511197 GCF_964263955.1 Coregonus lavaretus
TCTCAGCAGTCTATAAAGACCAGGTGTCACATCAGTGTAGCTTCTAGATCACCTCTCTGCTTTGCTCTTCGACAGTGATAATGAATTGTAAATCCTCAACATTGTCTCAAAAAGTAGTCACTTATCCCTGAATGATACAGCAGATCAGTTGATATAGGAGGTGGAGGCTGAGGCAGAAAAATGAGGGGCAAATAGCAGAGACCTGTAGACTACATTAAGATCTAAAGGCCCAGTGCAGTAAAAAATCGGATTTTCCTGTGTTTTTATATATATTTCCACACTATGAGGCTGGAATAATACTGTAAAATATTGACAATGATGACAATGCCATTTTAGTGTAAGAGCTGTTTGAAAAGATTGCCTGACATTTTTGCCTGTTTTGGTGGGACAGAGTTTTGGCCTGCCTGGTGACATTATTAGTTAATAGACCAATAAGAAAGAGTTCCAAACCTCTCTTCCAATAAGAACTAGTTTGTTTGTTTTCCCCTCCCAACTTAGACTACTCCCAGACAGTCCTAGCAAAAGTCTTGCTTGAGAAATTGCTTTTTGCTAAGGAGCTATTTTTAAGGAGCAATTAAGGTACTTAATTGTTTCCCAGAAATGATTTTATATTCAGATACAAATGGCTTCATTGGACCTTTAAGAGCAGAGGCGTCATGCCCAAAGGGAGCCCGTCAGTTTTTTTTATTTAACTTTGTTGTTGTTGTTTCTCTGTAATACTACTAGCCACCTAGCAATTTTATGAAGTTGGTTTTAGCTAGCCCAGATAGGTTCCCAATCTCATAACTAGCTACCAAGAAGCTAGCTGCTTTTAGCAACACTAAAAGGGTTGGATCTTATGCAGGGGGGAAATTGAGAAAAAAACATCTAATAGAACGTAATTTAAACAGGCTTTCCAAACGTGGGTCTGTTGTAGACCCACTTCCTCTCCGCTTACCTCATGTCAAAATAAAAGTCCTGCACGTGCGTCATACCTGCAAAAAAAAAGCAAGAACTTGTGGGACTTATATTTTGACATGAGGTAAGCAGAGAGGAACTGACCTCGTTGAGGAACTGCAAAAGAGTGACATTCTGGAGTCCTATTTTGATATAGCAACAATAGTCTAATTGTCAACTCAAAATGCACGTTAAAATATCTTGAATGATGCATTCCTGCTGATTTGCACTGTGAATGATTTTATAAGATGATTGCTCATTTTTTCTATTGTGTGATGCCTCGGCAAAACTTTGGTGGGATCAACTCATCGGCTGGTGCCATCAAAACCTTTTAGCAAGGGAAAGGTTAGTCTGACTTACTATGGAATTTTGTAGTATGCTGTAGAATACTACTGTATATTACACACTGTAGTATCCCTCGATCACGTGTAGGTAGTATTTACTATAGAATTATGTAGATAAGCTGTAGGACAGGGGCGGTGTGTTCATTAGGGCGATATGGGCGACGCACTGCCAAACGGGAAAAGGAAGGGATTTTTTTTCTAATCAATTATATCACAGCAACAGTAGTTATCAGTGTTCTAATCTAGACGTCTGATCTGCCACTAAATGTCCAATCAGGCTAAAGTCGTGCTTCAAATGGCCCCGCCCCTTTTGGGGCGATTTCAGTCAGGTTGAAAATCGCCCCAGAAGTCTATCATAGACTGTCATGTAAAATCTTTTTTTTTCAAATATCAGAGCTTTCAATACAATCTCTATGGGTTTCTGAGGGCTTGCACTTACGCGCTTTCGTCATACGTAACATAACCATGAACGTAACTAAGAAAAGAGCGGGTAGCAGCGTCAATCAATTCACGTACTACTATCAAGATGGCTATCGTTCAGTGCAACTCGATTGTCTCTTTGAAAGAAGTTCACATCAAAGACCATTCAAAACGAGCTACTGGAGTGTATGCTAGCGGTCATGAGGGAACATATTGTGGAGGAGGTGAAGTCGGCGAACTTCGTAGCTATCCAAGCTGACGAGACCACGGACGTTTCTACACAGACACAGCTGGTGCTTGTGCTGAGGTACATAGATAGCAACCACAAAGTGCAGGAGCGCTTTTTTGAGTTCCTTCCCATCTCGGAATCAACCTCAGTCTCAATCGCCAGTGTGCTTTTGGAGAGACTGAACGGTCTTTTTGCCGACGACGAGAAAGTCAAACTGTGGTGCACTGGCACTGTACCAGGTTCTCATGAGCTACAACCTCCAGGAGACGTTCTCTGAGACTGTGACTCTGTTGAACATCCTCATAACTACTCCCATGACAACAGCTGAAGCTGAGAGATGTTTCTCAACTTTGACACGAGTTAAGACATTCCTGCGAAATTCAATGGGCCAAGAACGTCTGAATGCACTGGCCATGCTTTCCATGGAGAGGGAACTAGTCCTCAGCATGCCTGATTTCAATGAGAAAGTCATTGACCTCTTTGCTGCATTGAAAGAGAGAAGAGAACAGTTTCAGTACAAGTAATGTAGCCTCTCTCTCTCTTTGTCCCTCCCTGTCTGTCTCTTTAACACACACACGCCCAAATCAGTTCACAGTTGATGTTGTTTAAAATAGTTATTTTTCATTTTTTTAAAAGTAAAAAATAAAAAAAAATCTGTTCATGTTCATTTTTACAAATCTATACAATTGGCCAGAATATGGTTGTTCATATTTACAAATCTATACAATTGGCCAGAATATGGTTGTTCATTTTTACAAAGCCATACAGATAGCTGTGTTTACCTTTTCTAGAAATTATTTTCAAATTCTGTTTTCAGGCAAAATGTCTATCACTGTTCATTTTCACAAATCTATACAAGAGGGCAGAATATGGAAGTCTATAAAAATTTCTTATTACCAATAACTTGCATCAATGTTTTCAGTAGCCTCTATCAAAAGCTCCTGCTTGCTTGTTGTGAATTATGCTCAGGTGCACATATTTCCAATTCAACCATGAGGCAAAAAATGTGGTAAAAGCTCTTGTTGATGCTGTATTTTCAGCTGATATTTCATTTGTTTATGGAAATGCATATTGTTTATGCAGTGTTGAGGAATGTGAAAGAACACCCTTGATTATTTTTACTGTGATAACTTATTTTGCTTTTGTAAGCCAACACTTTTGAGATCAGTCAATAAATGCTTCTGGCATTGACTTATATGCTGCCCCTGTCTTCATGTTGTTGCTGGACATATCTTTTTTTAAATGTGTGTAGGTCACCTAAATCATCAGAAAAATTGCCCCCCCTGAGAATTTTTTTCAGGAGCCGCCACTGCTGTAGGATACTGTAGAATGCTACACTACACACTGTACTAATATGCCCAAGTTTTAATTTGCAAATACCCCACCCATTCCCCTCCCCCATATCACAATATGTGCCATCCATGAGTGAGAAACCAATATTTCAAGTATAGACCATATACAGTGGGGGAAAAAGTATTTAGTCAGCCACCAATTGTGCAAGTTCTCCCACTTAAAAAGATGAGAGAGGCCTGTAATTTTCATCATAGGTACACATCAACTATGACAGACAAATTGAGAAAAAAAATCCAGAAAATCACATTGTAGGATTTTTTATGAATTTATTTGCAAATTATGGTGGAAAATAAGTATTTGGTCACCTACAAACAAGCAAGATTTCTGGCTCTCACAGACCTGTAACTTCTTCTTTAAGAGGCTCCTCTGTCCTCCACTCGTTACCTGTATTAATGGCACCTGTTTGAACTTGTTATCAGTATAAAAGACACCTGTCCACAACCTCAAACAGTCACACTCCAAACTCCACTATGGCCAAGACCAAAGAGCTGTCAAAGGACACCAGAAACAAAATTGTAGACCTGCACCAGGCTGGGAAGACTGAATATGCAATAGGTAAGCAGCTTGGTTTGAAGAAATCAACTGTGGGAGCAATTATTAGGAAATGGAAGACATACAAGACCACTGATAATCTCCCTCGATCTGGGGCTCCACGCAAGATCTCACCCCGTGGGGTCAAAATGATCACAAGAACGGTGAGCAAAAATCCCAGAACCACACGGGGGGACCTAGTGAATGACCTGCAGAGAGCTGGGACCAAAGTAACAAAGCCTACCATCAGTAACACACTACGCCGCCAGGGACTCAAATCCTGCAGTGCCAGACGTGTCCCCCTGCTTAAGCCAGTACATGTCCAGGCCCGCCTGAAGTTCGCTAGAGTGCATTTGGATGATCCAGAAGAGGACTGGGAGAATGTCATATGGTCAGATGAAACCAAAATAGAACTTTTTGGTAAAAACTCAACTCGGCGTGTTTGGAGGACAAAGAATGCTGAGTTGCATCCAAAGAACACCATACCTACTGTGAAGCATGGGGGTGGAAACATCATGCTTTGGGGCTGTTTTTCTGCAAAGGGACCAGGACGACTGATCCGTGTAAAGGAAAGAATGAATGGGGCCATGTATCGTGAGATGTTGAGTGAAAACCTCCTTCCATCAGCAAGGGCATTGAAGATGAAACGTGGCTGGGTCTTTCAGCATGACAATGATCCCAAACACACCGCCCGGGCAACGAAGGAGTGGCTTCGTAAGAAGCATTTCAAGGTCCTGGAGTGGCCTAGCCAGTCTCCAGATCTCAACCCCATAGAAAATCTTTGGAGGGAGTTGAAAGTCTGTGTTGCCCAGCGACAGCCCCAAAACATCACTGCTCTAGAGGAGATCTGCATGGAGGAATGGGCCAAAATACCAGCAACAGTGTGTGAAAACCTTGTGAAGACTTACAGAAAACGTTTGACCTGTGTCATTGCCAACAAAGGGTATATAACAAAGTATTGAGAAACTTTTGTTATTGACCAAATACTTATTTTCCACCATAATTTGCAAATAAATTCATAAAAAATCCTACGATGTGATTTTCTGGATTCTTTTTTCTCATTTTGTCTGTCATAGTTGACGTGTACCTATGATGAAAATTACAGGCCTCTCTCATCTTTTTAAGTGGGAGAACTTGCACAATTGGGGGCTGACTAAATACTTTTTTCCCCCACTGTATTGTGTTCCCTACAGCCATTTAAAACATGTATACTTACTTGCAGTGACCTATTATAAAAACAAAAACAAAAAATGCATGCATACTTAAACAGGTATACCTATACTTACCCGACTACTTACCTGAGATCCAAACCACCGTGTGCCTGGTGTGTTGCTGCTCTGGAGAAGACCTGTGTGTAATCCTCTCTGCCCACTCCTATTGGACAATGGAAACACAAACATCAACAATATCCACAACCACACAACCAAATACTCACAATCATATAGCACCAGGCCCTCCCAGCACCCTGAAGAGCAAGTTTCCATCCCCTATTTTTTTTTTATTCGAATAAAGATATTAAATCCCTCCCCGAACGAGGTCCGTATCCTATTCCCAACCCTACCCCCTAAAACTAAACCCTTACCCGAAATCAGGTTTGTATTCCCTACCCAATTAAAATCAAGTCACAGAAGACAAAAGGAGAACTCCAACACCCTTGTCCCTTGCCAAAACTCACCCTCGACTGGACAGACACACTGAGAAGAGGGGTAGAAAAGGGCAGGAAACCCTGAGATATCCCTACAAGCCCCAAGTCTCTTTACTTACTTACTACAGCTTACGGAAAATGTGCTCTTTTAGTATTTGTCCAGTAGTTTTCCTTAAGGAGAGAGGGCCAAAGAGAAGTGCCAGCCCAGACCTTATGGTCTTGGACTCCCTTGTGTGCCTGCTAGCTCCTCAGGTTGGCCTTCCTCCCCTCTGCAGACCCAGATCCCGACCCACCACCTGCACCAATCCCGGTTCCTGTTTCCGGTTCCTGTTTCCCAGTTCCCTGCCCCAGACCCAACACCAATCCCCGGTTCCCAGTTCCAGTCCCAGCACCAACCCTGGACACAAGAGCAGATGCCACAACTGCCACCTCCATCCAGCCACTGCCAGCCTAGACCCCATCCACTCCCCCATCACAAGGACACAGACACACCGTCAACCACTCCACCAGACCAACCACCCCTGCAAAGACTCCAAACTCATACAAGATTCATTCCTCAAGAGACGATCTGAAAACAAACACAGAAATACGAACAGTGAAAGCAAAACTAATCTTATTGAATTTGTTGTTGTTGTTGCTTTGATAGTGATTCATTGCTTTTTCCTTCAGGGATGACAGTAACCTTTGCTGTGTTGATGATTTGTTAGGCGGTTTAATGTGTTAGAATTGATTTGATGTTTATTTTTGACTATTGATTTGAAACTTAATATTGAACCTGACTATTGCTTTTGATTTTGATTGAACAGAGAAAAAACCTTGTAAAGAATTTTGGACAAAATAAGTAAAAAAGACCCCACTTCGATGTCAAAGATAATAAAACTAAACACTACAGTAAATACTATATTTAGTTTAACTACAGTATTTATACCATAGTAAACTGTCAATACTATATTATACTACAGTAATATCTGCAAAAATACAATGTACTGAGTGTACAAAACATTAGGAACACCTTCCTAATATTGAGTTGCACCCCCTTTTGCCCTCAGGGCAGCCTCAATTCAACTGGGCATGGTACAAAGTGTTGAAAGCGTTCCACAGGGACGCTGGCCCATGTTGACTCCAATGCTTCCCACGGTTGTGTCAAGTTGACTGGATGTCCTTTGGGTGGTGGACCTTTCTTGATACACACAGGAAACTGTTGAGCGTGAAAAACACAGCAGCGTTGCAGTTCTTGACACACTCAAACCGGTGCGCCTGGCATCTACTACCATACTCCGTTCAAAGGAACTTAAATATTGTATCTTGCCCATTCACCCTCTGAATGGTACAAATACACATTCCATGTCTCAAAGCTTAAAAAGTATTATTTAACCTGTCTCCTCCCCTTCATCTACACTGATTGAAGTGGATTTAACAAGTGACATCAATAAGGGATCATAGCTTTCACCTGGTCAGTATGTCATGGAAAGAGCAGTATGTCATGTTTTGTCCACTCAGTGTATAGTGAATACTACAACAACAAAAACTATAATAAATACTACAGGAACGTCCGCAAAAACACTGTAATACTACAGTATTTATACTGTAGTAAACTATAGTATTTCTTCATGTGGGGCTGCCCAGCACCGTGCTCTATAACAAACAGAGCCATATTGTACATGTACTGTCCACCCCACGTTGCTATTTCAGATGATGAGGCTGGCCTGCGAGCAGGAAAGTAACAGACTGTTAGGATGCATTGGATAAAACAATACATGCCAGGCTAGTGACTGTCTCTGACATTCTAGAACACGAGAGGGTATAGGGGAAAATTGGACAGGACAAATCGTAAGAATGAAATCTTTGATCTTGTCATTGTTCATGTTTATCTAAAACCTTCATCTAGATGAAACAGATGGAGGAAACTAATATTAGTGCCAGGGCATCAATAATCTACAAGAAGGCATGTTGAGATGGCTGTCCTTCCATCTGTGGCTCCATACTGGCAGCCATGCCGGCCAAGCCTATACTATGTGATGGGGACAGGGGGTCCATCCAAGCCCAGTCTTGGAGCTTCGGGATGCAGGGTCATCTGCTGATACTAGGTCATCATCACTGCACGTCACAGGTTCATGGAAAGGACAATGGCTGTGGCTCAGATATGGGGCTTCAAGTTCTTCTATTCTACCCCTTTGGTCATCTAAGTGGTTGGTCGTTGGTGTGGCCTATTATTATGGGATGCAGTCCCTTCAAGTAACCATTGCAAATCCAAAATTATTATTTACTACAGTATTCCTTATCTTTAATGCAAATGTGACAGTGACAAACATGGTTAACGTCTACTAAGCTGAAAAGATGCTGCTATACCTCCTGAAATACAGTGCATTCGGAAAGTATTCAGACTTTTTCCACATTTTGTTATGTTACAGCCTTATCATAAAATGGATTACATAGTCCCCCCCCCACCAATCTACACACAATACCCCATAATGACAAAGTAAAAACAGGTTTTTTGAATTTTTTGCTAAGTGATTGAAAATAGAAAACTGAAATATCATATTTACATAAGTATTCAGACTCAGTACTTTGTTGAAGCACCTTTGGCAGCGATTACAGCCTCGAGTGTTCTTGGGTATGACGCTACAAGCTTGGCACACCTGTTTGTGAGGAATTTCTCCCATTCTTCTCTGCAGATCCTCTCAAGCTCTGTTAGGTTGGATGGGGAGTGTCATGGCTTGGTTTTTGCTGACATGCACTGTCAACTGTGGAACCTTATATAGACAGGTGTGTGCCTTTCCAAATCAATCCAATCAAGTTGTAGAAACAGCTCAAGGATAATCAATGGAAACAGGATGCACCTGAGCTCAATTTCGAGTCTCATAGCAGAGGGTCTGAATACTTACGTAAATCTGTTTAAGTTTTTATACATTTGCAAAAAAATCTAAAAACCTGTTTTGGCTTTGTCATTATGGGTTATTGTGTGTAGATTGATTCGTTTTTTTTTTTTTTTTTTTACATTTAATCCATTTAAAAATAAGGCTGTAATGTAACAAAATGTGGAAAAAGTAAAGGGGTCTGAATACTTTCCGAACGCACTGTAGTTCCCATCTGACTTAAAATAGTCATGAATTCTCCGCTTCCATTTTACGTGGACAGAGCACGACGAAATAACTGACAATTAGGCACCTCCAGGCGTCAGAATTGTCACCCTCCCGTGTGGGTCTGAGGGCAGTGTGTGGGAGGAAAAGGAAGTCACGTTATACACTTTGTTCCCCTCTCTTCTCTTCTTTATTAACCATTTGGACACACTACATCTAATCAAAAGTATTGAGGCGTTCCTCTCCTCCACGCTAATTGGTTGCCATTCTTAGACTTGAGGGTGGGGATACAACCACAGATCTCACGTGCAGGCTCACCCAACATGCTTCCCATCTACACACAGAGGGGCATTGTGACGTGAACGTCTGGCTTGTCAGGCTATTCATCTAAGATTTTAAAAAACATTACTTGGAGGTGGACTATCTGTTACACTTAGAGGATGGGGCCAGCAGCATTTTGTGTGTGAAAGACAATGGCTGTTGGCATAACAGCGCATTAGGGCACATTATTAAGAGGCTGCACGTGAGCTCGTCTGGAAGCTGGATGTGTGGGTGACCTTGACGCAAGTGAATCTGCCTTCAGTACAGCCAGCCTGCTACTTGGAGAGTAGGCTGATATCTAGCTCTCCCTCCCACACTGCCAGAAACACTTTCCACTACTTCCCCAGTGCTCCCCTTTCTAACATTCCACAACTCTATTGTATTATGTCACTTTTTTTCATGAGACGTTCACACACACCAAACAGGTCTACTGCCTCATGGCAATAACGACACAGAAATCAATAATATGGGTGAAAGATTACATACAATACCATGCATGGTTGCCATTGGTAACATTGAGTTTATTTTCCATCTCAAAACAAATCATGACAAGACAGGGTTGAGTTTCAGCTTTAAGGTTGAAATCGAGTCCAGTGCTATATTTAAGAGAGACAATGAGAAACATGGATGTAAACCCTTTCAGTTTAAGACCTCTCCAAAGCTTGGTCCCTAACTGCATATCCATTCCAGATGAATCAAATCAAGACCAAGATCATTTAGTTCATTACACAAATTCCTAGTATAAAAGACATTAAAGTGATGTTGCAAATGATTGATGTCAATCAATAAAACAGGTCATTGTGGCGGGAAAGAATTGAAAATATACAAATTACTTTTTTTTTTATTCATCGCTAAGTATGCAACAGAGTATTTCCATCCCAATAGCCCTATTCCTCAGTGTGTCACTCTCCACCAATCAAACACTGAGGTGTAGGGCAGTTTAGCAGATGTCCTTTTATATGCTGAACACAAGGAGATGTACAGTGATGTCTGTGTGTCTGTCTACGTGTCTTCTTCATCACTTCCTGCCAGGCTGCTGTCAGTGGAACTTACTTCTGCGTCCTCAGGGGTCTCTGGTTCCACCTCAGGGGTCTCTGGTTCCACCTCAGGGGTCTCTGGTTCCACCCCAGGGTCTACTGCTGCCTTTGCCCCTGCTTCCTGGCTCTGAGAGTTGGAGGGCTCTGTCACAGATCCCTCTGCCTTGCTGGATGACTCCTCTGTGGTTGTGGTTGGTTTGTCTGGTCCCTCTGTACTTCCTGGCGGTGCCCCCGGCGGAGCAGGTCCCTTGCTCCCACCCTCTAGGTAAGCTGCCCAGCCTTTCAGTCTCTCCTCTCGCTCCCTCGTGGTTTCCTCCACCTATAGACAGACAGGCAGACAGACAGACACACGTCAACACAGTTATATTCACTATGGAGGTGGTTGCTATGTTCCGGAAACAATTCACGAGGTATTAAGCCTCTCTGTTATCTTTTAACGTGATAGTGACCTAACAACTGTACTATTTGACTCCACTGATCCGGCTCCTGTCGATGCCTCTTCATAAGCCCCATCTGTGCTGACATGTGGGCCATAGCTGCTTCTAATGTGGCAACAGCATGGTTCTTACCTGGTAGTCAGTGGATCCATCCCACAGCTGTGCTGATAACTTCTTGCCCCCAAACCAGCGGCCGTCCAATGCTATCTGACACACGTCTGCATCCTCTGGCTCTTTGAAGGCCACCGAGGCCACTCCATCAGGATGTCTCTATGGAAGACATAGGACCATGTCACTAGTTAGGTTTCCCTCCAATTACAGAAAGATTTTAATGGGAAAAATCGAAAATGTGCATTAAGAAATATGCAAATTTCCCCACCAGAGGTGTTTCCATCCATTGGCCATATACCACACCCCCTCAGGCCTTATTGCTTAATTATACCAAAGTGACAGAAATTAAGTGAGCTGATTCCCATCAGCAGGCACTTACATCAAAAATGATGACCTTCTTCACCTGACCAAATTTCTCACATTCTGTCCGCAGGTCGTCCCGGTACTCATTTAACACCAGGGGGTCTTCCTGTGGGACAGAGATACAGGACATAGCTTTACTATAGTGCAGAAAAGGAGTGGGGGTGAAGTGTTGGGATGTTAAACTAGAACACAACCATTCCTGATCTCTGATGGAGAAAGACGTAAGCCTGACTCCCTAAAATACCACAGTGCTGTCGATAGAAAGGGGTCTAAATCAGTTGAAATGAGTCATTTGCTCTGGGGGGTATTTGCTGTCCTCACACCAGTCATCTATATCTATTCCCACCAGCTCTTTGTGGTCATGTGTGTTGATGTGAGTGAGTGAGCGAGCGAGAGAGAGAGAGAGAGAGAGGGGTATTTGCTCACCTCAAAGTCACTAGGGTGGAACATGTTCTGGATAATGAGCACACGTTCATGCCTTTTGCGCGCCTCCCCTTTCTTCTCTGGCCTCCAGTCCAGCTGCCTGTCAGTCAGACCAACGGTGAGAGATGAGCCACACAAAAGCCAAAAAAAAGGGACACCTACTGGGCCAACTGCATTGACATTTTCCAATTCCAGTTCCAGAATTCAGCAGGAGGGGACATACTTCTGCTGGGCCTTCATCCTCTTGCGGTAATCCTTGCTCTTCTTCTTCTTCTTACTGGCGTCGTACTGACCCTTGAGCTCGAACCTGGCAGCCTCTACATGGAGCTGATAACCCCTGATCTCTGACTCGTCAATCAGTCGCTCAGCCAGGGCTACAGACTCCTTCTGCAGGGGAGGGGGAGAGGAGAAGCTTTACACCCCACACAACATACACACATCCTCTCATGGAAATAGACACATAGCAACAAAGAGATCCACGCAGACATTTCCCACTAACACCGTGAGAACACGAATCATCTCGATTACACTGCTCATAAGATCAAAACACACACAATTAACCGTTACACCGCTAAGCCCAGAGCACTCACCTTTAAGTAACAGCAGAGTCCGTCCCCTTTCTGGTTGCCCTGGCCGTCCTTGTAGAGTTTGACTTTGTACTCCTCAGAGATGGGGTCCCTCATAACAATGCCACACTTAGACATGAGCTCAACAAACTCCTCCGTGGTGATGTCCGGTGGAAGACCTGAGGAATAGGAAAGAACTTCCCTGACTGAAAGGACAGTAGGAACTTGCCTGAACAATGCCTTTATGCCTAAACAGTGCAATTCAACTGTGCTGGTAGCCATCAGACCTGGGTTCAAAATACACATGTATTTAAATATTTGCATCGCTTATTTTCTGTGTATTTGAGTATTTTCAAATACACTGGCCAAAGCACAGCCGAAAACAACTACTTACATTTGAAGTAGTTGTAAATACATGCCAATACTTTCAAAACGTATTTCCAAATCAGGGACCAAGACTGCGACCATTTCAATCGCACCACCTCACTAAAGACGTCCTATTTTTTGGGAGGCTAAAACCATGATTTGTAATGAAAGTGTCTTCCTACCGCTGTACCTGTTTCGCTGGGGCCTGATACTGTGTCGAGCGAGACACTCTCTCCTTTCCCGGGGGGAAAATGCTCCGAGAGCATTTTTGTAAAAACATTTAAAAATCCAACTGCGTGGAAAACACAGCTATCCTGTTGTCACGGTTGAAGAGAGGAGGTTCTCAGACTTCTGTAGGTATAAAATGTTTTTTCAACTCTCAATTTTGAGCTCAATAGCAACTATTTTACAACCAACATATTTGATATGGCTTTGAGATACGGAGCGCACAAAATGGGCAATGGCCATTCCGATTGCATAGGCCTCATTGGGTAGTAGCATAGGCTATAACATTTTTTGGGACATGATATTTATTGTTAGATTAATGCATGGCTACTAGCAGTGGGTATTATATTATATTTAGTGCTAGCAATCTAGCTAATGTGTTTTGAGTTTCCATTTACTCAGGTCGTGAATTAGCCTTTGATATTAGTGCACATAGATGCAGGCAAATAGATTTATATTTAACAAAAATAAATCGGAACATTCTGGAGCCCTATTTTAACAGTAAAATATAACAACAAAAGCCTATTGTCAACCCAAAATTCATGACATTCGCTGGATTAGGTTGCACATCAAAATATTTTTAATCACAACATGTTAAATAAAACAACTTATTTTTTAAATACCATCTCATTAGTCTATTACACATTTTAATAAAGCACTGTGAATAACTTTATATGATGATTACACATGTTTTCTATTGAGTGACGCTGCAAAAAACATTGGTGCAACCTAATCATAGGCCAGTGCCACCAGGAGAAAATGTTAGTCTGGAGCCCTGCAAATAAATTCCAGTATTCAACTACTTGTATTTTCAAAGGAACTTTGTCTAAATAATTGTTTCGAAATGTATTTGAAAGTATTTAAAACTTATTTGAAAGTACTGTATTTAAAATACAGTAAATCGTATTTGAACCTAGGTCTGGTAGCCATATCCAGAGAAGGGAGACTTACCTGACACGTACACATTGGTATTCTTGTCTGTTTCCACATCAAACCAGGCTGCAAAGACAATGATGTTTGTTTGAGTATTCCCTTTGAGGATACACCAAGTCACATGTTGATTTCATGCTAAAACATGTATGTAAAACATCCTGTACCTGCTGCATCTGCCTTCCTTTTCTCCCCTTTCTCCTTTTTGCCCTCTTTCGGCTGTTCCGTGTCAGTGCGCTTCTCTGCTTTCTTCCCCTCCTCTGGCTTGGCTGGTGTGTCTGTGTTAGGTGTACATGCAGCATTTGGATCATGCTCCCCATCCTTTGTGAAGCCGTAGTTAGCTTGATATGCAGCAAGGAAGTCCTCTGTTATCTGGACGAGAAGACCAGAATTACCCCAACCACTATTTTTAAACATATTCTCACAAAAAAAGGTGAGTCATGAAAACTGACATGGGGGCATGGCAATTCTAAAAGTTCTAGAAACATAACATTAGAAAATTGATGGGCAACTTTGATGGGGGTGGGGGCCACAAAAAATCTGAAATCATCATGAAGGGCCGCAGTGGCTCATGGGTCCGCGTACCCACATCCCCAATAGTTTCCCGCAATTCTACACATTTTGCCATGGGGCGTAGAGAAAATGTTGCAGTTTTAAAGCAAGTTTGCTGCAATTCTACACATTTTGCCATGGGGCGGAGAGAAAAATGTGCAGTTTTATAGCTAATTTCCTGCAATTATACACATTTTGTCATAGGATGGAGGAAAATGTTTGATCATCAGTTATATGATAACTGATGATCAATGGGCCCCACCACGGCTGGTTATTCGACAAGCTTCCTACAATTTTAGATAGCTGGCCGCTAGACTAATCTACCAATCTAAAAAAGTTTGCTGACATGGGCTAATTGAGTGACTGCTGATGCACAAGCAAATTTCGAAATTGCACCTTGTGTTTTCTACTATTGTAACTCTCAACAGTCAGTTGAGAACCTGACTGAGTTCCCAAAAAATAAAATATATATACTTTTTTGGGGGGAGGGGGGAAATTGGTCCACAAGCCTACAAAAGGGGGGCCGCATCCGTCCCGCCAGTTGCCCATCCCTGTATTACAACATCAAGTTGTTGCAGACAGAAATGTAAGGTTTTAGCTAAGCAGAAGACGTGACGGTAACACACTTTAGGAAACCATGCTTTCTTGTCATGGTCCCAGTCATACACTGTCCCATCCTCTGGGTCCACGAAGGTGTTAGGGTCAGCTCCGCCCCCCTGTCTCTGGCCATACAGCTGCTGCAACCGGAGCTGCTCATGGAACTCCTTATTTCCATCAGTATCACCACTCATCTAAACAACACAAGAAAACACAGGTTGTGACAGGAACATTGAAGATCTTTCTTGTGTTGAGGACGTGTTGTTGAATGGGCAACTACTAGCTAGAATAGTGGGCCAACCATGTTAGCTAGCCAGCCAGCTAATAATTTAAAACAAACGTAAGACTTGTGAACTGTCAAGTCAAGATTTGTAGCTAGCTAGCTGTGGACAGCTAGGTGGTTAGCTAACGTTAGTGAACTAGCTAGAAATCTATACTGAACAAAAATATAAAGGCAACATACATCAATTTCAACGATTTTACTGAGTTACAGTTCATATAAGGAAATCAGTCAATTTAAATAAATGTTTTAGGCCCTAATCTATGGATTTCACATGACTGGGCAGGGGTGCAGCCACGGGTGGGCCTGGGAGGGCATACGCCCACCAACTTGGGAGCCAGGCCTACCCACTGGGGAGCTAGGCCCAGCCAATCACAATGAGGTTTTCCCCACAAAAGGGCTTTATTACAGACAGAAATACTCCTCAGTTTCATCAGCTGTCCGGGTGGCTGGTCTTAGATGATCCCACAGGTGAAGAAGCTGGAAGTGGAGGTCCTGAGCTGGCGTGGTTACACATGGTCTACGGTTGTGAGGCCGGTTGGGCGTACTGCCAAATTCCCTAAAATGACGTTGGAGGCGGCTTATGGTAGAGAAATGAACATTCAATTCTCAGGGAACAACTCTGGTGGACATTCCTGCAGTCAGCATGCCAATTGCGCGCTCCCTCAAAACTTGAGACATCTGTGGCATTGTGCTGTGTGACAAAACTGCACATTTTAGAGTGGCCTTTTATTGTCCCCAGCACAAGGTGCACCTGTGTAATGCTCATGCTGGGTAATCAGTTTATTGATATGCCACACCTGTCTGGTGGATGGATTATCTTGGCAAAGGAGAAATGCTCACTAACAGGGTAAACACATTTGAGAGAAATACGTTTTTTGTGCGTATAGAACATTTCTGGGATATTTTATTTCAGCTCATGAAACCAACACTTTATAATGTTGCGTTTATATTTTTCAGTATAGTTAGTGAGCTACGTTAGCTAGTAGCCCATGGCAGCTGCGTGACTAAAACTGAAATCAGACAATGAAAAGTATATTATACACATCTTTATAGGTACTAACGTTACTCATATCTAGTTAATTGACCAGATCTAGCTAGTTAGCTTTGATTATTTATTTTAATTTTAGCTACTAACGTTAGCTGACAATCAAGCAAGTGTGCCTAGTTAGCTAGCTAACGTTAACAAGTTCTGCTTGATGTGTTTAGCCAGGAATTAGACTAGAACATAACTTTACATAACGAGCCAAGGGGCAGCAATGCTTATATTTGAAGATCAATTAATTGTATATTTGTATATTGATTAGTTAGTTAATTCAACGTTAAAACATTAGCCAGCTCAGCTACCTTTGACGGTCCGCCGCCAACGATGACTGAAGATACACTTCCGGTGTCAAAGAACAACTTCTGGTAGTCATAAACCCATAGAGTCATGGCTAGAAGGCATTGAGCTTTTGTCAACTCAAAACGTCAAAAGTGTTTTAATTTTTTTTGCATTTGAGCTAACCCTAACCATTTTCAAACCCTTAACCTAATTATCCTAACCTGCTACGAAAAGTGAAATCTGACGTAAATATTACAAAAGCTGGATCCCTTCTAGCCAAGACCTCAACATGTGTCGTCACCAGGGGAGAACGACTGTCTCTCAATAAAGCCACGAAGTTCGAGGCAGACCGTGGTACTGCAGGCAGGCATTGTTTGCAGAAAACAGGATCCCCCATTATAGTATGGGCAAAGATGGTGGTAATGGTAATTGCAATAGTCTGTAAAAAATAAAGGACAAAACAATTACTGGTTGAGGTCTTAACGTGAAGTAGACAGCCATCGGCCCTAAACCATCAGCCCTTGAATTACGTTTTACATCGTCACATCCGAGTGAGCCTTAAACGTTCTTCGCCCAAGCAACAGAGAGTGATAATCTGAGAGGCAAAGTCCTTGGTGGAAATCTTGAAATTGATCCTAAAAACAAACAACCAACCTGAAGCTATTGATGTACCTAGCAAGCTAAGGTAGCTAGTACTCATGTCGGGTAGCTAGCTACAGTTACCCATAGCTGGCTAGCTAGTTTTATCGTTTGGTTATTTATTCCAAATATAATACATTTTATGTTTATGAAGTTAGCTAGCTACGTTTTATAGGCTCCTATGAGTCTGAGCCACTTTGAGCGTCATATTCCCATTTGTCTCCGCTAAAAATCAATGTCATATATATATATATATATATATATATTTTTTTAGCTAGCATCATAATTTTGTTTCACATGCCAAAAAATGCTGCGTGTTAATTTCATTTGACACTTTGCGATCAAAGTTGTTCACTCGCTCCCTCAAGGTAAATCGAGGACCAAGGGGCAACTTTTATGAATTGGACCGTCATTTAAGATGGCAATCTCACTGCATCCGGTTTCAACGGAGATTCCCGAGGAAAAGTGCTAGCGCTAGGGCTGAGGGGGTAGAAATAACACGATTGGACCGCCGCCATTGTATATTTGAATGGACAAAGCCATCGATCACGTTACACCATTCATTCCTATGTGAAGACTCAATAGCTAATTGAAGCCAAATTAAGTCGGTTAAAATGGGGTCTCATGGAGACATAGGGAGCATTCCTCTTCCAGGCGTTGCTGACGCATGCCAGATCTTACAACGCCTGGATAGGTATTTTAAGTATCAACTAACCACAACATATGTTATAGCAATCTGTCAGTCGATGACACAGTCGATGACGTGGCACGCGACCATTGTTTGAAGCATGCAACGTCTAAGCAGTAACTGAAATTGAAGGCCGACTGTGGTACTGCAGGCTGCTATTAGCAACTAAATTATCCTCATGACTGTCAAAAAAAATAATCTGTTCATAATTAAATTGGCAGGTTAAGAGAACTAACGTAGCAGGTTAGGATAATTAATGTAGCGGGTTTAGGATCATTAATGTGGCAGGTTAGGAGAACTAACCTAGCAGGTTAGGAGAATGAGGTTAAGGTTAGGAAAAGCGTTAGTGTTAGGTTTAGCTAAAATGCTGCAAGGAAACAGCAAGCAGCCACTCAAAACGGTCTTGAATGGAAACCAATCTTCCCAATTAGCTGATAGGTTTCCATATATACACCCACTTATGTTGATCCTCCCACTTATTTCGCAATGCCCACTTTTAGACACACTGCACATATGCAGCCACCCATGACTCTAAACATGCCGCATACTAGAGTGGAAAAGTCTAAATGTAATCCTTGGGACATCCTGCCAGAGATACTCTAATGACGAGATGGTCCAAGTATGGGTAAGTGCTTACGAATGATGAATTCATAACCAAGTGGGAAGGTGGTAATTACCAGTTGTGAAGTCATAAATACCATTTGGATGCATTCATGGGGTGAGTTCTAGTGGTAAGCCTAACGAAGCCGGCTGTAGACGAAAGTCAACGAGTGAAGTCAGGCGAGGTGCATCTGCGGCAGCCGAAAGTCGGACACTAGTGGTTTTCCAACAGCAAGGCTCAGATCAACATGGCAGTGTCAACATAGCTCCTATTGTTTATAAAGGTTTTTCTGTATAAATGTCGAAATAAACTTTTCTATACCCCCATATCACACACTCACAAACTGAAAACATAACGTGTGTACAATTAATTAGTTAGAGCGAGGTCTCAAATATCACTTTCATGTGTATCCCCTGTAGCTTTAGAATCGTTGCAAAGTTGGTACCTGTTTCAGTCATGTCTTTGGCCACATTCACATGGGTCAAACAAAAACACCATAATGATTGATTGACAAATAGTGCCTCCAACAATGCAGGTGATGGCTGCATGGTGCAGTTGGTGAGAAGCAATTGCAGTTATTTTAAGACAACTTCATCAAAAACTGCATGTCCTTTGATCACATTATTGTTGAAAAGTTCATGCAGTCATCACGCACCCACGTTCTTTGAACTCCCTGAGAAACGCTATTTGGCCAACAAGCTGTGTCAACCATAAACTAAAAGTACAGCTATCATGCTTGTAAACAAATCATAGATTCAAAACTATATTAATAGATTGCTTTTTATAAAGAATGTTTTGTTGTTGCATTTAACTGCCAAAATTACTGTTATCAAGGTAATTTCCTTAGTAGGTGACGTCAGAGGTGGGAGAAGTCGGAGCTCAGAGATGATAGACTAGTAATTACCAGTTGGAAGGGCATTCAAGTGTATTTTTCCAAGTCGTTTGTGGTAAATACCACCTTCCCACTTGGTTATGAATGCAGCAGAGTGTGTCTGAAAGTGGGCGTGGTGAAAGAAGTGGATGGATCTACAGCAATGGGTGTAACATCTGTGCTCTGTTATTGGTTAGACAGTTTTGAGTGAGCGGTGTTGTTTTTCTTCTTACCATCACGAGAGTTTGGACTTCTGTTTTGTCTGAGTCGTATTTTACTCTTACAAATAATTGTACATTTTCAGTTAATAAAACTGACGATTGTTTATTTTTTAATAATAGTAATGATGATTGGTGTACTGTTGCTGGTATGTGTGTGAGTGATCCACTCGAACACGCCCATGATGTAGATGGTCTTGTCTCCTCCCTAACAATGGGAGTCGTTGGGCGCGTTCGAGCAGATCACTTTTGTCAAGTCGTGACCATCGTTGGTCACCGCCTTTCAAAGTGTGTTGCATTATGGGGATAACAATTGTCTGGGCTCGTTTGAGTTGGGCCCACCGCTGTTAAACTCCACTGAAGAAGAAGAAGGCGGAAAGGCAGGCGGGAGGAGGCGAGATCAGGTGGGAACATCCTAGCCAATGAGAGGGCAGATACACGTGTGAACAGCAGACAACTTTTTGTTGAAGTTGCCTGTAATATTCATATATGTCAGCATACTGAATTGTAATTGGATGCATTCTACCGTCGTATCATACTGCGCTATGATTGGTTAAGACCACCCAGGTGGGGAGGCCATCTTCAAGATGATCATGGCCGGAGACACATGAACATGCCAGTTATAGCTAACTAATAAAGAGCTACGTTTAGAAAGATCCTGTCTTGCTGCATTTTATTATTTTGTACAAAGCATACAAAACAAGACATTGCCGAGATGCCACGTGCGTCCACTTATATCAGTACATTCCTAACAACCTTAACATTACAAAACTATTTGATCAAATCAGATCCAACACAAATAATCCCTAGTTGGTCTGCTTATCGCTGTATTCTCAAGTGGACAGATTTTGACAGGTGTGGAGCCTCTCGCTTCACGTCTTTCTCTCTGCCCGTGCACATAATGTATGGCAGCAGGGGGCAGTAGAGAGCACCACCCTTTGACCACAGATCAACAAAATAACTGGGTCTCCCATCCCAACTTTTCAGGCACATACTGGTATTTTTCATCTCACATAAAACTTTTATACACAAATACTGATATTTTAAAAAGATAGCAGTCAGTGTCATTTATTGTCAGTTTTGCACACATGCAGACTAGTCTAATTTGTCACACCTTCAGTACAATAAATAGATCAGTAAGGATGGACTGGACATCAGGACATCATTCATCAGATAGATCATCACAAAGAACTTCATTTTCATTTGCTCCAAGGTAAGTAGAAATTAAAAACACCATTCATATTATGTCCTAAATGTTGCTTTATCATACTCTTAGGGAGACCTCCTCCACATCCACAAGTGCATTCATGTCCCAGAATGTGTCAAAGCGAAAGCTGCCATGTTACACAGAACCAAGCCTTGTCTGATATTTCAGATTGCACAAGTTACTTCAAATCTTTGTTTCTATTTTCATTCATTTAGCACAAATGAAGGTGTTCCACCTTGCCGTATTTCAAAGGTCTTATGGAATAGGTAGACGATGTCTTGGGTGAGATCCGTCTTGCCAAGAGGGCCCCTCGTAGTGCCCCTCCTCTGGGAAAGAGGCGCTCTTGTGAGGAAGAGGAGCGGAGATGCGTGGGACACGTGGTAGTGCCAAGTTATTCTCATACACAAGGTCTTCCAACCAAGGGGAAACAAGCAGAACATATATTTCTACACCAGGCACTCTAGCTCTAATCACTCATTATAACGTCATCATAGGAGTCATAGAATAATAATACATCAGAATGATTCTTGCTTGGAAGAAAATGGGATCTCACCCAAGTTAGGTCTTCTGATGGAGACCTGTCGTTGACTGGAGTCGGAGGAGGCAGAGGTGCTGTCTGTGGCACTGGACTTGATGGACCTCACTGAGGGCATGCGTACCAGAGGGTTAGGTCTGGATTTGGCACCAACTGTAGCAGTCTGGCTCCACTCTGAACAACAAGACAAGTTATACATCCATAACTTTTGATTTTCAGATCACCATAAAATATATAAAAACTGTTTTTATGAACATTTGATTTATTCTGATAATGGTCAAACAGTAATTGAATTTCTGATTTGGGTGGTTATATTACAGTATATTGAAATGTGGTTGCATTACCAGAGTAGTCTTGGAGTCTGAAGCGGCCAAAGCACAAATGGATTCTCCATTGTTTTCTCACATTCTCCTTCATCAGACAGTGGAACAGAAATATAAAGAACCCTAAAACACACCGGTGACACTGGCATCAGGTTATACCCTATATACCTTCTACCCTATGATAGGATAGTGCGACATTTTGGCAATTAAGTTTTTTCTATTCACCCAGAGTCAGATGAACTCATGGATACCATTTTTATCTCTGCGTGCAGTTTGAAGGTAGTTTCTGGAGCCATTGCTAACTAGCGTTAGCGCAATGACTGGAAGTCTACAGGAACAGCTAGCATGCTTTAAACAGATAAACGACTGGCAGCAGTCACTCACCTTGCAGACTGTTGAGGACACAGAAGAGGTAGAGGAAGGGAACCTTGGCTGGCCCCCAGGCGAAGAAAGCCACAATCCAGGTGAGACCCAGCAGGAAGGTGAGACTGGACACCCCCTTCAGGTCCTGCAGAAGGAGGCCGCTGTGGATGCCAGCCGGCTGATTGACCCGCATGTGGCGGATCTGGACCAGGACCACCACGAAGATGGCCATGTTGAACAGCATCACCAGCAGAATGTAGCCCACCACAGACACATAGAAAGCCACTTCATCCTGGATCCAGCAGCTGATAATAGGAGAGAGGGATTTATCTACACATCAGAATAACAACCTCAGTCCAGGATCCAGGGGCGCAACTTTCACTGGGGACGGGGGACGGGGGGGGACATGTCCCCCCCACATTCTGAAACCAAAGTTGCGCCCCTGCCAAAATCTACAATACACAGATATACTATACAGACGCTAGTACCTCACAATGGTCATTCATGATCTACACGTAGCCCAATTGAACTATATAAAGTTTGACATTGAGTGTCAGATACATGTTATTCAGTGTCAGAAAAAGGCGCTGCTCATCTAATGATAGTGAAAGGGAACAATAAAGTACAACACGATTAATCTAATACTCACAACGCCTCAGAGTTATCTAGTGGTTCCATGGACTCGCTGCCGAGGGAGCTGCCGTAGGAGTCTCTCTTCACAACCAGAACTATGCAACATATAGCCAGAGGGATTCCTGCAAGAGGGGAGGAAGATGGAGAAGGAGAACGGGTGATATGGTTCAATTGATAGGAGTAAGGGGAAATACGGATAACTGTAGTTAAAGACCGTAGGATTTCGTAATGTTCTAATTGAACGAAGTTGATCTCACCCCATCCTAGGGAGCAGAACTTTAGGATGTAGGAAGGCACATAAACATTGAAGACTTTGACCAATGCAAAGTACATGTGCACAGCCTCCAGGCCCATCCAGGTGAAAGAGGCCAGTAGGAAATAGTGCAGTGCGGAAGCCACCGCCACACAGAGCCCATAGCTGCCAAAGGAGGAGAGCCAGGAGTTGACCAGGAAAACCATGTTGAGCCCCAGCAGCGCCAGAGACAAGTTAATGAGGATCTTGGATGGGTAGTCTCTGCGGAGCTTCCTGTGAGGGAAAATGGGGATATGTGAGATGGAGAGAAAGCTGAGAGGGCAAGAATCGAGCAGATGGTATAAAGTGTATGAAAAAAAGGAGGAGTCTGTGGTAAGAATGCTGTAAGTTACTTTACAAAACACACAAAGATGATACAGTGTGAAAACAGGAAGACTCCAAAAACTGAAGGTGCAGAGTGTACATGTAACTGAATTGATTCTTACTCAAATGCTGTGTATGTCAATACAGTGATTCCCAGGAAGACAGAGGATACACCACAGCCCAGATAAGTGATGATGGTCAGAATTTCCTCATTTGGTATGTCGATTTGAGTCCTGGATACATCCTAGAATACAAGGGAGGACAGTGGGGTAGAGGAGAACATCGTGGTAAGAACAAAGCTTATGTACAGTTTTGTAAGGTAACCACCCTTGGTGCATTTAAATGAGGGTCATTACCAGAAGTACTCCAAAATGAGTGAGGTGGTCACACAGGCATGTGGTATAGTCAGCACTGGTGTTGTGCTTCCTGCATCCGTGCTGTTCCCATCCTCCCTTACCTTCTGTAGTAAAATAAAATATGTATAATAATTAATATAAGTACCATATTGATAAATATTATATAAATACCATGTATAATATATTAATATAGTATAAGTAATTTAAGTAATTTAAGTATAAGTAATAATATGCCTCCGCTATAACACACACACACACACTACACAAATCAACTCTGAGTATACACTTTCCAAAATATTAGGATTTCATTTGCTTGATTATTCATCTGTGGTTTATAATAGCACCCACCATTTTGATTGAAGTCCCAGTAGACACATTGCACCTCCTCACCAAGCTTCAAGAGAAAATCAAATTGGATCAGGCAGCAAAATATGGGTTTGATTGATCATTTTACAAGTGGTTGTTCAGTTGATTTATTGTCAGGAAGTGTTCCACATACTGGATTGGACATCACGTGATGCAGTGTCACCTCAACATCCTCCTCTAGGTCCTTGATGGGGCCACTGGCATTGGTGACACTGGCTGACACCACATAAGTGTTAAGGATCTTCCCATTCGGGTTGTTCTGAAATCAAAAGCATACAAGATATTTACTCCTTTCCAATAATACAATGTAGTTCTGACATAATAAAGACGGCCTTGCAGTGGTACAACTCTGTTACCATGAAGAGAGTTGGGACTCCATAAAACTGAAACTGAACCCGCGGCTGGGCTCCACTGTGTTGAGGAAATCTGTACTTCAAGGCTGAGGGTAGGGAGATGAATGCAACTGTCCCTTTGAACGGATCCTTGTTGATATAAATCTACAACAATAAGATTAAGGCCATGATCAGAACAATGCCATCTTAATCTCAATGACTGTACAGATGGTTAAAATGGAGGAGTTATATCACTTTGTGTTTAGAAGTATAACTATTGTAATGTTTGGCAATGAATTAGTGCTAACCTCAGGGTTTAGGCCCTCTGCAGCAGACGAGACGCCAAAAGTGAGGATCTGAAACTGGCCAGGGTCTACATCCACCACAGAGATTGCCATCGCAGAAGCAAGCAAAGTGTAATTTCTCTGGTCAAAACAAGACATCTTGTCACCTACCATCTCTGTAATGTTCAGTATTCTGCAGAGCAAAGAGCAGGGGGCAGAGTTGAGGACACAGTAAATATTGATAGCAGAACATACAGGAAAATGAGAGAGAGAGAGAGAGAGAGAACATGTTATCCATTTGTACAGCTTCAATAGTCCAGGGCTACGTTCCAATATCCATACCCAATATATTCCTTCATTCTAATTGGTATGCTAGTGTGGATTCTGGATCGGATCCCAGGAGTATCTCGTACGACTATGTGGTTTTGAGGAAGCCTCCTCCTGATCACCACTCCATTTCTTTAACCACCTGATCTATGTCATAGGGCTGAGTGGAACAGAGAGAAAACACCCACTGGTTGGTCACAGGCTGTAGGTAGCTCTTAGACTCCAAGATGTCGGAGATGATGTTGATGATAGCTTTGCCCAGAGGTGGGGTCATACAGCCGATGAAAGCAATGTTTTTGAGTTTCTTCAGGACTGTGTCAAGTTCAGTGCGGTTGAGGTCTGGATGGTCCTCCAGCAGGCTCTCTATCATCTCCACCACATCCATAGCATTCTCTGAAAACACAAAAAGTATAATGCATTGATTATTATGGTCACAGACAGTGTGCGTCCCCCAAATGGACGCAGTAGAACTACCCAGGCGAAGTCAACTCACCAGGAGTGACATCAATGTTGTCTAGGTCTGGAATGGTCTCAACCACAAACGGGCACTGGTGCAGATCTGGGAAGCCCCAATGGATTGGAAAACCCAACAGACTGTCAGCAGGATAGGTGTGTCAGGTGTCATCCACCCATGGTCAAACAGATGACAGACAGACATATCAAAGTCAATGAGTATAATATACAGTACGAGTCAAAAGTTTGGACACCTACTCATTCAAGGGTTTTTCTTTATTTTTACTATTTTTTTTACATTGTAGAATAACAGTGAAGACATCAAAACAATGAAATAACACATATGGATTCATGTAGTAAACCAAAAAGTGTTAAACAAATCAAAATCTATTTTATATTTGAGATTCTTCAAATAGCCACCCTTTGCCTTGATGACAGCTTTGCACACTTTGGCATTCTCTCAACCAGCTTCCCCTGGAATGCTTCTCCAACTTGAAGGAGTTCCCACATATGCTGAGCACTTGTTGGCTGCTTTTCCTTCACTCTGCTGTCCGACTCATCCCAAACCATCTCAATTGGGTTGAGGTCGGGGGATTGTGGAGGCCAGGTCATCTGATGCAGCACTCCATCACTCTCCTTTTTGCTAAAATAGCCCTTACACAGCCTGGAGGTGTGTTGGGTCATTGTCCTGTTGAAAAACAAATGATAGTCCCACTAAGCCCAAACCAGATGGGATGGCGTATCGCTGCAGAATTCTAAATAAATAACAGACAGTGTCACCAGCAAAGCACCCCCACACCATAACACCTCCTCCTCCATGCTTTACGATGGGAACTACACATACAGAGATCATCCGTTCACCCACACTGTGGCTTACGAAGACACGGCGGTTGGAACCAAAAATCTCAAACTTGGACTCCAGACCAAAGGATACATTTCCACCGGTCTAATGTCCATTGCTCGTGTTTCTTGGCCCAAGCAGGTCTCTTCTTCTTATTGGTGTCCTTTAGTTGTGGTTTCTTTGCAGCAATTCGACCATGAAGGCCTGATTCACACTGTCCCCTCTGAACAGTTGATGTTGAGTTGTGTCTGTTACTTGAACTCTGTGAAGCATTTATTTGGGCTGCAATTTCTGAGGCTGGTAACTCTAATTAACTTATCCTCTGCAGCAGAGGTAACTCTGGGTCTTCCATTCCTGTGGCGGTCCTCATGAGAGCCAGTTTCATCATAGCGCTTGATGGTTTTTGCGACTGCACTTGAAGAAACTTTCAAAGTTCTTGAAATGTTCCGTATTGACTGACCTTCATGTCCAGTGGCGGCTCCTGAACAAATTCTCAGGAGGGGCAATTTTTCTGATGATTTAGGTGACCTACACACATTTTAAAAAAGATATGTCCAGCAACAACATGAAGACAGGGGCAGCATATAAGTCAATACCAGAAGCATTTATTGACTGATCTGGGGAGATGGATTCCAGTTTCTGTGACAGATTATAAATAATCTCTGATGCCTTTGTTATATTAGCTTTTGGTTGAATGTACTGTCGTAGTAAATATATAATGTTATAGCTTGGTCTGACTAAAATCTTGTGCATGACCCATTTTGTGTTGGGCCTTTGTATTCAATACAATGGACAAAAGAGTCCTATCTTGTCAGCCTTGTCAGCAGGTGGCTAAGGACAACACCCACGCCATAGGTCTCTCAGTTCTTCCAACTCACGAGTTCTTGCTCTGAGGACACACACACACACACCCACACACACACACACACACACACACACACACACACACACACACATCATCACTGATAAACACACACACACACACACACACACACACACACACACATCATCACTGATAACACACACACACACACACACACACACACACATCATCACTGTTAAACACACACACACACACACACACACAAAAATCCCCTTCTCTTAGGCTGAACATCTGAAGACAGAGAACCCGACTCAGAGCCAATGCAACAGTGATACTAACCTGGAGGGGACCTCGCCCAACTCATCAGGACCAATCAGAAGATCAGAACTACTAGATTCAACCTACTTCATTTTATTGTATAAAATGTCAGCACACAATGTTTCGGGGCTCTCTCTTCAGATATCTCCCTACGAGATTGACGAACGGGTCCGTGCACGCGATTCCAGATATCTTTACCTCTGAATAAACTGCCTTATATTATACCATTATCCACCCTGTCCAAAGTCTCTACTTGGTCTCAGTTCTCCAGTAAACTTGTGATTATCAACAGTACACAACGGTAACAAACAATTGGGGGAACTCACGGGGCAGATAGTAAGGTCGCAATGACACAGAAAGCAGTTCAATGTCGGGGTACAGAGTCGCTCTCTTACCAGGATCGCGGTCCGCTCTGACCAGGGTGAAGCCGGCCGGCTCCACTTCTCTGTCCGGGACTCTGTCATCCAGCCAAGTCTCCCAGCTGTATTGGGATTCCGCTGCCAGCAGCGTTTTCATTATTTAGTCCGTTCGTAGCGGGTATGTACACGATCAACAAGATCAGTCCAAAACCAACCACTGGAAATCCATGGTTGGCAGAATGTTTGTAAACTAAGTCTACAAATTAAAAACATAAAATAACGCCACACTGCAGGTCGCAACAGAGACGCTGCTAGCCGCTATTGTCTTAGTTACGTTCATGGTTACGTCACGTATGACGAAAGCGCGTAAGTGCAAGCCCACAGACACCCATAGAGAATGTATTGAAAGCTTTGAAATTTGAAAAAAATAGATTTTACATGACAGGCTATGAGAGACTTCTGGGCGATTTTCAACTTGACTGAAATCGCCCCAAAAACGGGCGGGGCCATTTGAAGCACGACTTTAGCCTGATTTGACATTTAGTGGCTGGCAGATCAGACGTGAACACTGATAACTACTGTTGCCGTGATATTATTGATTAGAAAAAAAATCCCTTCCTTTTCCCGTTTGGCAGTGCGTCGCCCATATCGCCCTATTGAACAGGCCGTCCCTGTTCATGTCTTAAAGTAATGATTTGCTGTCGTTTCTCTTTGCTTATTTGAGCTTTTCTTGCCATAATATGGACTTGGTCTTTTACAAAATAGGGCTATCTTCTGTATACCCCCCCCTACCTTGTCACAACACAACTGATTGCCTCAAATGCATTAAGAAGGAAAGAAATTCCATAAATTAACTTTTAAGAAGGCACACCTGTTAATTTAAATGCATTACAGGTGACTACCTCATGAAGCCAGTTGAAAGAATGCCAAGAGTGTGCAAAGCTGTCATCAAGGCAAAGGGTGGCTATTTGAAGAATCTCAAATATAAAATATATTTTGATTTGTTTAACAATTCTTTGGTTACTACATGATTCCATATGTGTTATTTCATTGTTTTGATGTCTCCACTATTATTCTACAATGTAGAAAATAGTAAAATAAAGAAAAACCCTGGAATGAGTAGGTGTGTCCAAACCTTTGACTGGTACTGTACACTGAACAAAAATATAAACTCTACATGTAAAGTGTTGGTCCCATGTTCCATGAGCTGAAATAAAAAATCCCAGACTTTTTCCAAACACACAAAAAGCTTATTTCTCTAAAGGTTTGTGCAGATTTTTTAAAATATCCATGTTAGTGAGCATTTCTCCTTTGCCAAGATAATCCATCCACCTGAGTATTTCTGTCTGTAATACAGCTCTTTTGTGGGGGAAAAGCTAATTCTGATTGGCTGGGCCTGGCTGATTATTCTCAAAGAAGTGCTAATTTGTAACGGGAAATTCATTTTGATAGGCTATCGTTTAGGTGTAGCTTACGGCTTCATTTCAGATGCACTTGTACGTAGTAGTGAAGACCAATATCTATCTTGTGTTATTAAGCTACAGTATATAAAACGACGTTGTTGATGTGTTTGGCTGCATTTCAGATACATTTTAGTTCATTTGAATGTTGCAGAAGTAGGATTTACAGTAGTAGGACATGTATTCTGTCTGATGCTTTAACGTTTGAGCGAGTGAGAGAGACAGAGAACTGGAGGTTTTCATTGAATTTTATTAAATTTAAATTTGAGTTTCCTGTAGTGCAGGAAAATTCTCAGTGACAACAAAGTGATCAAATTAGGATACCACATATGTAGGTTTACAATTTGCAGTGTTGCTTCCCTACACATAATTATTGTTATGGAGGCGAACAGAGACAAACAATATCACATCCCTCGCAAACAGTATTTAACACCCATAATAAAATTGATCATGGTTATAATTTAAATATTAACTCTGCTTATTATCTCTAACTGATACATGTTTTTATTGCAGGACATATTCCAGATGTACAGTCATCGATTGATTTAGTCATAATTGTTCAACGCAAATAGCCCTATTCTAGTGTTAATGAGAGACAGCTAGGTCATTATGTTGCAGACAGCACATAGTCTCTGACAACAAGATGAAATTGGCTATAAAATCAATGAGCCAGAAAAGATAAACCTCTACAACTCAGCTGTTCAATGAGAGACACCATTTTTGAGACCACAAGAGCCCTTTATCATTGATAATTAGTCATCACCTTCCATAATGTACCAACTACATCATGTACTACAGTATTTTAGCTTGACAGCTTGTCTCACCAGAGCCTGCTAGCTGTCTTGCTGGGGTCTCCCTGACATGGCAGCGTGGCAGTCAGGGGGGCCCAGGTGAGCGGCCACACAAACAGGCCCTGTCTGGTCTGGTGTCGGTGCTCAAGACAACTCCCTGGCACTTGGGGGAACAAGGAAGACAAGGCATCTACTCACAGGGACAAAGGGTCTATTTTCAAATCATTCACATCAAAGGGAACACCATTTTTGTACTGGTTCTTCAAACCTCTTTTGCTCTAGACAGTACCAGAGTCCATTCAATTTTAGTTTTATGGGTCTTGTTTCATATCAACAAAGTGAAGCTTACGTATATGACGGATATTGATGTCCTTGGACTTGTTTTCCATGGTTATCTTGCCATTGGTGTACGTCTTCTCCAGGATTGTACGGATCCTTGTCCTTGTCTCCTCTTGACTTGATGACGTTGTCACCTGCATCTGGAATAGGCAGCCGTGTCTGTGGATGGATGGGGAAACATTACATACATCTGTGCGCCAAACTACTTCATCCTTACTTCTTAAATTAAATAATCCGGTGAAATAGTTAGTATGGTTCACTCCATTTTATTATAAATTACATGCAGTGTCTGGTTGTCCTCAGTGTATGTCTGACTTTTGTGGTATTCTTTTGTATGATCATACCTTGACGTTTTGAGCAAGGAAGGCTGTAAGAAAGAATTACACTGTTTAGTGCTTACAGACCTTGAATATTTGAGCAGAAAAAGTACCAGTAGGTCAAAGTAGTTTTCATTTTCAATGGGAATATGTTAATCTATCACAATTCAATTTCTTGCTGCCTCAACTACCTGGAGAATAATTTGTATGTCCTGCCGATACATACCCCATCAGAATCAATCGTGTTTGATCGTGGAGATGGATGCTGCACACTGAAAGATAGAACACCTACTGATTGAACTGATACTCTCTGCTTACCAATGTTTTCTTTAAAGGCCCAATTCAGCCGTTTGAATCTAAATATCAAATCATTTCTGAGTAACAATTTCCTACCGTACTGTAATAGGTTCCCATTAAAATTGTCAAAAATAAACAAACTTTTACAGCGTTAGTTTCATCAGCTGTTTTACAATATGATACAAAACACAGGAAAAACATACTTTTTACTGCACTGGGCCTTTAAGAGGTTCAAATTAAGGGCTCACTATATCCCACAAATGGAATTATGGGAGATTTTCTCTTGCTCTTAATTTGAACCTCTTAATGGCCCAGTGCAGTCAAAATTGAGTTTTTCCTGTATTAGTGAGTGTTTTACTGATACATACCTGTTTGCCTTTCCCAAAAGCTGGAAGGTCAGAACAGACATCTCATCAGGTAGAGTGACATTCAGCTGAAATTGTCAGAGAACAGCAGTGTGATGAGTAACCTGGGTTCATCAGGAAATCAAGCATTTGAATGAAGAAAAGCTGTGCTTTCAGCTCACGTACCCAGGTAATCATAGTAAGTTCCGGATCGACACAGAACCCAGTAATGGTCACGTTCACATCAACCTCAAAATATATGTCTGTGATGAAAGACAACATTAAGACGTTTAACACTGAGAGTGTGAGATATTTGAAACCAATATATTTCAGGCCAACAATTATCACATGCTGTAATTAGTTTGATTGTGGTTGGAAGAAGGGGTGGACTGGATCATTTCCTGAAACAGATGAGGAAGACACTAACCTGAGAGTTTGCCACCAGTCGTGACACTAAGGTCTGTGGTTGTGTCAGAAGAGGTTCCAGTGACCATGACAATGGGAGGAATGATTGTGGCAGGGGGGAAGTCCTCTGGGGAAAGAAACAATCACTCTCATCATCACAGTGGAACCATAGACCTGCATTGGCATCACTCTTCTATATCATATATAGGGCCAGGAATCTATCCTACTGACCATGTGATCTGACCAGGAAAAACAATGGGCCTAATCATTCAGTAACCTTTCCTCCCAAGTTAGCTACTCTTTAGTTATTACTTTATCTCCAGAGGTGGGATTCCTTTTGGAATGTTTTGTGTCTTACCTACAGCGTTCACTTGGATGCTGTGGGGGTTAGCCGTTAGTGTGAGATGTCCAGAGTTGTGAGGTGTGTTCAGCAATTGAGAGACCTGTATCTGCACTGTACTGACATCAGAGCTGGGGATCACGTTGAGGTGGACCAGGCAGTCAAAGCTGTGTGGTGATTACAGCAATTATTAAACAACAACAAGTCCTTTTAGTCCCAAACCTATAACTTCAATCAGCTCCTGGACATGTTAGGCAGTGAGTATATTTTTGTGTTCATTTGCGCCAATTGTAGTGTCAAAGAGACCATTTAAAAAAAGGGAAACTTCAAACTTATGAATAACACCAGAGTAATGTTTTTCTTACCGGTTTGCATAAAATTCAGCCCGCAATATTGGTTTGTCCTGGGGAATTGAAATTGTAATACATGCTATCATCTGTGCTTAAAAAAGGTGCACAGATCATCATCAGAATAAATGTATAACTATGTCACTGTCACGTTATTGTTGTTACTGTGTAGTATCATCATTCCGTCGAGTTCAACACTTACCTCGACCTCTTCCTCATATGTCTCACCAACACTGTCAAAGTGTGAAATGGCTTGTATTGGGTGATTGCAACTGAGATGAAAAGATTATTGACTAGAATATTGCATAAATAAATCCCCAATATACCTGTACTAAATGTGTATTTGGGACTTTTCTTACCTGGCTGACACAGACACGGAGACTCTGTACAAATGATATTTGTTGGATGGCAGTATCTGTGTGAGCTGCAAGGATATAAAGGTAACATAGCCATTCAAATGGAGAACATTACATATGCTGAGTAATCTGAGAACCAATTAAAACACTGTGCAACAAACAGTAAGTGAAATGTGACCCAGTAGCTTACCCATTGATGTGCAAGGTCTCTGGCTATGTATATATCTGTACTGTTTCCATCGTAGCGGATGATGGCGATCTTGACTTTAACTTCATATAAAGACCAGGCTGACACAAATGATGGCATTGATCAGTAGCAATGTATAACAGACAAAGTATTGCATTGGTGTTTAGCCCATTTACCTTCTGATTTGTAGCTACTTTTCTTACCTACATATCTACACTGAACAAAAATATAAACGCGACATGCAACAATTTCTAAGATTTTACTGAGCTACAGTTCATATAAGGAAATCAGTCAATTGAAAATGAAATTCGTTAGGTCCTAATTTATGGATTTCACATGACTGAGAATACAGATATGCATCTGTTGGTCACAGATACCTTTAAAAAAGGTTGGGGCGTGGATCAGAAAACCAGTCAGTATCTGGTGTTACCACCATTTGCCTCATGCAGCGCAACACACCTCCTTCGCACAGAGTTGATCAGTCTGTTGATTGTGGCCTGTGGAATGTTGTCCCACTCCTGTTCGTACACGTCAATCCAGAGCATCCAAAACATGCTCAGTGGGTGACATGTCTGGGACATTTTCAGCTTCCAGGAATTGTGTACAGATCCTTTCGACATGGGGCCGTGCATTATCATGCTGAAACATGACGGCGGTAATGGCGGTGGATGAATGGCACGACAATGGGCCTCTCGATCTCATCAGGGTATCTCTGTGCATTCAAATTGCCATAGATAAAATGGAATTGTTTTCATTGTCCATAGCTTATGCCTGCCAATACCATAACCCCACGCCACCAAGAGGCACTCTGTTCACAACGTTGATATCAGCAAACTGCTCGCCCACACGACGCCATACACGCTGTCGGCCATCTGCCCGGTACAGTTGAAACCAGGATTCATCCGTGAAGAGCACACTTCTCCAGTGTGCCAGTGGCCATCGAAGGTGAGCATTTGCCCACTGAACTCGGTTACGACGCCGAACTGCAGTCAGGTCAAGACCCTAGTGAGGACGACGAGCATGCAGATGAGCTTCCCTGAGACGGTTTCTGACAGTTTTGTGCCGCAATTCTTCGGTTGTGCAAAACCACAATTTCATCAGCTGTCCGGGTGGCTTGTCTCAGACGATCCTGCAGGTGAAGAAGCTGGATGTGGAGGTCCTGGGCTGGCGTGGTTACACGTGGTCTGTGGTTGTGAGGCTGGTTGGACATACTGCCAAATTCTCTAAAACAACGTTGGAGGCGTCTTACGGTGGAGAAATGAACTTTAATTCTCTGGCAACAACTCTGGTGGGCATTCCTGCAGTCAACATGCCAATTGCACGCTCCCTCAAAATTTGAGTCATCTATGGCATTGTGTGGTGTTACAAAATTGCACATTTTAGAGTGGCTTTCTATTGTCCCGAGCACAACCTGCACCTGTGTAATGATCATGCTATTTAATCAGCTTCTTGATATGCCACACTTGTCAGGTGGATGGATTATCTTGGCAAAAGATAAATGCTCACTAACAGTGATGTAAACAAATTTGTACACAACATTTGAGAGAAATAAGCTTTTTGTGCGTATGGAAAATTGATGGGATCTTCTATTTCTGCACATGAAACATGGGACCAACACTTTACATGTTGCGTTTATATTTTTGTCCAGTGTACTTAATACAAAGTAAAAGGACCATCTCTATTGACATGAAAACATCTGCCATGAGCTTTGATGTTTAACACGTTTAATTATGCACCCTGTGTATGCACCATTGAAATGAGTACACAAGATCAATATTTGAACTTGGGTCCGGTCACATAACAGGAACAGCAGAGGAGGCCACCAGAGACATGGAAACATGACAAAAAGGCTGCTCATAAAATGGGACACCAATCAGTTTTTCCATAGAGAATGACATTCATCATACATTTATAGACGATCAAAATATATATAAAATGTTAATGCCTCACCACACTGTAGATGGGAGTCTGGGACTGGAGGGCAGCTCAGGGTAAGCCAGTCAACAGCATCCCAGCGCACCTCATCCCCCTCTGTGCAGCTCAGGTCCGATACCTGTTCAGGGGTGCGTGCCTGCCCCCACATGCGGAACAGAGAAACTCTCCCATTGAGGTTGGTACCGTTTTTCACACGCATCTCCCCTTGGATGAAGTAGTGGGAGACGCCCAGGGTGAGCGTGCCGTGGGGGGCCAGCCTGCAGCAGGAGGGGGACAGGGGGGATTCCTTAGCATGGGCTGTGACATCCACAATGCTCCCATTGACATAGAGGGCTGGCTGGTGAGATGCCCCAGACCAGGTTATACAGATGTAGTGCCAGTGGCCCAGGGGGAGGTGGAGGGGGGCTGACCACCTCACCCCAAACAGCCAGGTGTGGACCAGGCCCTCCTGACCAGCCAGGCCCAGCTCAGCCTGCAGCCCGTTAGGGTGTCGATACATGAAGGCTGTCCAGTCCGGTGTGCTGATGTGCTGCTGAAGGTGGACACACACGCTGAGCTCCTCCAGGGCAGGGATGGAGAGGTCTGGACTCAGCTGCCAGTAGCTGCACTCCGCTGTGAAGTCGGCCATCTTTCCCCACAAGCTCACACTGGAACATTCTGGTATACACAGGGTATATGGACCACTGTCAACAGGCACTTTTGATTTTGTTAGTCGAACTTATCTTCTACACTGTGTGTACAAAACATTAGGAACACCTTCCTAATATTGAGTTGCACCCCTTTTTTGCCCTCAGAACAGCCTCAATTCGTCGGGGCATGGAATCTACAAGGTGTCAAAGGCGTTCCACAGGGATGCTGGCCCATGTTGACTCCAATGCTTCCCACAGTTGTGTCAAGTTGGCTGGATGTCCTTTGGGTGGTGGACCTTTCTTGATACACACAGGAAAAACCCAGCAGCGTTGCATTTCTTGACACACTCAAACCGGTGCGCCTGGCACCTACTACCATACCCTGTTTAAAGGCACTTAAATCTTTTGTCTTTCCCATTCACCCTCTGAATGGCACAGATACACAATCCATTTCTCAATTGTCTCAAGGCTTAAAAATCCTTCTTTATCCTGTCTTCTCCCCTTCATCTACACTGATTGAAGTGAATTTTATAAGTGACATCAATAAGGGATTATACTGTAGCGTTCACCTGGATTCACCTGGTCAGTTTATGTCATGGAAAGAGCAGGTGTTCCTAATATTTTGTCTACCCAGTGTATATCTCCATTATTAACTTACACATCTTACAGATACAGTGTTTCTCAGAGAATTGCCTACGTATGCCGTGTTATTGATCAGTTGCGTGTGTTATTGAGTGCTGAGTGCTGAGTGCTGAGTGCTGAGTGCTGAGTGCTGAGTGCTGAGTGCTGAGTGCTGAGTGCTGAGTGCTGTGCAGTGTTGTGGCCAGCTGCTAACCTGGATCCTGGGGAGAGCCACAGCTTAGTAGAGACAGGCTGAGAAGGAGGAGTTTCTTACTAAACTTCATCACAGCTCTGAAATAAACATAAAAAAGAATAAGACCTGTTCTCAAGCTTTTACTCTGGTGTTTTATATATCTTTAAAATGTCATCTTTGAAGATAGTATTTTGTAGAACAAAATGTCATTTTGTGTAATATTCTATCAATCATTGTACAAGCTTTACATTTGGGCAAACACTTTACAAAGGGCAGTTGTCTAAGCTACTATTATCCAACACAGTACAATATCTAAGCAAATGTAGCTACCCAATTGCACTGTGTTCATGTGTTTGCATATTTTCTTTCTATTATATTGCTTTCACAGCAAAAGCCTTTATAGTCCTTTGAGGGACGGTTTAATTTAACTCAACATGAGACTGACAATATTTACAGTAATGAACATCTATAATAATCATAACAGAATTATGGACGATCATAAAAGATGACATTAAGATGAAAATGAAATTGATATTCTAAACGGAGAATAGAGTTCAAAACATATTTTACATCATACTGTATGAAGCATCCACTAAATAAAAGAAGAATAGATAATAGATTTGTCACTTTACACATTAACGCTGTGTAAACCATTGTCTTGAATTCGACAAAAATGTATGTTTAATCACAAATAATTGTGCAAATACTGAGAGATTTGGTCAATATCATTAAAGTACATTTGAAAAGGTCAATAATATAAATGGTAAATTGACTTACCAAATAAACAGGCAGCTATCTGACTGCAGAGGGTACTGGTATATAGTAGCTATTGTATGCCGTTATTAACCATCGTATCTATCCCTGAATGGATGGATGAGACCAGTGGTGTTTTCTAGTGTCAGTGAAACCTGTAGGCGTACACACACTGAAAACCCCTACCTGACTGTCGCTCCACCCACCCTCGCCTAGTCCCTCTTTTTTTTATATGCTGTGACGGTGAATCGGCCTTTAGGGTATGAGATCTTCTCTTTCCTAGATTACTGCTCTTCCAAGCTTAAAATTAATGGATGTTTGTTACATTTTCAATCTCTTGGTGTTGATCTCATACAAACTGTACAGTGAAATGTCTGTGTTACTGGATAAATGAGGCAGGTGTCCATTGGTCTGAGATTTTGCAATTTTATTTGAATAAGGATGTTATACCCAGTTATACTGAACCCAATATATGACAATTCAATGTAATTACAACCATCATGACAAAAGAAACCAGAGTCCTTCCCAATGCTTGGGAACACAGAAAAAGAAAATTACACAACTTTGTGGAAATATATTGGTTTATTCCTGATTACAGACCCACAAATGCAACACACCAAACATGCAGTTCATTATATTGGATATCCATATATTTCCATTGCCTTTGTGCACAGTAAGTGCTTATAATTACCCATCACAATAGCTATTAGCTAAGCAATCACTATGGGACACTGTTTTTCCCTTTAAAACCTTTGAATAATCAGTTACAGTTATGATGTTCCCCAGGGTTGAAATGTCTCCTATAGAATATGACCCCAATCTTTAGGAAGATACTTGATTACCCCAATGAATCCACAGATTTTCATCAAAATATTTGTATCCCTCGCTATCGCTGTAAAATGTAAAGTAAAACAATTGCTTTCAGCTTCACAACCTGAAAAGCTGGCATGGCAGACCCACTGTTTCTGTTTCAAGTTCAGCTCAGACCTTCTTGGCACAGTCAGAGCAGAAGATGTCCCCTCCGTTGGCCACAAATCGCTTGTTAGCCAGGCTCAGGGAACACTTCTTGCAGTTGAAGCAGTACTCATGCCAGGAGTTGCCGTCATAGTTCACCACATTGGTGGCTTTGCCGAAACCTGGAGGGGACAGAGAACAAACAACAAACAATGACAAATGTGTACAATCCTTCAATAGGTGCATTAGAGTGTGTGTGTGTGCATGTGTGTGTGTATGTGTGTGTTTGCGTGCGCAGCATACGTGCACTTTTGTGTGTGTGTGTGTGTGCATGTATTGACCTGTAATGGGGTTCTGGCAGCCGCTGCATTTCTTGGCTACAGTAGTCTTGTAGCAGTCCACACAGAAAGCCTTCTCCTCATGGGAGGTGAAGCGGGTCCCAGCCAGAGGCTTCCGGCAGGAGTTGCAGACAAAACATTCTGAGTGCATTGGCTGCTCCTGGTAGTTCACTCCCCCGGAGGTGATGGCCTAGACAGGGGTCAGCAGAGAGTCAAGTCAGTTTAGAGGGGAATCCTCATGTCATTTACACAATTTATTTCAAATCAACCACTTTGGTCCAATTGGCTTATTGAAAATGGACATCCATCAATGATATCCAAGAATTTTGAGCTCATTGAAAAAAGTTAATATTTATGTTACCTGCTTACAGCTGACACAGGTCTTTGCAAACTTCTTCTCATGGCAAGGGCCACAGTAGATGTCAGTGCCTTTGGTCAGGAAGCTTTGGGAGCGGATGGGTTTTTTACACTGGTAACAGGTGAAGCAGTCCTCATGCCACACATTGCCTTTATACTCCACATTCTCAGAGCCTTTAGGAAATAAATAAACTCACATCAGTCTCTATGATAGTTTAAAGGGGCAATCTGCAATTGGTACATACATTTTTTTATTTTATTAATGATATAGAGTACCAGTCAAATGTTTGGACACACCTACTCATTCAAGTTTTTATTTTATTTTTAATTTGTACTATTTTCTACATTGTAGAATAATAGTGAAGACATCAAAACTATGAAATAACACATATGGAATCATGTAGTAACAAAAAAACATATTTTATATTTGAGATTCTAGCCACCCTTTGCCTTGATGACAGCTTTGCAAACTCTTGGCATTCTCTCAACCAGCTTCACCTGGAATGCTTTTCCAACAGTCTTGAAGGAGTTCCCACATATGCTGAGCACTTGTTGGCTGCTTTTCCTTCACTCTGCCGTCCGACTCATCCCTTACCATCTCAATTGGGTTGAGGTTGGGGATTGTGGAGGCCAGGTCATCTGATGCAGCACTCCATCACTCTCCTTCTTGGTAAAATAGCCCTTACACAACCTGGAGGTGTGTTGGATCATTGTCCTGTTGAAAAACAAATGATTGTCCCACTAAGCCCAAACCAGATGGGATTGCGTAGCACTGCAGAATGCTGTGGTGGCCATGCTGGTTAAGTGTGCCTTGAATTCTAAATAATTCACAGACAGTGTCACCAGCAAGGCACCCCCACACCATAACACCTCCTCCTCCATGCTTTACGGTGGGAACTACACATGCAGAGATCATCTGTTCACCCACACCGCGTCTCACAAAGACACGGCTGTTTGAACCAAAAATCTCAAATTTAGACTCCAGACTAAGGACAGATTTCCACCGGTCTAATGTCCATTGCTTGTGTTTCTTGGCCCAAGCAGGTCTCTTCTTCTTATTGGTATCCTTTAGTAGTGGTTTCTTTGCAGCAATTCGACCACGAAGGCCTGATTCACACAGTCCCCTCTGAACAGTTGATGTTGAGATGTGTCTTTGACTTGAACTCTGTGAAGCATTTATTTGGGCTGCAATTTCTGAGGCTGGTAACTCTAATTAACTTATCCTCTGCAGCAGAGGTAACTCTGGGTCTTAAATTCCTGTAGTGGTCCTCATGAAAGCCAGTTTCATCATAGCGCTTGATGGTTTTTGCGACTGCACTTGAAGAAACATAAAAAATTCTTGAATTTTCCGTATTGACTGACCTTCATGTCTTAAAGTAATGATGGAATGTTTCTCTTTGCTTATTTGAGCTTTTCTTGCCATAATATGGACTTGGTCTTTTACCAAATAGGGCTATCTTCTTTATACCCCCCTACCTTGTCCCAACACAACTGATTGGCTCAAACGCATTAAGAAGGAAATAAATTCTACAAATTAACTTTTAAGAACGCCCACCTGTTAATTGAAATGCAATCCAGGTGATTACCTCATGAAGCTGATTGAGAGAATGGCAAGAGTGTGCAAAGCTGTCATTAAGGCAAAGGGTGGCTAGAATCTCAAATACAAAATATATTTTGATTTGTTTAACACTTTTGTGGTTACTACATGAGTCCATATGTGTTATTTCATAGTTTTGAAGTCTTCACTATTATTCTACAATGTAAAAAATAGTAAAAAATAAAGAAAAACCCTTGAATGAGTAAGTGTGTCCAAACTTTTGACTTGTAGTGTATATACCCATTGATTCTTGAAAAATATAACTTGTAAATGCCTTATGAGCTTAGTTCAACTGTGGTACCCTATCAGAACCCAAAATACAAGCTTGTTTTACTCCATTGGTTGTAAATAATGTAATTGTAAACAAATACTGAATAGCCTCAAAACATCAATTTTATGGATGGTCAGTCATTCCATCTATAGCTCTGTCTATGCATTTGAAAGTGGTTAGATTTCTCCAGCCCCAACCCTCAGCTATTTATCAAAACAGTGGTGGGGTGTCCACTTTGTTATTGTTTGAACTGCAGATTGCCACTTAACTGAAATTTAGGAAAGTGTTTACTAATTACATCTAAGTTCACACATGGAGAGCATCTCAGAAATTAATCATACAGAGGGTATAAATATCCCTAGCTTAATTTCATGTCAACACAAATCAGTGAGTCTTGGCACATAGTGTCCCTTACCGGCTAGAATGGCTTTGTAGCAGGCGTGACAACGAGGGGCATCCTCTCGGGAGCTGCACTTCCCACACATTATGCGGTCATCCTTAGCACTGAAGGACTCCTTGGCTAATGGCTTGTAGCACTTGTAGCAGCGAAAGCAGTCTGCGTGCCAATAACGGCCTTTATGTTGCAACTCCTGAAGGAAGGAAGGGAGGAAGGAAGGAAGGGAGGACGGAAGGGAGGAAGGAAGGGAGGACGGAGGGCAGATAGAAGAAGGGAAAGGAGGAGGGAAAGAAAGTCAATGTTTTCAAATCAAATCAAATGTTATTGGTTGTGTACACATATTTTGCAGATGTTATCACGGGTGTAGTGAAATGCTTATGTTCCTAGCTCCAACAGTGCAGTAATATCTAACAATACAAAACGTTCCCACTGGGGGCCAGTATGAAAAAATAAAAAAAATAATGTATGCACTCACTAACTGTAAGTCGCTCTGGATAAGAGTGTCTGCTAAATGACTAAAATGTAAATGTAAAACAATAAACACAAATCCCCAAAATAAAAATAAATGAATTAAGAAATAAAAATATATTACAACGAGCAATGTCAGAGTCCAGAATATAAATATATATGTAAAGTAACAGTCAAAAGTTTGGACACACCTACTCATTCAAGGGTTTTTCTTTATTTTTACTATTTTCTACATTGTAGAATAACATTGAAGACATCAAAACTATGAAATAACACATATGGAATCATGTAGTAACCAAAAAAGTGTTAAACAAATTATATTTTAGATTCTTTAAATAGCCAACTTATGCCTTGATGACAGCTTCGCACACTCTTGGCGTTCTCTCAACCAGCTTCACCTGGAATGCTTTTCCAACAGTCTTGAAGGAGTTCCCACATATGCTGAGCACTTGTTGGCTGCTTTCCCTTCAATCTGCGGTCTGACTCATCCCAAACCATCTCAATTGGGTTGAGGTCGGGGATTGTGGAGGCCAGGTCATCTGATGCAGCACTCCATCACTCTCCTTCCTGGTAAAATAGCCCTTACAATGCCTGGAGGTGTGTTAGGTCATTGTCCTGTTGAAAAACAAATGATTGTCCCACTAAGCCCAAACCAGATGGGATGGCGAATCGCTGCAGAATGCTGTGGTAGCCATGCTGGTTAAGTGTGCCTTGAATTCTAAATAAATCACAGACAGTGTCACCAGCAAAGCACTGCCACACCATAACACCTCCTCCTCCATGCTTTACGGTGTGAACTACACATACAGAGATCATCCGTTCACCCACACCGCGTCTCACAAAGACACGGCTGTTTGAACCAAAAATCTCCAATTTGGACTCCAGACCAAAGGACACATTTCCACCGGTCCAATGTCCATTGCTCGTGTTTCTTGGCCCAAGCAAGTCTCTTCTGCTTATTGGTGTCCTTTAGTAGTGGTTTCTTTGCAGCAATTCGAACATGAAGGCCTGATTCACACAGTCTCCTCTGAACAGTTGATGTTGAGATGTGTCTGTTACTTCAACTCTGTGAAGCATTTATTTGGGCTGCAATTTCTGAGGCTGGTAACTCTAATGAACTTATCCTCTGCAGCAGAGGAAACTCTGGGTCTTCCATTCCTGTGGCAGTCCTCATGAAAGCCAGTTTCATCATAGCGCTTGATGGTTTTTGTGACTGCTCTTGAAGAAACTTTAAAAGTTCTTGAAATGTTCCGTATTGACTGACCTTCATGTCTTGAAGTAATGATGGACTGTCGTTTCTCTTTGCTTATTTGAGCTCTTCTTGCCATAATATGGACTTGGTCTTTTACCAAGTAGGGCTATCTTCTGTATACCCCACTACCTTGTCCCAACACAACTGATTGGCTCAAACGCATTAAGAAGGAAAGAAATTCCACAAATTAACTTTTAAGAACGCACACCTGTTAATTGAAATGCATTCCAAGTGACTACTTCATGAAGCTGGTTGAGAGAATGCCAATATTGTGCAAATCTGTCATCAAGGCAAAGGGTGGCTATTTGTTTTTTGTTTAACATTCCATATATGTTATTTCATAGTCTTCACTATTATTCTACAATGTAAAAATTGTAAAAATAAAGAAAAACCCTTGAATGAGTAGGTGTGTCCAAACTTTTGACTTGTAGTGTATATGATAGTGTGTATAGACATTATGGACAGTATATAAATAGAAAAGGTGTGTACAGCAGTAGTTATATAGGATGAGCCTTGACTAGAATACAGTATATACATATGAAGTGGGTAAAACCGTATGTAAATATTGTTAAAGTGACCAGTGTTCCATGACTATGTACATAGGCAGCGGCCTCTAAGGTGCAGGGTTGAGTACTGGGTGGTAGCCGGCTAGTAACAGTGACTAAAGTTCAGGGTAGGTTACTGGGCGGAGGCCGGCTAGTGGTGACTATTTAACAGTCTGATGGCCTGGAGATACAGGAACTCAAGTCCTTCTCTTCACCCGACCTAGAATACCTCACAATCAAATGCCGACCGTATTATCTCCCATGAGAATTTTCTTCGGTTTTGGTCACGGCCGTGTATATCCCCCCTCAAGCCGATACCACGACGGCCCTCAAAGAACTTCACTGGACTTTATGCAAACTGGAAACCACATATCCTGAGGCTGCATTTATTGTAGCAGGGGATTTTAACAAAGCAAACTTGAGGACTAGGCTGCCGAAGTTCTATCAACATATCGACTGTTGTACTCACACTGCTAAAATCCTCGACCATTGCTATTTGAACTTCCGGGACGGTTATAAGGCCCTCCCCCACCCTCCGTTCGGCAAATCTGACCACGACTCCATTTTACTCCTCCCTTCCTATAGGCAGAAACTCAAACAGGAAGTGCTAAGGACTTTTCAACGCTGGTCTGACCAATCGGAATGCACGCTTCAAGATTGTTTTGATCATGCGGACTGGGATATGTTTCGGGTAGCTTGCGAAAATAATTTAGACGAATACACTGAAATGGTGACTGAGTTTATCAGGAAGTGTGTAGGAGATGATGTGCCCACTGTGACTATTAAAACCTACCCTAACCAGAAACCGTGGATACATTTACATTTTAGTCATTTAGCAGACGCTCTTATCTAGAACGACTTACAGTTAGTGAGTGCATACATTTTTCTTCTTCATACTGGTCCCCCGTGGGAATCGAACCCACAACCCTGGCGTTGCAAGCACCATGCTCTACCAACTGAGCTACATGGGATTATACATGTGAATGTGCATGTCTCTGCACTTATATTGATGGGAAAGTATAATACTAGATTATAGATGGCAGCATTCGCGCAAAACTGAAAGTGCGAACCACCGCATTTAACCATGGCAAGGTGACTGGGAATATGGCAGAATACAAACAGTGTAGCTACTCACTCCGCAAGGCAATTAAACTGGCAAAACATCAGTATAGAGACAAAGTGGAGTCGCAATTCAACGGCTCAGACACGAGACGTATGTGGCAGGGTCTACAGACAACCACGGACTAATAAATAAAAAATAATTGGTCATTTAGCAGACGCTCTTATCCAGAGCGACTTACAGGAGTAAATAGGGTTAAGTGCCTTGCTCAAGGGCACATCGACAGATTTTTCACCTAGTCGGCTCGGGGATTAGAACCAGCGACCTTTCGGTTACTGGCACAATGCTCTTAACCACTAAGCTACCTGCCGACAAAAGGAAAACCAGCCACGTCGCCGACACCGACGTCTCGCTTCCAGACAAGCTAAACACCTTCTTCGCACGCTTTGAGGATAACACAGTGCCACCGACGAGGCCCACTACCAAAGACTGTGGCCTCTCCTTCTCCGTGGCCGACGTGAGTAAGACATTTAAGCATGTTAACCCCCGCAAGGCTGTCGGCCCAGACGGCATGCCTAGCGGTGTCCTCAGAGCATGCGCAGACCAGCTGGCTGGTGTGTTTACGGACATATTCAATCTCTCCCTTTCCCAGTCTGCTGTTCCCACATGCTTCAAGATGGCCACCGTTGTTCCTGTACCCAAGAAAGCAAAGGTAACTGAACTAAATTACTATCTCCCCGTATCATAAAGTGCTTTGAGAGACTAGTCAAGGATCATATCACCTCTGCCTTACCTGTCACCCTAGACCCACTTCAATTTGCTTACCGCCCCAATAGATCCACAGATGATGCAATCGCCATCACACTGCACACTGCCCTATCCCATCTGGACAAGAGGAATACCCATGTAAGAATGCTGTTCATTGACTATAGCTCAGCATTTAACACCATAGTACCCTCCAAGCTCATCATTAAGCTCGAGGCCCCTGGGTCTGAACCCTGCCCTGTGCAACTGGGTCCTGGACTTCCTGACGGGCCGCCCCCCAAGTGGTGAAGGTAGGAAACAACATCTCCACTTTGCTGATCCTCAACACTGGGGCCCCACAAGGGTGCGTGCTCAGCCCCCTCCTGTACTCCCTGTTCACCCATGACTGCATGGCCAAGCACGCCTACAACTCAATGATCAAGTTTGCAGAAGACACAACAGTAGTAGGCTTGATTACCAACAATGACGAGACCTTCTACAGGGAGGAGGTGAGGGCTCTGGGAGTGTGGTGCCAGGAAAATAACCTCTCACTCAACGTCAACAAAACAAAGGAGATGATCGTGGACTTCAGGAAACAGCAGAGGGTGCACCCCCCTATCCACATCGACGGGACCACAGTGGAGAAGGTGGAAAGCTTCAAATTCATTGGTGTACACATCCCTGACAAACTGAAATGGTCCACCCACGCAGACAGTGTGGTGAAGAAGGTGCAACAGAGCCTCTTCAACCTCAGGAGCCTGAAGAAATTTGGCTTGGCGCCTAAAACCCTCACAAACTTTTACAGATGCACAATTGAGAGCATCCTGTCAGGCTGTATCACCACCTGGTACGGCAACTGCACCGTCCACAACCGCAGGGCTCTCCAGAGGGTGGTGCGGTCTGCCGAACGCATTACCGGGGGGCAAACAACCCACCCTCCAAGACACCTACAGCACCCGATGTCACAGGAAGGCCAAAAAGATCATCAAGGACATCAACCACCCGAGCCACTGCCTGTTCACCCCGCTATCATCCAGAAGGCGAGGTCAGTACAGGTGCATCAAAGCTGGGACCGAGAGAATGAAAAACAGCTTCTAATCTCAAGGCCATCAGACTGTTAAATAGCCATCACTAGCACATTAGAGGCTGCTGCTGCCTATTGAAATCACCGGCCACTTTAAGAAATGGAACACTAGTCACTTTAATAATGTTTATATATCTTGCACTACTCATCTCATATGTATATACTGGATTCTATTCTATAATATTCTACTGTATCTTAGTCCATGCTGCTCTGTCATTGCTTGTCCATATATGCATATATTCTTAAATTCCATTCCTTACTAGATTTGTGTGTATTGGGTATATGTTGTGAAATTGTTAGATATTACTTGTTAGATATTACTGCACTGTCGGAGCTAGAAGCACAAGCATTTCACTACACCCGCTATAACATCTGCTAAACACATGTATGTGACAAATACAATTTGATTTGATTTGTTTTGAGATAGAAGCTGTTTATCAGTCTCTCAGTCCCAGCTTTGATGCACCTGTGAACATGCCGTGAACAGGCCATGGCTCGGGTGGCTGAGGTCCTTGATGATTTTCTTGGCCTTCCTGGGACACCGGGTGCTGTAGATGTCCTGGAGGGCAGGCAGTGTGCCCCTGGTGATGTGTTGGGCTGACCGCACCACCCTCTGGAGAGCTCTTCGATTGCGGACGGTGCAGTTGCCGTACCAGGCAGTGACACGGCGCGACAATGGTGCATCTGTAGAAGTTCATGAGGGCCTTAGGGGCCCTTACCTCCTCCCTGTAGGCTGTCTTGTCATTGTTGGTATCAGGCCTAGCACTGTTGTGTCGTCTGCAAACTTTATGATTGAGTGGCCACGCAGTCATGGGTGAACAGGGAGTACAGGAGTGGGCTGAGCACGCACCCTTGTTGGGCGTTTAGCTTGTCCGGGAGAAAGGCGTCGGTGTCCGCGACGTGGCTGGTTTTCCCTTTATAATCCGTGATTGTCTGGAGTCCCTGCCACATACGTCTCGTGTCTGAGCCGTTGAATTGTGACTCCACTTTGTCTCTGTACTGACGCTTTGCCTGTTTGATTTCCTTACGGAGGGCATTGCTGGACTGTTTGTACTCGTCCATGTTCCCAGTCACCTTGCCGCGGTTAAATGCGGTGGTTCGCGCTTTCAGTTTTGCTCAAATGCTGCAATCTATCCATGGTTTTTGGTTTGGATAAGTTCTAACCATCACAGTGGGAACAACATCCTCTATACTCTTCCTGATGAACTCAGTCACAGAGTCAGGTTATACGTCAATGTTATTCTCAGAAGCAACTCGGAACACATCCCAGTCCGTGTGATCAAAACAATCTTGAAGCATAGATTCCATTGGTCAGACCAACGTTGAACAGTGCTTACCACGGGTACTTCCTGTTTAAGTTTCTGTCTATAGGAAGGGAGGAGCAGAATGGATTTCTTCCTCACAGTGTGCACTCATAAACACGTCTAGACAGACAGTCCGCAGTCATGAAAACACATTCCATTTACATTTTACATGCTGACAGTTTGCAGGTATAGACAAACCCATATGGAAACATAAGAAAATCACAACACATGTAATATGTAATATACGTTTCATGCAAGTATATTAATCATGGGAGGTGTCACTGAACACACACACACCTTGGAGTCGATGCCAATAGGACGTCGGCACTCAGTGCAGTTGTTGGCACAGAACTTGTCATGGCATCGGACACAGACAGGCTTCTCCTCCTGTTTCACATACTTCTTCCCACTCAGGTCCTCCCGGCAGTATTTGCAGTTCATACTGTCCGTCATGGCAACATCAGCAGCAGGGTAGCAAACACCTGGAAAACACATGTGTAGAGGACATACTGAGCTATAGCTCTGTTTATCACAAGTGGTATGTTTCAGGAACTATTGTCAGAATAAAATGGTGTAACTTTAAGTCCTGCAGAGTACACAAATACAATTGAAAGCTATCAGATGTGGTAGTGACTGGGTTTACATTACTTGGGCACTTGCATTACTTCTTATTGCCACAGATGGACAGCGTAGTTCTAGTGGTGTAGCTATAACAATATGAAGGAATGAAAATGAACTGAGAGAGACGGAACACTATTCAATCAAAACCTGTGTCTGAATGTAAACAGGTTAACAACAGTTGAGTGTACTCCGTTCCCAGGGAAACCATGATGTAATATTTACTGAGGTGTTGATAAGATTCTATTTGTTCCACATCTTTTAACAAGGAAGAACATTTAACTGTTATGGAGCCCGGTTGCTTTGTTGTGTAATCACAGCAAACAAAAGGTATACAGTGCCTGTTCCTCACATTACGCTTATCTTCAGCTGATATGACAGGCAGTGATGTTGTAAAATTGACAATCAACTGTTGAAAGGACATAAAAAGATCTGGAGCAAATCCCTGCCATAGATCACAAATAGATCCTTGATTGTAGGGTTAGGATGACAGAAAATAAATTAAATCCATATGAAAAATGAGTGGAACCTAAAGAACGGAGACTGATTATAGCCTACACAAACCTTTTTACTATATCAGCATGTCCTTGTGCATGTGCTAGGTGTGAGTGCGTATGTTTGTGTGTGAACATGCGTGCGTTCGTGCGTGCATGTGTGTGAACGGTATGTATGTTTGTGCAGTGAGGTGTACACATGAAGGAATGCCTGGTATGAATGTGGTGAGATCTGGAATGTTGACACAGCTCTTTGACAGACCCGGTGAGCGTTCCCTCCCTTTGGACCCCCTATGTGAAGCAGAAGAGGTACTAAGGACCCGCAGCATACAAAAACTAGACTCTTACGTTAATCTGTTACAATGTGTATGGGTATTCCATTGCTGCTATGACAGAAATATACACGTCTAATACAACAAAATCCATATACTGTATGCAAACACTTACAATAAAGAAACCTTGGTGTCTGAAAAAACAAAAATCATGTTAATGTTGTTGTTGTACGTGCAGTGTGAAGCCATCAGAACCCAGGGAATGTCTGCCACTGCCTCAGACCTGACCACAGACTGAAACAGCCTGGCCCTTTTCACTGCACTAGCATACACACACACATTTCACACAGTGACATTTTACTACAGTCTGAATGCACAAACCAAATTGGAGCTCATTCATGTTACATGTTGTCTCTACCTATCTTTCCTACCATCTCCTCATCTCCCGTAGTAACCTGTAAAAGACTAACACATTACTTATGTACATGAGTAAACCAAACGTTTTCCATATTCTAATTGATCTTCTGTTGAGTTGACAGCCGAGGCCAACCCACACCTTCTCTGTCTTTTCCCTTCATCTGTTGAAATCGTTCTTTTCCCCCTTCTATTCCACCCCCCTCTCTCTTGCTCTCTCTCTCTTTCTTATCCACATTTTCCCCTCCTCTTATGTTGCTTTTATCCCCCCCCAAAGGAGAACTGGCATCTATGCTAAGGTATGACCAAAGAGAACATTGAAATGAAAGAAGTCAATGACTTTTCTTTATCTCTGAGTGAGCCACTCACACCATTATCAGTAGCTGGTGGTTTGGCCCTCAGAGGTAACTTTAGCTACTCTCAGAACAATGACTGCCATTCATAGGCTAGCCTTTCTTCTCTGTGCTCCATGTTATCATCATCAGTTTCTGATCATTACTCTACAAATACAGACATGTATACACAGGAACTTAACAATGACTCTGACGATGACGTCAGAGGTGAGCAAACATTTTTTATCTGAATTTATCTGATCTCCATGGAAACGATAACAGTTATTGGTAAACAGAGAGGTAGAGTCTTGCTTCTCTGACATCTCATGCCAGCAACTGAAGCCCAGTTGGGTGTGTGTGGAGGGCTACAGCCAATTTAAACAGTCCTGGCGCTGTTTCCCCGGAGCAGAGAGGGGACACGGCAGAACCAGAGTATCTGTGGTCAGGGCTCTCTCAGCAGAGGATATGCTGTGGTTGGCTAGCCATATACTTCCTTGTGGCCTCTCTCTCTATAGTAAAGTTGTTTTTATCCCTCTGGCCATAGAAAAGGGCTTGGTGCTTTACCTCACCCTAACCAGTGGCAGAGATCAGGGAGACCTAATTAGAATTGGGACAATGACATCATCTTGTGGTTAAAACAGCTGTTAGACACATGCACACATACACACAAACAAACAAACACACACACACACACACAGACAAGACAATTTAGCAGCTAGGGAAGCATTGTGGGGTTCTAATGCTGGTATATTGGCATGAGCTAATAACTAAAGAATGTGGAGGAAAGCTGAGAAACAGGAAGTCTGGTAGACTGGTGGCACAGTCTGCTTCGAGCTGTCAACAGTCTGCAAAAACTGCTTAACTATTCTCAGAAACTGCCTATAGTCTAGTTCACACACAAATACAGCAATACACTTTTACTAGACATGAGCCAGATGTCTATCAACAGCTCACTGACACCAACCAACATGGGCCTTTTACAACGGGCTCTGTATGGCATCTGTGTGAGTCATACCTTATGATCACTTTCACAGATACTTGTAAAAAGGTTGAAAGTACCAAAGAGGACAAAACAGGCAATGTATGTCCCCCCCCTCCCTCTCTCTCTCTCTCTCTCTCTCTCTCTCTCTCTCTCTCTCTCTCTCTCTCTCTCTCTCTCTCTCTCTCTCTCTCTCTCTCTCTCTCTCTCTCACTCTCACTCTCTTGCTCTCTCTCATTACCTCATTCCCTAAAGAGCTCACCTGAACTCAGTAACTGAGAAGTTAGGTTGAACAGAAAAGAGCAGACACAAAAAAAGCTAACAAAACCTGGGGTTACTTGCATAACCCTGGTTCTATGATAAAATGAGTGAGATGTCTCACAATGGGATTCACTCAGTGGATCACTTACAGCTCGAAGAACGAATCACACAATGTCTGTTGGAGACAGACAGGGTGAGTGCCGAATGAGGTGAGCCCCTCTCCTCCTAATAAGGCGCCACTCGCCCACCCACTGGTCATTCTCAAGCATGCCTCTGTTCCTTGCACACTTTCGAGCATGGAAATGCGGTGAGACATCTACTCATATTATTATAGAACCAGTTCTATTTCAAATACTAGTTTCAATCTCACAATGGGATATGGCTAACTCCCGTATCGCAGACATGCTCTCCGAAGCCAGGGTAGTCCCAACAGCATCACCACTCAGAGGCCCCGACACTGGGGACAGTATGCACCAACAAAGGTGCAGTGACATCCAGTCTGTAAAACCTCCCGAATGTATGAAGGGTGGCACAACATGCCGCCTCGCAAATCTCTTGTGCCCAAGAACCATACCTCTAGGGGGCTGGCCCTCTGGGGGCTGTAAACCCTTATAATAAGCCAATATAATAGCCTCCACTATCCAATGGATAGCCGTTGACGAAAGAGAGGGGCCCACCCTTGCAGGTGGGCGCCGAAGACATGAGGAGTTGGTCACTCTTATGCCATGCTCTCATTATGATGCACAAAGGACGTACTGGACATAAACTTCTTCTTCCGTAGAAGTGAAGGACGGTGGGTGGAAAGGTTACATCCCTTTGTAATATATATACGTGTTTGTTTTGGGCTTCGTCCCCATCGTTTTTTTCATGCGAACCTTGTGTTGGGTGAAGTAAATAAAACCCCTAATACGTATTCCTGCGCATGTCTTCTAATCATTATACAACGTGACACAATACATTATCTACCATTCATTTCTATTGGGCACAAAATAATCTGAAACATTTCAATTTTAGTCATTTAGCAGATGCTCTTATCCAGAGCAATTTACAGTAGTGTGTGAATACATTTTCACACTTTTTCATACAACCAAAACAATGTAGAGTCACAACCTTGATGTAATCATTGTGTGATAGGAATATGGGACCAAATACTACACTTTTGACTACTTTACTACACATACAGTGGCTTGCGAAAGTATTCACCCCCCATGGCATTTTTCCTTACAACCTGGAATTAAAATGGATTATTTGGGGGTTTGTATCATTTGATTTACACAACATGCCTACCAATTGAAGATGCAAAATATTTTTAATTGTGAAACAAACAAGAAATAAGACAAAAAAACAGAAAACTTCAGCGTGCATAACTATTCACCCCGTCTCTATAAGCTTGGCACATCTAGCCACTGGGGGTTTTGCCCATTCTTCAAGGCAAAATTGCTCCATCTCCTTCAAGTTGGATGGGTTCCGCTGGTGTACAGCAATCTTTAAGTCATACCACACATTCTCAATTGGATTGAGGTCTGGGGTTTGACTAGGCCATTCCAATAAATTTAAATGTTTCCCCTTAAACCACTGAAGTGTTGCTTTAGCAGTATGCTTAGGGTCATTATCCTGCTGGAAGGTGAACCTCCGTCCCAGTCTCAAATCTCTGGAAGACTGAAACAGGTTTCCCTCAAGAATTTCACTGTATTTAGCGCCATCTATCATTCCTTCAATTCTGACCAGTTTCCCAGTCCCTGCCGATGAAAAACATCCCCGCAGCATGATGCTGCCACCACCATGCTTCACTGTGGGGATGGTGTTCTCGGGGTGATGAGAGGTGTTGGGTTTGCGCCAGACATAGCGTTTTCCTTGATGGTCAAAAAGCTAAATTTTAGTATCATCTGACCAGAGTACCTTCTTCCATATGTCTGGGGAGTCTCCCACATGCCTTTTGGTGAACACCAAACGTTTTTGCTTATTTTTTTCTTTAAGCAATGGCTTTTTTCTGGCCACTCTTCTGTAAAGCCCAGCTCTGTGGAGTGTATGGCTTAAAGTGGTCCTATGGACAGATACTCCCATCTCCACTGTGGAGCTTTGCAGCTCCTTCAGTGTCATCTTTGGTCTCTTTGTTGCCTCTCTGATTAATGCCCTCCTTGCCTGGTCTGTAAGTTTTGGTGGGCGGCCCTCTCTTGGCAGGTTTGTTGTGGTGCCATATTCTTTCCATTTTTTAATAAGGGATTTAGTGGTGCTCCGTGGGATGTTCAAAGATTCTGATATTTATTTATAACCCAACCCTGATCTGTACTTCTGCACACAGGTGGACTTTATTTAACTAATTATGTGACTTCTGAAGGTAATTGGTTGCACCAGATCTTATTTTGGGGGTGAATACATATGCACGCACCACTTTTCCGTTAATTATTTTTTAGAATTTCTGTAACAAGTTATTTTTTTCATTTCACTTCAACAATTTGGACTATTTTGTGTATGTCCATTACATGAAATCCAAATAAAAATCCATTTCAATTACAGGTTGTAATGCAACAAAATAGGAAAAACGCCAAGGGGGATGAATACTTTTGCAAGGCACTGTAAGTGAATTTGTCCCAATACTTTTGGTCCCCTAAAATGGGGGGAATATGTACAAAAAGTGCTGTAATGTCTGAACGGTTCACCCGATATGGATGAAAATACCCTCAAATTAAAGCTGACAGTCTACACTTTATCATTTCAAATCCAAAGTGCTGGAGTACAGAGCCAAAACAACAAAACATGTGTCACTGTCCCAATACTTTTGGAGCTCATTGTATGTAAAGACATAGGTGTCAAGATCTTTGGGATATACTGCCTAACACTTTACAGGATGGATAATAGACAGCTTTATATTGCAGCCATACAGAAATATGAGCAAATTAAAAGATTTTATGGAGCACTGAGCTCATAGTAATTAATTTTCTGCATGCGACCTCTTTATAGCTCTCAGCGGGAAAGATGCTGAAAGAAGCTCTCTGGGCCAACATCTGTCCAATAGCACAATTGGACTCAACGCACAGGAAAAGGTGAAACCTTGCGCGCAGGGGAAGGGGGTGAGAGAAGGAGTGAGAGAGAGAGAGAGAAATCGAGAGCGCGCGCGCGAGAGAGAGAGAGGGGGGGGTGTAAAATATAACAGGACAGGAATTGTAATTTATCTTGGTGATGCATTTTTCTGCCATCACATGCCTCAGTCCCAGAGGTCCATCCCTACACTGAAAAATCTTAATAAGAAACAGATTTTGGAGGAAGATTTGCAGAAGTCAGCATGTTGCATATTATATTATAGCCAACGCCCCAACCAACTCAAAACATTATTGCAAATAGCCTTACAGTATTTATTTACGTCTCTAATTGTTTCAAAGGAAATATAATTCGGTGTTTAAAGAAAGATGACGATCTATTAAAGCAGGCATATACTTAATATTAACGCTGGTGGTTTAACTGAAGTCTCCAGTTTGCAATGTAATCATCATGGACCCAATTCATGTGCAGAAAACTATTAATAATAGGATGGTTAAAATGGTGTATGTATTGCTGATTCTAGAATAAAAGACAGACATGAAATGCAGAAGTCGAATATGCAAATCAGCAACAATATCAGTCAATATTGCCATATTGTATTATATGGACTGACTAACTGTACATTCGTGTTTACATAGCTTTTACATTCACAATTTACTCGAAAAACATGCATACAAAGAGTTTCTAATGTCCTTCTATTAATCAATAACGTCAAGATTCAGATCTGTCCATGCAACTTACCAAGTTCAAATCAAGTTATGTGGGACGCGCACGAACTCCCTGATCTGCACAAGCGCCAGTTCTTCTGCAGAGGATATAGCCTACTGCTGTATAAGGTACGTACAAAAACGCAAACCACTCCCGAGGCAGGATATCGGGTAATAAATCATGACAGGATATGACTGCCTTCGAATAAACGCAAAAGTACTGTATTTCCATGCAGAACATATTGGCCAAGTCTTCAGGAAATGGTTGAATGAACAATTTGCCTACTTATTGGTCTGAAATTTTGATTGATCTGTCTTTTTAAATGTAGCACTATTCTTTACACAATTGTTTTAAACTGAAAGGAAGTGTAGCCTATGTTATGGGTTTTCAAACTGGGGTCCACTGAGGTACTGCAGGGGGTCTGCGATTTTCAGATTTTTTAAAATAAAGAAAATAATTATTTTATGAATAACGCTAGCTGCAACAGAATACCATCATGGATACCCTTTGTATGTCTCTGCATCCAGTATGAAAGAAGTTACAGGTAGTTTGACTAGCCAATGCTAACTAGAGTTAGCACAATGACTGGAAGTTAGCATGCTAGCTGTTCCTGTTCTGGAAATAATTTAAACGAATACACTGAAACTGTGAGTGAGTTTATCAGGAAGTGTATACAGTGGGGAAAAAAAGTATTTAGTCAGCCACCAATTGTGCAAGTTCTCCCACTGAAAAAGATGAGAGAGGCCTGTAATTTTCATCATAGGTACAAATTGAGGAAAAAAAATCCAGAAAATCACATTGTAGGATTTTTAATGAATTTAATTGCAAATGATGGTGGAAAATAAGTATTTGGTCACCTACAAACAAGCAAGATTTCTGGCTCTCACAGACCTGTAACTTCTTCTTTAAGAGGCTCCTCTGTCCTCCACTCGTTACCTGTATTAATGGCACCTGTTTGAACTTGTTATCAGTATAAAAGACACCTGTCCAAAACCTCAAACAGTCACACTACCAACTCCACTATGGCCAAGACCAAAGAGCTGTCAAAGGACACCAGAAACAAAATTGTAGACCTGCACCAGGCTGGGAAGACTGAATCTGCAATAGGTAAGCAGCTTGGTTTGAATAAATCAACTGTGGGAGCAATTATTAGGAAATGGAAGACATACAAGACCACTGATAATCTCCCTCGATCTGGGGCGCCACGCAAGATCTCACCCCATGGGGTCAAAATAATCACAAGAACGGTGAGCAAAAATCCCAGAACCACACGGGGGGACCTAGTGAATGACCTGCAGAGAGCTGGGACCAAAGTAACAAAGCCTACCATCAGTAACACACTACGCCGCCAGGGACTCAAATCCTGCAGTGCAGACGTGTCCCCCTGCTTAAGCCAGTACATGTCCAGGCCCATCTGAAGTTTGCTAGAGTGCATTTGGATGATCCAGAAGAGGATTGGGAGAATGTCATATGGTCAGATGAAACCAAAATATAACTTTTTGGTAAAAACTCAACTTGTCGTGTTTGGAGGATAAAGAATGCTGAGTTGCATCCATACCTACTGTGATGCATGGGGGTGGAAACATCATGCTTTGGGGCTGTTTTTCTGCAAAGGGACCAGGACGACTGATCCGTGTAAAGGAAAGAATGAATGGGGCCATGTATCGTGAGATTTTGAGTGAAAACCTCCTTCCATCAGCAAGGGCATTGAAGATGAAACGTGGCTGGGTCTTTCAGCATGACAATGATCCCAAACACACCGCCCGGGCAACGAATGAGTGGCTTCGTAAGAAGCATTTCAAGGTCCTGGAGTGGCCTAGCCAGTCTCCAGATCTCAACCCCATAGAAAATCTTTGGAGGGAGTTGAAAGTCTGTGTTGCCCAGCGACAGCCCCAAAACATCACTGCTCTAGAGGAGATCTGCATGGAGGAATGGGCCAAAATACCAGCAACAGTGTGTGAAAACCTTGTGAAGACTTACAGAAAACGTTTGACCTGTGTCATTGCCAACAAAGGGTATATAACAAAGTATTGAGAAACTTTTGTTATTGACCAAATACTTATTTTCCACCATAATTTGCAAATAAATTCATAAGAAATCCTACAATGTGATTTTCTGGATTTTTTTTTCTCATTTTGTCTGTCATAGTTGACGTGTACCTATGAGGAAAATTACAGGCCTCTCTCATCTTTTTAAGTGGGAGAACTTGCACAATTGGTGGCTGACTAAATACTTTTTTTCCCCACTGTAGGTGATGTTGTGCCCACTGTGACTATTAAAACCTTCCCTAACCAAAAACCGTGGATAGATGGCAGCATTCGCGCTAATCTGAAAGTACAAACCACCGCATTCAACCATGGCAAGGTGACTGGGAATATGGCGGAATACAAACAGTGTAGCTACTCACTCCGCAAGGCAATTAAACTGGCAAAACATCAGTATAGAGACGAAGTGGAGTCGCAATTCAACGGCTCAGACACGAGACGTATGTGGCAGGGTCTACAGACAATTACGGATTACAAAAGGAAAACCAGCCATGTCGCCGACACCAACGTCTTGCTTCCGGACAAGCTAAACACCTTCTTCGCCCGCTTTGAGGATAACACAGTGCCACTGACGAGGCCCACCACCAAGGACTGTGGCCTCTCCTTCTCCGTGGCCGACTTGAGTAAGACATTTAAGCGTGTTAACCCTCGCAAGGCTGCCGGCCCAGCTGGCATCCCTAGCCGCGTCCTCAGAGCATGCGCAGACCACCTGGCTGGTGTGTTTACGGACATATTCAATCTCTCCCTTTCCCAGTCTGCTGTTCCCACATGCTTCAAGATGGCCACCATTGTTCCTGTACCCAAGAAAGCAAAGGTAACTGAACTAAATGACTATCGCCCTGTAGCACTCACCTCAGTCATCATGAAGTGCTTTGAGAGACTAGTCAAGGATCATATCACCTCTACCTTACCTGTCACCCTAGACCCACTCCAATTTGCTTACCGCCCCAATAGATCCACAGACGATGCAATCGCCATCACACTGCACACTGCCCTATCGGATCTGGAAAAGAGGAATACCTATGTAAGAATGCTGTTCATTGACTATAGCTCAGCATTCAATACCATAGTACCCTCCAAGCTCATCATTAAGCTCGAGGCCCTGGGTCTGAACCCTTCCCTGTGCAACTGGGTCCTGGACTTCCTGACGGGCCTCCCCAAGGTGGTGAAGGTAGGAAACAACATCTCCAATTCGCTGATCGTCAACACTGGGGCCCCACAAGGGTGCGTGCTCAGCCCCCTCCTGTACTTCCTGTTCACCCATGACTGCGTGGCCAAGCACGCCTCCAACTCAATCATCAAGTTTGCAGACGACACAACAGTAGTAGGCTTGATTACCAACAATGACGAGACCGCCTACAGGGAGGAGGTGAGGGCTCTAGGAGTGTGGTGCTAGGAAACTAACCTCTCACTCAACATTAACAAAACAAAGGAGATGATCGTGGACTTCAGGAAACAGCAGAGGGTGCACCCCCCTATTCTCATCGACGGGACCGCAGTGGAGAGGGTGGAAAGCTTCAAGTTCCTTGGCGTACACATCACCGACAAACTGAAATGGTCCACCCACGCAGACAGTGTGGTGAAGAAGGTGCAACAGAGCCTCTTCAACCTCAGGAGGCTGAAGAAATTTGGCTTAGCACCTAAAACCCTCACAATCTTTTACAGATGCACAATTGAGAGCATCCTGTCAGGCTGTATCACCGCCTGGTACGGCAACTGCACCGCCCGCAACCGCAGGGCTCTGCAGAGGGTGGTGCGGTCTGCCGAACGCATTACCGGGGGCAAACTACCCGCCCTCCAAGACACATACAGCACCCGATGTCACAGGAAGGCCAAAAAGATCATCAAGGACATCAACCACCCGAGCCACTGCCTGTTCCCCCCGCTATCATCCAGAAGGCGAGGTCAGTACAGGTGCATCAAAGCTGGGACCGAGAGAATGAAAAACAGCTTCTATCTCAAGGCCATCAGACTGTTAAATAGCCATCACTAGCACATTAGAGGCTGCTGCTGCCTATTGAAATCACCGGCCACTTTAAGAAATGGAACACTAGTCACTTTAATAATGTTTATATATCTTGCACTACTCATCTCATATGTATATACTGGATTCTATTCTATAATATTCTACTGTATCTTAGTCCATGCCACTCTGTCATTGCTTGTCCATATATGTATATATTCTTAAATTCCATTCCTTACTAGATTTGTGTATATTGGGTATATGTTGTGAAAATGTTAGATGATACTTGTTAGATATTACTGCACTGTCAGAGCTAGAAGCACAAGCATTTCGCTACACCCGCTATAACATCTGCTAAACACGTGTATGTGACAAATACAATTTGATTTGATTTGTTCAGCCGACTCTGGGGAAGTAGATAAATGGCTTCATTGTCTCGAACTATCCCTTTAACATGGAGGAAATTACAGTCATTGGAGCTAATTACAGGGGGTTTTCTGCATAGAAGTGGTCATTTCCGGGATGGAAAAACAGTTAAACGACCAAAACCAGATTGAAAGCATGCAGAAAAGATATTGAACTATATATATATTTTTTAAATAATACCATCTTTGAGAACTAACAATCAAATAAAAGCTAGATAGTAGTACATGCCCATTGATTTTGTTATGTTTGAGCAGAGGATCACATCATTAGCCATGACAAAATGCATAGAACTGCAAAAATGATCTCTCAGCTCAATAGAAAAAATTGAAGAATTGCAGAAAATTTGCTTTACAATAGCAACATTTTCTCTGCTCCGCCAATATACAGTTGGAGTCGGAAGTTTACATACACCTTTGCCAAATACATTTAAACTCAGTTTTTCACATTTAATCCTAGTAAAAATTCCCTGTCTTAGGTCAGTTAGGATCACAACTTTATTTTAAGAATGTGAAATGTCAGAATAATAGTAGAGAGAATGATTTATTTCAGCTTTTATTTCTTTCATCACATTCCCAGTGGGTCAGAATTTTACATACACTCAATTAGTATTTGGTAGCATTGCCTTTAAATTGTTTAACTTGGGTCAAACGTTTCGGGTAGCCTTCCACATGCTTCCCACAATAAGTTGGGTGAATTTTGGCCCATTCCTCCTGACAGAGCTGGTGTAACTGAGTCAGGTTTGTAGGCCTCCTTGCTCACACCCGCTTTTTCAGTTCTGCCCAAAAATTTTCTATAGGATTGAGGTCAGGGCTTTGTGATGTCCTTAAGCCCTTTTGCCACAACTTTGGAAGTATGCTTGGGGTCATTGTCCATTTGGAAGTGCCATTTGCGACCAAGCTTTAACTTCCTGACTGATGTCTTGAGATGTTGCTTCAATATATCCACATAATTGTCCTTCCTCATGATGCCATCTATTTTGTGAAGTGCACCGGTCCCTCTTGCAGCGAAGCACCCCCACAGCATGATGCTGCCACCCCCGTACTTCAGATTGGGATGGTGTTCTTCGGCTTGCAAGCCTTCCCCTTTTTCCTCCAAACATAACGATGGTCATTATGGCCAAACAGTTCTATGTTTGTTTCATCAGACCAGAGGACATTTCTCCAGAAAGTACGATCTTTGTCCCCATGTGCAGTTGCAAACCGTAGTCTTGGTTTTTTATGGCGGTTTTGGAGCAGTGGCTTCTTCCTTGCTGAGCGGCCTTTCAGGTTATGTCAATATAGGACTCATTTTACTGCGGATATAGATACTTTTGTACCTGTTTCCTCCAGCATCTTCACAAGGTCCTTTGCTGTTGTTCTGGGATTGATTTGCACTTTTCGCACCAAAGTACGTTCACCTCTAGGAGACAGAACACGTCTCCTTCCTGAGAGGTATGACGGCTGCGTGGTCCCATGGTGTTTTTACTTGCGTACTCTTGTCTGTAGAGATGAACGTGGTACCTTCAGGCATTTGGAAATTGCTCCCAAGGATGAACCACACTTGTGAAGGTCTACAATATTTGTTCTGAGGTCTTAGCTGATTTATTTAGATTTTCCCATGATTTCAAGCAAAGAGGCACTGCGTTTGAAGTTAGGCCTTGAAATACATCCACAGGTACACCTCCAATTGACTAAAATGATGTCAATTAGCCTATCAGAAGCTTCTAAAGCCATGACATCGTTTTCTGGAATTTTCCAAATTGTTTAAAGGCACATTCAACTTAATGTATGTAAACTTCTGACCCACTGGAATTATGATACAGTGAGTTATAAGTGAAAAAATCTGTCTGTTAACAATTGTTGGAAAAATTACTTGTGTCATGCACAAAGTAGATGTCCTAACCGACTTGCCAAAACTATAGTTTGTTAACAAGAGATTTGTGGAGTGGTTGAAATTGGTGCATTCACCTTATGATAGCCAGTGGGACAACCACTTTACGATATTTTTATTTTTATTTGGGATAGGGTAAGGGGGGGGGAGAAGGATTACTTTATCCTATCCCAGGTATTCCTTAAAGAGGTGGGGTTTCAAGTGTCTCCGGACTCCGCTGTCCTGGCGTCGTGAGGGAGCTTGTTCCACCATTGGGGTGCCAGAGTGAGGACTAATATCCGTTGCTCGTGTTTCTTGGCCCAAGCAAGTCTCTTCTTATTATTGGTGTCCTTTAGTAGTGGTTTCTTTGCAGCAATTTTTATATGAAGGCCTGATTCACACAGTCTCCTCTGAACAGTTGATGTTGAGATGTGTCTGTTACTTGAACTCTGTGAAGCATTTATTTGGGCTGCAATTTCTGAGGCTGGTAACTCTAATGAACTTATCCTCTGCAGCAGAGGTAACTCTGGGTCTTCCATTCCTGTGGCGGTCCTCATGAGAGCCAGTTTCATCATAGTGCTTGATGGTTTTTGCGACTGCACATGAAGAAACTTTCAAAGTTCTTGAAATGTTCCGTATTGACTGACTTTCATGTCTTAAAGTAATTATGGACTGTCATTTCTCTTTGCTTATTTGAGCTGTTCTTGCCATAATATGGACTTGGTCGATTACCAAATAGGGCTATCTTCTGTATACCTCCCTACCTTGTCACAACACAACTGATTGGCTCAAATGCATTAAGAAGGAAAGGAATTCCACAAATTAACTTTTAAGAAGGCACACCTGTTAATTGAAATGCATTCCAGGTAACTATCTCATGAAGCTGGTTGAGAGAATGCCAAGCGTGTGCAAAGCTGTCATCAAGGCAAAGGGTTGCTACCTCAAATATAAAAGATATTTAGATTTGTTTCAAATTTTTTGGATACTACATGATTCCATATTTGTGATTTCATAGTTTTGATGTCTTCACTATAATTCTACAATGTAGAAAATAGTAAAAATAAAGAAAAACCCAGGAATGAGTAGGTGTGTCCAAACTTTTGACTGGTACTGTACATCAATGGCATACACCCAAATACTGTTGGAACAAGTAAAGGCTGCCTCACCTTTTCAGGTTGAATTTGCTGCTACTTTAACAACTGGCCTTTTATATGCTAAATATCTGAGCTGAACTACAAGCCCACTTACAGACTAGATTTGATCCAGTTGGTTCCAGTTCCAGTTAGATTATGTAAACCATTTCATTTCATATACTGACTACAATACACTGGTGCAGTTACAGTACTCATAACATGTGGTTACACTATCTACTGTCTGTGTTAGGGTTGCATTCTTGTCAGGTCTTTCAACAGAGATTTGTTAGCTCAAGTGGCTTATGTTAAATAAGGATTACAATAAAAACAATTTTTTAAACGTAATAAAGAACAAATGTCAGAATATGTCCATAGTTGCTGCCCACCTGACTAAAAGAGAAAGGGTTGGGCAGGTATAATTATTAGTAAACAGAAACATATCCTGCATAGCAGGAGCTCGGAGTGACAGTTCCAGCTACCTGTCTTTGAGCCCATGTACACATTAAGCCAGGGTGTACTCCATAGACAGCAGCTCTGTACAGTATAATACCAAACCCTTCTTCACGACAGCTTTCTGCTCAGGTCAATAGATTCAGTATCAAGGCATCTGCTTATGGATAAGGACCTTGTAGTGCACAGAGCAAGACCGGAGTAGAGAGGAATCTCCTAACATACAGTGCATTCTGAAAATATTCAGTTACGTTACAGCCTTATTCTAAAATGGATTAAATACATGTTTTGCCACATCAATCTATACACAATACCCCATAAAAAGGTCGAAGGATTTGTCCGTAGAGCTCCGAGACAGGATTGTGTCTAGGCACAGATCTGGGGAAGGGTACCATAAAATGTCTGCAGCATTGAAGGTCCCCAAGAACACAGTGGCCTCCATCATTCTTAAATGGAAGATGTTTGGAACCACCAAGACTCTTCCTAGAGCTGGCCGCCTGGCCAAACTAAGCAATCGGGGGAGAAGGGCCTTGGTCATGGAGGTGACCAAGGACCCGATGGTCACTCTGACAGAGCTCCAGAGTTCATCTGTGGAGATGGGAGAAACTTCCAGAAGGACAACCATCTCTGCAGCACTCCACCAATCAGCCCCTATGGTAGAGTGGCCAGACGGAAGCCACTCCTCAGTAAAAGGCACATGACAGACCACTTGGAGTTTCTCAAAAGGCACCTAATGACTCTCAGACCATAAGAAACTAGATTCTCTGGTCTGATGAAACCAAGATTGAACTCTTTGGCCTGAATGCCAAGTGTCACATCTGGAGGAAACCTGGCACCATCCCTACAGTGAAGCATGGTGGTGGCAGTGTCATGCAGTGGGGATGTTTTTCAGTGGCAGGGACTGGGAGACTAGTCAGGATCGAGGGAAAGATGAACAGAGCAAAGTACAGAGAGATCCTTGATGAAAACCTGCTCCAGAGCGCTCAGGACCACAGAATGGGGCGAAGGTTCACCTTCCAACAGGACAACGTCCCTAAGCACACAGCCAAGACAACGCAGGAGTCTCTGAATGTCCTTGAGTGGCCCAGCCAGAGCCCGGACTTGAACTCGATCGAACATCTCTGGAAAGACCTGTAAAAAGCTGTGCAGCGATGCTCCCCATCCAACATGACAGAGCTTGAGAGGATCCGCAGAGAAGAATGTGAGAAACTCCCCAAATACAGATGTGCCAAGCATGTAGCTTCATATCCAAGAAGACTCAAGGCTGTAATCGCTGCCAAAGGTGCTTCACCAAAGTACTGAGTAAAGGGTCTGAAGACATTTATATTTTACATTTTAGTAATTTATTAGACGCTCTTATCCAGAGCGACTTACAGTTAGTGCATTCATCTTAAGATAGCTAGTTGGGACAACCACATATCACAGGCATAGAAAATACATTTTTCCTCAATAACATAGCTGTCAATAGAGTCAGAGCTAGAATCTATTTTTGCTTTGTCATTATGGGGTATTGTGTGTAGATTGATTAGGAAAAAACACTATTTAATCAATTGTAGAACAAGGCTGTAACGTAACAAAATGTGGAAAAAGTCAAGGGGTCTGAATACTTTCCGAATGCACTGTAAATCTGCTTATGAAGATTTCACCATTCCATTTAAAGTAGCCTAATGAATAATGACATTTACATATCTTAATAATTCCCACCAGGCTACATTTGCAGATGTAATCAAGACATTTGTGATGTACAACTAATGAATATTACCATTTATGAAATAGGTTCATAGACATTATATTCAGCAGGGTCTTGGTATAACATTGAGCTGGGTTTCAAGTTATAATAATCCAAATTATTTACTGTAAATTATTAATTAATATGTACAAATCTACATAAATGGAAAAATGTATCATTAGATACTTGTTCAAAACAGTTCAATCTACTGAAGCCCCCAATACAAATGCCTCTGATTTAAATGATAATGCCCTCACACCAGGCAGTAGTAGTAGTAAGAGAACGAAGTGCAACTTATTGTATTATTCAGAACTTCCTACTAACTACAGAACACCACTACTTTAATTTATGTTTCCATGTTTCGGAAAAAGAAATCCCTTTGGGATTAGGGCAACAATGAGAACCACAGCACAAGAGTAACATCACAACATCAACAATAAATAGAGTAAATAAATAAATACATGATATATATATATATATATATATTTAAATAAACAAATAAATGGGCAGAGAGGAGATGGGTAAACTGCATACAAGAGCATCACACAACCCAATCAATTTTGCTTTTTGAAGCAGGGGGTGTTAGAAAGTGACCAAGGGATGGCTAGACAGAAAAAAACAGCCCTTGGTCTCTAGAGTCTGTTGCGTCTGGAATCGTAGAAGGGATCTGGGAAGGGATCTGGTGGGTCACAGTGGGATCAGGGGGGTCGTCCATGGGCAGGACCAGACATGTTCCCCTGATGACCAGTTCATGCTCCCCAAATGCCACCTCCTGGTCCAAGGCCTTTTCGGAGGTCACCCCCCTTGTGGAGGCAGACAGGCATTTGTGGTTGGTGGTGCAGGTGCTTGAGACATCGGTACTCATTGTGACGTCACAATACATGGTTGAGCAAGTACCTAATGAATGTCATTCAGTTCATCAGAGTCATCATTGTGCAGGTGTCCTTCATTCTGGAGAGAGAAGGAATCAAGAACCACTACATTACCAGTGTGTGTGTGTGGGAGTGTGTTTGCTTGTGAACCCTCACCTCATATGCCTGAGGGCTGGTGAGACAGCATGTCAAGGGGCCACAGCAGCCTGGCAGGGTGGCAGTAAGGGGTAGGCCGCTGTGAGTCAGGGGTTTCAGGTAGCTGGAGGAGGCTACACTCAAGGGATCGAATCCTCAAACGCCACATATTCCTTTAGCAATTCAATAGGAGATTACTATACATGCAGTACAGTAGTCTTGGCGTTAGGCTCTGCTCCTTCGGGGTAGCTCACTGCCAGAGCATATATCATGTAAGATATAATAATAACAGGCAGCGAACAAGGCATGCTATACCAATCCCCCTGACCAAAACAAAAGCAGAGCCCAAACAGGTGGAGGTTGGGGTGGGGGGTGGGAAAGCAGAAAATAGACATGCATGGCGAGTAACGTTTGTTACAGCATCAGAATGTCACAGAGAACACCAGCTATCAGAGAATGTGTGCGCAACCTGGTCGGCTAAATAGTATTCATATATATATGAACCATATTAAAGGTAGTGTGATTCATCTAATTGATGTGACGCTATCAGCTAATGCAACACTCGGGTTTCCTGCATGAACCTGCTGCGCTTGATTTATAGTAGTCTGAGCACAATCATCATCAATAAAGGAATAACCTCTATAAAGGCATTTAGTGCCACGTCATATTTTCATTAATTGTGTATCACATCAACTGACTCTCCTTTACATTGCAAAGGAAATTCAAAGAGTGCCCTCTAGCGTATAATGTTTAACGTTGCATCTGCACTCCACTAAACTGTACATATAATCACCATTGAACAGTGTTTCCTGAATGGTGGGTCCAGGTTGAAGACTGGGTTGTTATGGCTAGAACTGTTGTGTTTATCTAATGAAAAGAAACAATTGAACACCATATTAGACCAGGCATTGTCTAACAAAAACCGACAGCATGGTTTTAGACCAGTAGACCGGTATGTGTTCCAGTACCTGTTTGGTCCAGTCCTGGGAGTCAGGAGAAAGGTTGTTGAAGGTGTAGTGAGTCTGAGTCATCCCACAGAACAACACAGCCACCACACCTGCATGCACACACAGATCAGCATGTGATAGACTCGCCTTTGAAAGGTAGGCTGAAACCGTGTGTGTACATATGTGTACCAGTGGAGGCTCCTCAGAGGAGGAAGAGGAGGACCATCCTCCTCAGTGAATTTCATAGAAATAGTGAAACGTTAAAAAAGTTATCATTTTTAGATAAAACTATACTAAATAAAACACATTGTTTTGCAATGAAGGTCTACAGTAGCCTCAACAGCACTCCGTAGGGTAGCACCATGGTGTAGCTGGAGGACAGCTAGTTTCCGTCCTCCTCTGGGTACATTGACTTCAATACAAAACCTAGGAGGCTCGTTGTTCTCACCCCCTTCTATAGATTTACACAGTAATTATGACAACTTCCGGAGGATGTCCTTCAACCTATCAGAGCTCTTGAAGCATGAACTGACATGTTGTCCACCCAATCAAAGGATCAGAGAATTAATCTAGTACTGAAAGCATAAGCTACAGCTAGCTAGCACTGCAGTGCATAAAATGTGGTGAGTAGTTGACTCAAAGAGAGAGAACGGCAATAGTTGAACAGTTTTGAAGAAATTAATTTCTTCAAAAATGAATGAGAAGCACACACAGAGAGAGAGAGAGAGAGAGAGAGAGAGAGAGAGAGAGAGAGCTAGATTTCTTAGTATTCTTTTTTTTTTACTTTCACTTTCACTTACTTAGCAAGCAAATGCAGCAACCTAGTTTAGCCTACTCAAACAGAGAGTGATGCTATGTTAGCTAGCTGGCTATGGCTATCCAACACTGGAACTCTTCCAAGTCAAGGTAAGCTTTTGGATTTATTAATTTATTGCCACCGGGGCCCGCCGGTGTAACTGCTAAACTGCTTGCTGCTGACTGTACTGCATGATTGTAGCGGGTTTACTAACGCGTTAGTTCTAGTAGCTATGTTGACTATGATGTTAATATGGTGACAACGATGTAGACTGTGTGTAGTGGTTAGCGGTAATGATATGAAGGTTTGGCTTGGAAAGGTTTTTTACCTGGTCACAGCTGATGTGTTGTGCACTGAGGTCCACAAGCAAAGAAGGAATTATACAACATCACAATGTCAACAATCAAAGGGATCCTGCTGTTTGTATGTGGCTGCTATGAAAGTGAACTGTGTTTGCGTGTGATCAGTGGTGTATTCATTAGGGCTGGCCCCATTTAGTCAACTAGTCGATTGTTTGGTCGATAGGCTGTTGGTCAACCGAGATTTCATTAGTCGAGTGGTTGCAATTATTATAATTTTTTATGGTGCACAAGACACCCGTCTGATTCGCACCTGTCTCAGTGGACTAATCCATTGCGGAGGCCAAGGGGATGGCACAGTCAATCACTCTAATACATGTGATACTGAAATTGTATATGGTTATATTATGTAAAAATAATGCTGCATCACTAATAAATATAATATTATTTTATAACAAATGCGCTTTCTCCCGCGTTGGATATGGTCGCTGTCCGTGGTTCTGAAACATAATCTTCAATGCGCCGTATAATTGGTGCCTTTCCCTTTGTAGCTATGTAGCAGAGATGAGGCAACAGCCCTTGCCTTAAACCCTATTCAGACGGGATTAGTTTTACTGGGGGTGGTCGGGTAATGTAATTATGTGCACAAGCACAAAACAACATATCTGTAAATTTCATCCTGTCCGAATCTGTCATGTCAGTAATTTGTACATGGTAGGAGAGTAACAATTCCAGCCAGAATAACCTAGAGTTAACACCCCTGTGTTTTGAGAAAAATGTCTGAGTTTGACAGGTGTTGCTTACGGGTTGAGCAAGAAAATAATAACTGATTGGATAAATGGAACGAAGTACTGCGCATAGCCTATACAGTTCAAGTCAGAAGTTTACATACACTTAGGCTGGAGTCATTAAAACTCGTTTTTCAACCACTCCACAAATTCCTTGTTAACAAACTATAGTTTTGGCAAGTCAGTTAGGACATCTACTTTGTGCATGACACAAGTAATTTTTCCAACAATTGTTTACAGACAGATTATTTCACTTATAATTCACTGTATCACAATTCCAGTGGGTCAGAAGTTTACATACACTAAGTTGACTGTGCCTTTAAACAGCTTGGAAAATTCCAGAAAACAATGTAATGGCTTTAGAAGCTTCTGATTGACATCATTTGAGTCAATTGGAGGTGTACCTGTGGATGTATTTCAAGGCCTACCTTCAAACTCAGTGCCTCTTTGCTTGACAACATGGGAAAATCCAAAGAAATAAGCCAAGACCTCAGAACAAAAATTGTAGACCTCCACAAGTCTGGTTCATCCTTGGGAGCAATTTCCAAACGCCTGAAGGTACCACGTTCATCTGTACAAACAATAGTACACAAGTATAAACACCATGGGACCACGCAGCCGTCATACCGCTCAGGAAGGAGACGCGTTCTGTCTCCTAGAGATGAACGTACTTTGTTGCGAAAAGTGCTAATCAATCGCAGAACAACAGCAAAGGACCTTGTGAAGATGCTGGAAGAAACAGGTAAAAAAGTATCTATATCCACAGTAAAATGAGTCCTATATCGACATAACCTGAAAGGCCGCTCAGCAAGGAAGAAGCCACTGCTCCAAAACCACCATAAAAAAGCCAGACTACGGTTTGCAACTGCACATGGGGACAAAGATCTTACTTTTTGGAGAAATGTCCTCTGGTCTGATGAAACAAAAATAGAACTGTTTGGCCATAATGACTGTTATGATGAGTTTCTAGGTATCAAGTGATTACGAATGTAAGGATGTACTTAGACACTTTTAATGGGGAGTTCATATAAGATATTTAATATGTACCATGGTTAGTTATAACAGAAGGACAGAGCTTTGCCTCTATCATCTCCCTCACACCAGAACAAAGATCCACTCTCTATATATATATACACTGTAACAAGTCTCTCCACGAACATCTGGTAATCATCAAGGGCACTCCCATTCTTTGATGTTATTACTCTTTACCCCAAGTCAGTATATCCTGTCCATCAATCATGCTATCATAAACATCAGTAATCTCCTTTGACATAACGGAATGTAGACTCCGTGGCACCAAGCCAATTATCTAGTAACTCTAACCTGGTCCCCACGATACTATGACATGACATCATAACACTATAAAAACCTCATATCAATGACCATCGTTATGTTTGGAGGAAAAAGGGGGTACCTTGCAAGCCCAAGAACACCATCCCTACCGTGAGGCACAGGGGTGGCAGCATCAGGCTGTGGGTGTGCTTTGCTGCAGGAGGGACTGTTGCACTTCACAAAATAGATGGCATCATGAGGAAGGAAAATTATGTGGATATATTGAAGCAACATCTCAAGACATCAGTCAGGAAGTTAAAGCTTGGTCGCAAATGGGTCTTCCAAATGGACTTCCAAAGTTGTGGCAAAATGGCTTAAAGACAACAAAGTCAAGGTATTGGAGTGGCCATCACAAAGCCCTGACCTCAATCCTATAGAACATTTATGGGCAGAACTGAAAAAGCGTGTGCGAGCAAGGAGGCCTACAAACCTGACTCAGTTACACCAGCTCTGTCAGGAGGAATGGGCCGAAATTCACCCAACTTATTGTGGGAAGCTTGTGGAAGGCTACCCGAAACGTTTGACCCAAGTTAAACAATTTAAAGGCAATGCTACCAAATACTAATTGAGTGTATGTAAACTTCTGACCCAGTGGGAATGTGATGAAAGAAATAAAAGCTGAAATAAATCATTCTCTCTACTATTATTCTGACATTTCACATTCTTCAAATAAAGTGGTGATCCTAACTGACATAAGACAGGGAATTCTTACTAGGATTAAATGTGAGGAATTGTGAAAAACTGAATTTAAATGTATTTTGCTAAGGTGTATGTAAACTTCCGACTTCAACTGTATACGTGCCATGTTCACCACTGATCTGGAAAGACGATGGGTAAAAGCAATATGATGAATGTATATCTTTTCAACTATTAGTGGTCATGATGGGAGACAGTAAAACTCGAAAGGAGACCATTTCAGAGTAGACTACCGTCTAGGACACATCCAGTCTACTGGCAGGGAGAGCAGGAACCAGTGGGCTCCTTGAAATATGTGTGTAAATTGACAGTGAAGTAATCACACAGGATCACCCCCATCAACAGACCTGAACACAGAGAGACAGAGAACAGTCAGACAGACCGATGCAAAGAGAGGTGTCAAATACATCTTATCAAGAAATAGCAAGTTCATGGGGTCATTGTGCATGAAATTCAATAAGGCATATTGCATTGCCATCTAAAGCTGTGGCATGAACTGGGGTGTATTCATTACACCAATTCTGTTGCAAAACATTTCTTAAAGGGAAGCAAACGGTATGAAACAATAGAATAGAAACTCTCATTTTAGTTGCAAAATGTTCTGTTTGGACTAATGATTACAACCCTGGAGGAGGTGGCTTAGTCAGAGATAATTTTGAGGGGATTGGAAACTCCATTGGAATCATATTAACGCCCACTGTGTACGTTGCCCATACATTGTCAATGGGCCGTGCGGTGCATTCTGGGTCAACTTCAACAAGAGATCTCTCCGTCAAGGAGTCAATTGGGCGCTAGCACAAAAACCCAACATGAGCACAAATTACGTGAACAAGAAGCTCAACAATGTAAATATTTTCCAGGATTTAAGATAATTAACTTGTCCTCTGTAATATCTTATACCTTTGAAATCCTGACATTACGTACTTTCAAGGAAAATAGGAAGGTTTCTCGACTCATGCCAGATTCAAGTGCTAGTCGAAAATAGGAAACTGAAATGTCCAACTTTCCCTGTTTCCTAGTTCCGACTAGTATTTGAACGCGACATCACACCCTGACTTTTAGAAGGAATTGACAACGTAAACGCAATTGGTCGACAGTCTACCGGGCTTCTTATCTCCTCCTTTTCTAATATCTCTGGCTATGTGTTGTCAACTTGTCATTCTAATATCGCTAGCTAGCTAAATTAACAAAAATACAAACGCAACATGCAACAATTTGACTGAGTTACAGTTCATATAAGAAAATCAGTCAATTGAAATAAATTAATTAGGCCCTAATCTATGGATTTCACATGACTGGGCAGGGGCACAGCCATGGGTGTGCCTAGGAGGGCATAGGCCCACCCACTGGGGAGCCAGGCCCACCCACTGGGGAGCCAGGCCCAGCCAATCAGAATACAATTTTCCCCACAAAAGGGCTTTATTACAAACAGAAATACTCCTCACTTTCATCAGCTGTCTGGGTGGCTGGTCTCAGACGATCCCGCAGGTAAAGAAGCCGGATGTGGAGGTCCTGTGCTGGCGTGGTTACACGTGGTCTGCAGTTGTGAGGCCGGTTGGACGTACTGCCAAATTCTCTAAAACGACGTTAGAGAATTAACATTACATTCTCTGGTAACAGCTCTGGTGGACATTCCTGCAGTCAGCATGCCAATTGCAGGCTCCCTCAAAACTTGAGACATCTGTGGCATTGTTTTGTGTGAAAAACGGCACATTTTAGAGTCGCCTTTTATTGTCCCCAACACAAGGTGTAATGATCCTGCTGTTTAATCAGCTTTTTGATATGCCACATCTGTCAGATGGATGGATTATCTTGGCAAAGGAGGAATGCTCACTAACAGGGATGTAAACACATTTCTGCAGAAAGTTTGAGAGAAATAATATTTTTGTGCATATGGAACATTTCTGGGATCTTTTATTTCAGCTCATGAAACATGGGACCAACACTTTACATGTTGCGTTTATATTTTTGTTCAGTGTAGTTAGCTTAGTTAGCTAGCTAGAGTTGATGATGGTCCTCACCATAGATCATAGCCAGTCCTGTTTCGTGTAGAAACCTGAAGCGACAGATTAAAATAGTGAACGTTAAGAGCATCACGACAATAAGAAGGTTGGCACTGTCTTGTCTATGGCTTTCCTCAGCCCTCTTCTCAGTAGCAACATTGTCCATAGCAGTATTCTCGCCTTGACTACCCACTAAAAGAAATGTAAACAGACAAGATAAAACAAGCAATGTCTTCGATGCCTTTAGAACAGAAAACCGTTTTGTTCTTAGTCCCATGATTAGGCACTGATGGCTATCAGTCAAACCGTTTAGACTGACCCAAATAGCTATGAATGGGTAAGCTTGTATGGATCGTTCGCGAACGAATGGCTCTTTTTTGAATGGTTGTTTTTGGTGAACATTGGGAACCGAAGCACATCGGTGAAAGAGACGTTCATTTGGCTCCCTGATTTGCATACTGCTACTGCTTTTTGAGCTTAAAACAACGATCATCTGCAAATAAGTTACGAAATCATTCTCTGAAGATGGTGAATCCTCACTGCAGAAACAATAAATACTGTGGAGAGCACATCATTTTGGTCCACGCTCATATTTGTAGTGCGTAAAACAAATCTTGCTTTTTTGGGGGAGGGCAGGTGATCTGAAGATTTGGCCAGGTAAAAATGTGTATGTAACATGCATACATTTGGGGCTTTACATTACAGATGTGCAATTTTGTCATGGTTCTAGCACAGAGTTTCTAAACCCAGAGGCGCAACATCGAAAGACTTCCGCCAATGCTTGCAAAACGAACCAAGCAGACCATGCCAGGGTTTGGGGTTTGAGTAATGATGTGTATAAACCCTGGTTGACTGACAGGGGGCGCTGTATTGAAGCCACCGTGCAGCCATCTTCGTACTCCTCCTAAATCGTAAAACAATATTTTGGAAGCTATAGAAATGCATTTATTAATGTCTACATTCGTTTGACACATTTATTATATTACAGACACCTAAATGCATACTTTTAAATGATATTACATGAGCTAAACATTTAAAAAAAAAAAATGTAAACATTTTCCTTTTTTTTATTTTATTTTTTTACTAATGTCCCCACTACAACAACAAAATTACTTAAATAAATACATGTAATTTTGTCCTTGAAACATTTAATTGAAATACTGTAGAATTCCATTCATTCCTATGGAGGACTACTTGGGAGTGCCAATATGGCCGACCGGTGGCTTCAAAGCCTCTTAATGGCCAATACATAGCATCAGCAATCCAGGGTTTATATATGTCATTGGGTTTGAGAAGTCAATGAGAGAAGTGAAAAATTATTCTGTAGTTGTTAATTTTCTCGAAATCTAAAGGCACAACCTAGATTCAAGCCAATGTTTTAAGTAGTTGAGTATTTTATTACTCCAACCTTGTGAAAACTGACACGTTTAAATTTTCGTCAAGTCCCTTTGATTTGATGGCATGCGAAGTTCGGCGTGAGACGACCGTTAGACCCAATAATAAGTTTAGCTAGCCAACATCTCCATGACATCGCCTACAGTGATTGATGATTTCTATTGGAGAAGCAGTTTCTGCCTCTCTTCATACTGTACTGTCTTTGGTTCTAGGTCGATTTTCAACCATTTTGAATGAAGAGCCGTTTGGAAGCCAAATGATGCGGCACTTTTACAGAAATGGAGCCGAATGATGCTCATCATCGAAAATACTCGGAATGAGAATGCTAGCTAGCTGGCTAGTAGCTTGCGACTCGAGTTCATGCGGTTCCTCCAGCCTTCAGAACACCCTGTTGGAATTCTTCAGAATAAAAGTATTATTATTAAATGCATTAAAAAATGTAGCTCGTCATTAGGCCAAAATAGTGTAACCCATTATTGCAGTTTACTCATGAACTGCACAAAATTGGGGCTGTTATTGAGTTATCAAATGCAAGTGGGACCTGAAACACTTCGGTCAGTGGCACCAAAAATACTTTAAGAAATTAAAGTACAAAAAATAGGAATTTTAGGATTGGCTCGTCAGAGATGTGTGGATGAAGATACAGTAGTTCGCTCAAGCCCAGGGGCGTAATGTATGGAGATCGATTTCTATCTAAATGTTTTAAATAGTGAGTCACAAATAAAATATGTGTTGTGCAAATATAGAATGCAACTTTTAAATAAAAATCACAGGCTGTAAATATGTCCATATACTGTAGTTTCACAAAAATGTCACGATCCAAAAGGGATGAGTCATCATTAACAAAAACAAATGATGATTAGCAAATAAATGCAAGACAGGTTTTTCTGGTTTACCTCATGAAGCTGGTTGAGAGAATGCCAAGAGTGTGCAAAGCTGTCATCATGGCTATTTGAGGAATCTCAAATATAAAATATATTTTGATTTGTTTAACACTTTTTTGGTTACTACATTATTCCATATGTGTTATTTCATAGTTTTGATGTCTTCACTATTATTCTACAATGTAGAAAATAGTAAAAATAAAGAAAAACCCTTGAATGTGTTCTAAAACGTTTGACCCCTTCCCCTTTTCCACATTTTGTTACGTTACAGCCTAATTCTAAAATGGATGAAATACACAATTTCCCTCATCAATCTACACACAATACCCATAATGACAAAGCGAAAACAGGTTTTTAGATTTTTTTGCAAATTTATAAAAAATATAAAACAAGTACCTTATGTACATAAGTATTCAGACCCTTTGCTATGAGACTCAAAATTGAGCTCAGGTGCATCCTGTTTCCATTGATCATCCTTGAGATGTTTCTACAACTTGATTGGAGTCCACCTGCGGTAAATTCAATTGATTGGACATGATTTGGAAAGGCACACACCTGTCTATATAAGGTCCCACAGTTGACAGTGCATGTCAGAGCAAAAACCAAGACATGAGGTCGAAGGAATTGTCCGTAGAGCTCCGAGACAGGATTGTGTCGAGGCACAGATATGCGGAAGGGTACTAAAAAATGTCTGCAGCATTGAAGGCCCCCAAGAGCACAGTGGCCTCCATCATTCTTAAATGGAAGAAGTTTGGAACCACCCAGATTCTTCCTAGAGCTGGCCGCCCGGCCAAACTGAGCTATCGGGTGAGAAGGGCCTTGGTCACTCTGACAGAGCTCCAGAGTTCCTCTGTGGAGATGGGAGAACCTTCTCTACAGTACTCCACCAATCAGGCCTTTATGGTAGAGTGCCCAGACGGAAGCCACTCCTCAATAAAAGGCACATGACAGCCCGCTTGGAGTTTGCCAAAAGGCACCTAAAGGACTCTCAGACCATGAAAAATAAGATTCTCTGGTCTGATGAAAGCAAGATTGAAGTCTTTGGCCTGAAGAAGTTCAACACTTTATTCAATTCATTTCAATACAGCACATGGATTCATCATGGATTGGGCACAGGTCTCTGGTCTCGCTGGTGAACGGTAGCTGAGGAATTTGTAGTCTTGCTGAAGTCTTCTCTGTTGCTAATTAGCATTTCACATTTTTGAAAGTGAATTGAGGCAAATATATTGATAAAAGTCACCTTGTCTGAGAGAGAATTACATGGTTATCAAAACGTCACGCCAAGGTAAGCCTACACCAAACACATATTTCGTTTAAAGTGTTTGTAAAATTCACTATGTGTAAAATGAATGGTGAAAAAACAATTGGAACCATTTCTGTGTTTGACTGCTAGGTTTTATGGGTATTATGACACGTCCACTGTGGCGGACTATATGGCGACCGAAATTATGGGCGAGTGGGTGTGTCGAAAGGAGTGGATGTATGGAAAGCGAATCAGCTAATTGGGCAGATTTGTTGCCACTCATTGAGTGATACATTGAATAGTAGACTGTATGTATGTACCAAGGTGACATCTAAATTAGATGGTTATCAATATTAGTTATTTATTGTGTAGGCTGCTATCCTACTTGAGAAAGTCATGGGAGGGAAAAAATGGCCACGTTAGTTTATCGCCGGTGAAATGACCGCGCAGCTGCGAAGTAGGAAGCTCAGGTCAGCAGGCACTTCAATACAATGCCAGTGCACTGGTTGCCGGCTTATCGAATTGTCGTGCTGCCCAATGCACGAACACAGCTCAGTCAAAACCGTCTAACCTATAGCTGAGCGCTTTTGACACACCCACTCCTTTCCACAGGCCCAGTACTTTCCTTTCAACACACCCACTCCTTTCCACAGGCCCAGTACTTTCCTTTCAACACACCCACTCCTTTCCACATGCCCACTACTTTCCTTTCGACACACTCACTCGCCCATGCTCCGATCACTATATTGGGATGCAGCTACCCCCTTCTCTCCATTTTTTAAGACATTTATTTTAATTGTTACAGCGTCCACTACAGTATCTGGTTAAAATCATGTATAATCTGTGATGGCACCAAAAAATATCTAAGGATCATGGTGAAAGTGGCCTTCGTTAGCAAAGGATCATGGTCGATGTAGTTGTTTTCATCCTGCCTGCGAGCCAACCCAACTGGCGAGCCTCCTAGCCTGCCGGCATGTGATTGGTCTGTGTAGGCACGTGGTCCTGTGTGATGACAAATGTAGTAGTCAGACCGTATCACGATTTAATTAAATATCTCGGTTTGTAGCGAACTTTAAAATAATTCACCATGGGGATCTAACTTGATCATAATAAACTAATTTTAGAGCCCAAAACGGGTGATCGTAATTTACATAGGCTTTCCAGGGCAGACCAAGGCATTTGGCACCACTAGGTTGCTATGCAGTAGCCGACCACTGAGGTATAATAAGAATTGGAGACTGCATCCAAGATGTCCGCCTGTTGTTTTCAAGATAATCTACTCACGTTCTCATACGCTGATTCATGGACTATCTACATCCGGGTTGCATCCGGTTTATGCGGCCCAACATCACATGCACACTAGCATCAAAGACAGTACAGTATGAAGATAGGCAGAAACATATTCTCCAATAGAAATCCCTGATCACACTTGTAGCCGATGTGACGTTTGCTAGCTAAGCTCATGCGCAGAAGCATGTCATTGGGTCTAACGGTCGTCTTGCACTGCGCGTGTGCAGGCTGTCAAAACAAAGGCACGCCTTCGATATCAAGTTGTTTTGATGAAAATGAAAACGTGTTAGTTTGTCATTTCCACAAGGTTGAAGTAATAATGTTCAACTACTTAAAACATTGTCTCGAATCTAGGTTGTGCCTTTAGATTTCGAGAAACTTAACAACTAAGGAAGAATGTTTCATTTCTCTCATTGACTTCTCTAACCCCAAACCCCAGCCTGGTCTGCTTCGCAAACGTTCCCGGAAGTCTCGTGATGTTGCGCCTCTGGGTTTAGAAACTCTGTGCTAGCACTCAGTGCTCACACGGAGCAGTGCGAGCAGTGACGACATCATCACGTCAGCCACAAACATGGCAGACATTGGATTAATACAAAATGTTAATATCTTCAGCTGTGCGTGGTGAAAAAAAATCTGCCTCTGCGACAATTATTTGAATAATTAAATGGATGTTTTGTGCACAAAGGTGATGACTAAAGTGTTTTATTTGGAATTTTCAAATCTGACTTCTCTTTGTGGCAGTGTATGGAAATTGCCTTTCTGGGCCGGGTGTCATTTAAACTGCAGTACCAAATCAAAACTGTAGGAGCAGTCGAAACCGTGCTTCTAGACTGGAACCCTGGCCCCTTGTCGCCGCCCAATGATTTATGTATACATTAGATGACCAATGAGGGTGCTGTGTTGAAGCCACTGTGCCTCCATCTTGGCACTCCCCTACATTGTAAAAAATATTTAGGAAACTATAGAAATGCATGTATTAATGTCTACATTCGTTTTTGCCACATTTATTCCATTACAGACATCATAATGCATACTTTAAAAGTATATTATGTGAGCTAAACATAAAAATAAAAAATGAAAAAATATATACAAACATTTTCCTTAAAATTTTTATTAGATTACTAATGTTACTGTCTCCACTACAACAACAAAAATACTTCTACATGTAATTTTGTCCTTGAAACATTGGGATAGAAATACTGTAAAATTCCATTCCTACTAGGGAGTGCCAATATGGCCGACCTGTGGCTTCAAAGCCTCTCAATGGCCAATACATATCATCAGCATTCCAGGGTTTATATACATCATTGTAACTGACCAGCAGAGCTCATGACTTCACTCTCCAGACAGGACACTGGGGAGTGAGGGGGTTAGATTAATCTCGGCCGGGCGCCCGTGTAGGCTGAAAGTTAATGGTTGTGTTCGAGAGCATCAAAACGACTGCAGGCGACTGCTGACTGACTGATCTACAAATCACCACGGCCGGCCCGCTCATTTATGCAGGATTAATGACAATTTCTCAATGACAATTTCTCTCAACCAGTGGCATATGGGCTTTTTAGGTGAGCGCTGATGACGCCCTGTGATAAACAGTGCCCACTTTGTCAAAAGCAGGGGTGCAAAATATGTTGCTTGTCCATTCCCACTGCGCCTCACCAGGGTGCTGTTGGAGAGATGCATCCCTGCGGTACTCCACCAACGTTCAGTGAAAAATTATCTAACATAAATCATGTAGCAGATATAGGATATGGTAGAAAGAGTATGTGGCCTTTTCTGTAGACTACAGGCTGGAGATAAAATGTATGACAATGTAATGAGATGGACACTTTTTACATTATGGAGGTTTCTCCGATCAAATAGCCTAACCTAAATGGTGCCCAATCAAATAAAAAAATGCTTTGTCATGTTAACAAACAACATATCCTAAAAACAGGACAGGTCAAAGTAAAATGGACAATATGGAATGGACAATCCCAACTGTTGTCCAGGAGTTTCACCCCCATTGTCATGATCAACGGTTTCAAGTTTGTATCCGTCAATTTTTGACAAGCTGATCATAGCGAAAAATAAAATACTTCTGAATTTCCTGCTGTGTAAACACATTGCAAATAGGCTCACAATAACTCCTGATGAAGTTGGGTAGCTGATATTCAGAGCTTAAATAGACAAATTGATTAGTCATCAGGACTAATAAAGCCAATGCAACAGCCTGTTAAAAATGGTGGGCCTACCACATGGATGGGCATTCATCCAATTTCATTGTGGCAGACATGGTAGGCTACACCACAGTAAGCATGAGCCGATGTCTTTTGGACTTATTTTTTTGGTCCTTGATTTCCACATCCACAGACATTGGTTTTCAGTCCGGTCTGGATAAAATCTGAACCAATCATAGACGTCTATGTTTGGTTCAGATTTGGTGCGGTCCAGACCGGCATTAATTTCAATGTCCACGGGCACAGATTTTTGGTCCGGTCCGGATCAACTCTGAAGCAATCATAGACGTCATTCAGAACCGAAAATGAACCTGATTTGAACATCCGGAAAATACGTATTTTTCAACGTCCTGGAAATATATATATTTTAAATGTACAGAAAATACATATTTTCAACTTTCATTCAGAACATAAATTTAACCTGATTTCAACGTCCAGAAAATACATATGACAGAGCCAGGTGCCCCGCTTTGTCAGACGAGAAGTAGTAGGATTCTGTGTTTTCCCATGTAAAAGTGATTGCTTTTGATAAAAACGCTTTATCTGCCTTCCCAATGAAAACTATTTAGAAAAAGTAATCATTTATTTTATGGAGAAGAGATGTTGTAGGTTTCTGGACGATGCACCATGGTGCCTTGTTAACAAAATTATCGAGCGGCACAGATTACTGTGACAGGGGAAAGATGGCGGAAGTGGATGAACAATTGTTGGGATGCGTTTGTTGAGTAAGGATGCATATGTGGGAGACCCCTTTGAGGTGTCAAATGGTGAAGTATGTGCTGGGAGTCTGTCAGAGTGACCAGGAGTGGTCTTATTTTGATAAATTGTATTTCTGAAGAACAGAGGAAGATTGCAGTGAGCCTCAAAAGAATCCAGACAACAGAAGTTTTGTGTTTTGAACTTCGGCGTAGAGCCCCAGTCAAAGGAGTCATCTCAGGGGTGACGACGGATGTTTAGGTTGAATCCCTGAAGAGAATTCCTGGTGTGATTGGTCTGACCCGCTGGGTGAATGGAGAAAAAGAAGAAAGTCTGTCAGTCTTATTGTTTTTTGATAAAGAGCAAATACCTACGCATGTGAAGCTTGGTTATGTAATATACGCTGTAAGAGCTTTCGCTCCCAAACCATTGCAGTGTAAGAATTGTAAAGGATTTGGCCATGTGTGTGCAGACAGACAGAGTATATTGAAGAACCATGTGTAGAAGGACGACGGTGTTGCAATTGTGGTGGGGATCATGACCCCGAGTTCCTGGAGTGCCCTGTAAGGGTGAAGGAGATTGAGGTGGCAAACGTTAGAGCAGTCAATCGAATCTCCTATGCGGAGGCGATTTAAAAGAAACTGTATGGCACAAGTCTCAAATAAATCTAAGAAACTGGACATTATTGTGGCTGCTGCAGAAAAGTTTTTGGGACTTAAGGATTTTACGTCTGAAGACTTGCAAGGGGTACTGGCGTCGGAAGACCTGCCCTCCCAGGTTCTCATTGAGCGTGTGTAGGGATCAGATCTGTTTTATAAATGTTTACAGAAAAGTTGTTTGGTTTAGTTTATTTATAAATGTTTTGGTAGTTTGGTGGTTGTTTTGGTATTTTGTTCCATTTTGGGGGATCCTGTTTCCATCCCGCACAGTAGGTGGCGGAATACACATGAAATTGTGCGACCGCCAATATACCATAGAAGAAGATTACCGTTCAATGTGAGAGGGCCTCCCTTCCTGCTTAAACCCGGTGCACCGCGTCTCAGCATAATCGTGTGTGTGTGTGTGTGTGTGTACTAGCGAGAGAGAGCACAGGATGGCCCTCCTCATCAGGTTAGATTAATTTACACCGCGTTGAAATTTGCTAAACACATCAAATTAATAGGGGAGCTCTAGCTGAGAATTGTTTCTTGGTATTGACTTTTATGACGTGAACATCCTGCGGGTTGTCGGACAAGGAAGATGTCAGATCCCACGGTGGCTGATACTCGCCGGTTAAATTCAAAACCTCAGGACCTGACGGACGCTTATGGTCCCCCCAGCAATTTTCTTGAAATTGACGTTTATGACCCACAAACTGTTGGAGTCGGGCGGAACCGTTTCACAACGTACGAAGTCCGTATGCGGGTAGGTTACTATAGCTAGATATCTGTCGTTCAGCTAACTAGCTAACCTTAGCTGGATGAAAATCGAGGCCCAGGACTTGGTCCGGCCGACTAGCTAGTTAGCTTTGTGAGCTAAGGAAGTGGTTAAAATTGCATGTGAGGTAGCCTTTTTAAGCTAAGACGGGTTAGCTAGCGTTTACTTGTTGGCTGTTTCTATTGACGAGAATATATAATATACTTGTTTCTGTTTTCAATAAATGCAGACAAACCTGCCGATTTTTAAGTTGAAGGATTCTATTGTGCGAAGAAGATACAGTGACTTTGAGTGGCTGAAGAATGAGTTGGAGCGAGACAGTAAGGTGAGTGAAAGATTGTAGCTCTGATTAATCAGACTGTGATACACAATTTAATTTGAGGGGTGCCCTCCACCAATTCTGTTTTTAGTTCTCGCCATAGGTTATGGATGTGATTCAGATCTGGACTCTTTGCTGACCAGTCCAGCGTTTCTTCCTGAATCATTCCAGGGTTCTTGTGATGTGTGTTTGGGTGGTTGTCCTGCTGGAAGACCCACAACCTTCAACAGAGACACTGGGTTTTTGGACACTGGGTTGAACATTGGACATTGCACTCCAAAACACATAGATAATCTGATGATTTCATGCTTCCCCCATGTTTGATTGTAGGGAGGGTGTTCTTTTCTTTGAATGGTTCATTTGGTCTATGGTAAACATAGGAAGACCCCACTGCTGAAGGAGTCACAAGGAAGCCTGACTGAAAAAAATAAAATAAACAAGCCTAAATCCTGGGGGCAATGTTCTGTGGACCAATTAAACAAAATTACAGCTCTTTGACAATACAGATCAGCGCTGTGTTAACTGATGACCAAATGAAGCATTCCATTTAAAGAATGCCCTCACAATCAAACATGGGGGAGGTTTGATTATGCTGTGGGGTTGTTTTGCTCTCTGGTACTGGGGGCCTTAAGCGTGTGCAAGGCATAATGAAATCAGCAGATTATCAGGTGTTGTGAAGTCCAATGTTCAACCCAGTGTCCAAAAACTGGGTTGTGGGTCTTCCAGCAGGACAATGACCCAAAACACACATAAAAAAACACCCAGGAATGGTTCAAGAAGAGATGCTGGACTCTTCTGGAGTGGCCAATGATAGCTATGGAATTTAGGCTTACGAGTGTTTTAACAATGTATATTTTCTGCAACGGCTGAATATGTAACATGCGTTTCCCAAAACACCACACAGAGAAAAGGTTCACTACGTGCGTCGTTGAGGCATTTGTTGATACTGATAGGATCAAAAGAAGGCCAGCTCTGCTCTCAAATCAGCTTTCTCCATTCAACTATTTCCTTAACATTATAATTGTTCCACAATACTGATGATGGATCAGCTCCTAGGGTCCAATTCAGACTTAAGAAATGTACACCTTTCCTACGCACTTCTCAGTAGTTGGTATTCATACTTACCTTATGCAGGTGCGTAATGGGCTTTGCAGGCGTGGTTGTCTTGCGCGCGCTGAGTACATAAAATTCAACCGCTGAAAACCTTCCCACTTTCTGGCCAACAGATTCTCATGGAGTTCATTCAATAGAGTTTTCAGTACATTTATGTAAAGCCATCCTTTCAATTTGGTGATCCTTTAATTATAATTTTCTCGACAGACTGACTACTATATGGAGCGAACGGCTCAGAATATTAGGGATCAATGAAAGAAAGCTATGTAAATGCATGCATATTAGTCTCCTTTTCAACACCAATTGGTAGGTAAAAATATACAAAAATATTGTATATTATTTAGGGTTAGGAAGTATTTGAATGAATAATAAAAAAAACTGTTTTGGAGAGCCTTTACGCACTAAATATATTGGTGAATAAAAAATAGTGGTTTGATTCATCCTGAAAGTTGACGTATTCAATTGTTCAATCATGACGTAATGAGAGGTGAGAAAAGTACAGTATGGGGTGAACAGTAGTCCTATAAATCTACCCTAATAATCTTCATTAGTAATGGAACTGTGATGACAACGGTCCAGTTGTTGTGAACCGTACTCCAGACTCCAGGTTTAAACTGTTACGTATGGCTTGCGTTCCATAATGATTCAGATAAGCTAAATTGTCCCATATTATTGCACAACTTGTAATACTTTAGCCTAATATGATCCACTATTGCTATCGGTCCTCAGGAACAACCACACGAACGTGATGGAGGAAAGAAAGGTAAACTAACGATGTAATGGAATGATGCAAAATGTAAGGAAACTAACGCTAAAGTTGGGGCAGTTATAAATGTATGTGGGTATAACCAATGTTCCCTCAACATTTTTTGTAGCACAGAGCAAATTTTACATCTTGTGAGCGGAAACTTGAACATTGTGAGAATTTTGTGCAACCTCCAGCACGTGTTTACAGTGAACACTGAGATTGTACCCTTACAGTTTTAGACAGTAGCCAATAGGCTATTGTGGCTATTTGAGCATAATGTAGGCCTACCAACAAAACCAATGGAGCAAATCCCATAACACTTTCACATGGAAATAGCTTTTGATTTCTATGGCCTACAGTAGCCTATATGTGGTGTTCAATGCAGGCCTACATTGCATGAGACTTTAAAAAAAATGTTTTTACATTATGAAGGGCTTGACATGAATTAATGATTTTTTACTTGGTCTGGAACACCATGGGCCAAATAGGTGACTGTAAATTGCATTGTATTGTGTTGTATGATGCAAGAAACCACTACAAAATAAAATGAATTATTACTATACAGAGAATTAGAATGTAGGCTACCCCTCTGCCTATTGGCTTATTTGCATATTCAAGCCTGTCTGAAAATACAACACTGCCCCTTTAATTAAGACATTAAGCTTTTTACCTGACTGGCTTTTCAAAGACAGCTTGAAATGTAGCCTACATGTTTTTTGCTCTTGTAGGAAGCAGTAACTCCCCATTGCTGACCTATACTTATCTATAACTGGCCTAATAACTCGCTAACTAGCAAAGAATATCAACAAATGTGCACAAGCGCATTCACTAGTGGGTTATTGAAAGGCCACTCGTGGGCTACCCCCGCCAATAGAATTCTTCTCCGTTGTGCTCTGGCTCTGCCAACAACAAAATCAGACTCAATCTTGCAAAGTAAGGTTTGGTTTGTTGCACTGAAAAGGGGCTGATATGATGTTTCAATCACAGAAAAAACTATTGCAAACTAATCTCTTGCGTCTCTGCGCGGCATGGCATTTCTTCTGCGCGGCAATCCTGGAGGACGTTGGGTATAGCGGACGGTGGCTACCGATTTTAGACTTGGACTGTATCCAGATGTTCATACTGTCCTTCTCTCATCCTGGGATTTACAGTATTACCGGCATAGCACACAAGGGGGTGCTAAAAATGCAAGAAAAGCCCATTGGGCCTCTAATACCAGAATGCTAACAAAATTAGCACAAACTAATAGTGAAATCACATAGACGCTGTTGGCTAAATGCTAACGTGTGAAAACGAACAAATCAGCTCATAAAGTTACACAAGCCTAGCTAGTAGCTACCAAATGTCATTTTTGGTGAGTGTGGACATTTACAAGTGAAAGTGAATGAGAGAAATTGTGCAAATGAACAAAGTTGTGATGTATGCTTTTATGAAGGAAGAGCAGCATGTGTACACGGAGCAGAGGGGAGAAGAACGGAGTAGGGGAAAAATGCTAGTAGGAAGCACAGGGGAAAATGGCAACTACTGATAACTTATCCAGAGCCATTTGACTACTGGCAGAAAGACATTCTAAGATATCTGATGGCAAACATTTAGTAGTGAATTGCATACAAGTGTGACTTCATCACCTCATGTGCGGGGCAGAACAGAGACTCGCCGATGGATATAGAACGCTATGGACTCACCAGCTCCCACTTTCTCCCGTTGTGCTATTTACAAACGTGACTGACTCAACTGTTCTTGAGAACTACGGTAAGCTTCATTATGTAAAATAATTTGAAAAGTGAAATGAAGAACGCAATCTGCTTTTTCTCCTAAGGTATTGCACAAGTTGACAGCAGGTATTAACTTAAAATATACAAATATAAACGCAACATGCAACAATTTCAACGATTTTACTGAGTTACAGTTCATATAAAGAAATCAGTCAATTGAAATAAATACATTAGGCCCAAATCTATGGATTTCACATGACTGGGCTGGGGCACAGCCATGGGTGGGTCTGGGAGGGCATAGGCCCACCCACTTGGGAGCCAGGCCCAGCCAATTGGAATGATTTTCCCAACAAAAGGGCAGCCGTGGTCTGCGGTTGTGAGGCTGGTTGGACGTACTGCCTAATTCTCTAAAACAACGTTGGATGGTAAAGAAATGAACATTCAATTCTCTGGTAACAGCTCAGGTGGACATTCCTGCAGTTAGCGTGCCAATTGCATGCTCCCTCAAAACCCGAGACAACTGTGGCATTGTGTTGTGTGACAAAACTGCACATTTTAGAGTGGCCATTTATTGTCCCCAGCACAAGGTGCACCTGTGTAATGATCATAATGTTTAATCAGCTTCTTGATATGCCACACCCGCAGGTGGATGGATTATCTTGGCAAAGGAGAAATGCTCACTAACAGGGATGTAAGGTTTTTGTGTGTATGAAACATTTCTGGGATCTTCTATATCAGCTCATAATAATATACATGAAACATGGGACCAACACTTTACATGTTGCATTTATATATTTTTGTTCAGTATAACAACACTTTTGGCTGTACTACGTGTGGTCTGAGGCAGTTGGTAAATAACAAGGGTTTTCAAGTGCAACTTTAACAATGGTTTTTGGGAAACTACTCAGCGATTTAACGATGCTCCTACGAAGGTTCTAACGGTGAACTTAGCCATAAGATGCTTTTGGGAAACCGGCCCTGATTTGAATCGCATCCAAAACCTATGGCGAGATCTGAAAACAGCAGTTGGTGGAGGACACCGTAAAACACTGAAGAATTGGAGCAGAAGTTATCTTGGCCAAAGGCTGTGCAACCAAGTACTAGCTCCAGGGTGCCAATAATTTTGTCCATGCCATTTTGTTCTAATTTTCCAAATTAAAATAATACATTTAAGTTTACAAAAATAAAATAATTCTGCAATGTTGAAAATCCAATTACAAGATGTGGTGACCAAGTAAAAAAAATGATAACTTACTCTAGAAAAGAAAGGTGGAACTATTTAAGAAAAGGGTGTCAATATATTTGGTCGCAACTGTATATCTACACTACACATTACAATAGGATTTTACTCCATGGTGATGTCTACATAAGTTAGGCTAATTACATTTAGCTAGAGCAATAATTGATTATGTAATTAATGAATCATGATTAAATGAATCTGCTATTTTAACTGCTATGTCCTAAATGCATTGCTATTGCTTTTTTCCAGATTGTAGTGCCTCCCTTGCCTGGGAAGGCACTGAAGAGACAGCTACCTTTCCGTGGGGATGAAGGCATTTTTGAAGAGGCTTTCATTGAAGAGCGACGTGTGGGTCTTGAGCAGTTCATCAACAGGTGGCCCACAATTTACCAAACATTACAGAAGCGAAAACATACATTTTGACCTTGTAATTATGTGAAATAATGTGCAACAAAACTTTCTGAGTTTTGTTGTGGCAGTTTTGGAATTGTCTTCTGCTGGTGTGGGTAATTTAAAATGCATTCATTTCTAGACACCATTTTTGAAATGCACAGCCAGCTAGAGTTTTTATAAATTCATGTCTTTTTAATGCTGTTTTTTCTAGAATTGCAGGTCACCCTCTGGCCCAAAACGAGCGCTGTCTTCACATGTTTTTGCAGGACGAGAGCATCGACCGCAACTACATTCCCGGAAAGGTATGACTGTGGGGTTTAGAGTTGGGGTTGACATTGGGGTGTGGAAATGACTTTCTATTCTCCTTCCTCTTGTCGCTGCTCTGCTCATTTATTGTTATTTTTACACAGAGCTCTTTGCCATTCAAAGTAGTGCAGTACTTGTTTTATTTGATATTTTCTATACAATACTGTGCCTTCAGAAAGTATTCAGACCCCTTGACTTTTTCCACAATTTGTTAAGTTACAGCCTTATTCTAAAATGGATTAAATGTTTTTTTCCCCTCATCAATCTACACACAATACCCCATAATGACAAAGCAAAAACACGTTTTTAGATTTTGTTGATAAAAATAAATACAATTAAACTGAAATATTACATTTACATAAGTATTCAGACCCTTTACTCAGTACTTTGTTGAAGTACCATTGGTAGCGATTACAGCCTCGAGTCTTCTTGGGTATGACGCTACAAGCTTGGCACACCTGTATTTGGGGAGTTTCTCCCATTCTTCTCTGCAGATCCTCTCAAGCTTTGTGAGGTTGGATGGGGAGTGTTGCTGCACAGCTATTTTCAGGTCTCTCCAGAGATGTTCGATCGGGTTCAAGTCCGGGCTCTGGCTGGGCCACTCAAGGACATTCAGAGACTTGTCCCGAAGCCACTCCTGCATTAGCTTGGCTGTGTGCTTAGGGTCGTTGTCCTGTTGGAAGGTGAACCTTCGCCCCAGTCTGAGGTCCTGAGCGCTCTGGAGCAGGTTTTCATCAAGGATCTCTCTGTACTTTGCTCCATTCATCTTTCCCTCGAGCCAGATTAGTCTCCCAGTCCCTGCCACTGAAAAACATCCCCAGGTTTCATACAGACGTGATGCTTGGCATTCAGGCCAAGGAGTTCAATCTTGGTTTCATCATACCAGAGAATCTTGTTTCTCATGGTCTGAGAGTCTTTAGGTGCCTTTTGGCAAACTCCAAGCGGGCTGTCATGTGCCTTTTACTGAGGAGTGGCTTCCGTCTGGCCACTCTACCATAAAGGCCTGATTGGTGGAGTGCTGCAGAGATGGTTGTCCTTCTGGATGGTTCTGCCATCTCCACAGATGAACTCTGGAGCTCTGTCAGTGACCATCGGTTCTTGGTCACCTCCCTGACCAAGTCCCTTCTCCCCCGATTGCTCAGTTTGGCCGGGCGGCCAGCTCGGTGGTTCCAATCTCCTTCCATTTAAGAATGATGGAGGCCACTGTGTTCTTGGGGACCTTTTTTAATGCTGCAGAAATGTTTTGGTACCCTTCCCCAGATCTGTGCCTCAGCACAATCCTGTCTCTGAGCTCTACGGACAATTCCTTCGACCTCATGGCTTGGTTTTTGCTCTGACATGCACTGTCAACTTTGGGACCTTATATAGACAGGTGTGTGCCTTTCCAAATCATGTCCAATCAATTGAATTTACCACAGGTGGACTCCAATCAAGTTATGGAAACATCTGAAGGATGATCAATGGAAACAGGATGCACCTGAGCTCAATTTTGAGTCTCATAGCAAAGGGTCTGAATACTTATGTAAATAAGTATTCTGTTGTATATTTTTAATACATTTGCAGAAATTTCTAAAAACCTGTTTACGCTTTGTCATTATGGGTTATTGTGTGTAGATTTCTGAGGATTATTTAAAATAAATCCATTTTAGAATAAGGCTGTAACATAACAAAATGTGGAAAATACTTTCCGAAGGCACTGTATGCTAAGTTATGTAGTAAGTTTACTGATTTATATTTATTCTCTCTCTTTTGTACAGGTATGAATGAAGTAAGTTTTGACTTTTTATTGACACTCTAAAATCTCTTAGAAGGTTTAGATGATAGCATGGACACAATCATTAGTTTAAAAAAAGTGGTACGACTTTTCTGGACCCCTTATCCCAGGGGCTAAAGGTCCCGACGCTTCTGAGCATGTGCGGGATTCTCTGCTTACTCACAGTCTCTGCTCTACTCGTAGAGAACAAGCTACTCTGAGTGGTGAATGGTGCTTGTTCAATAAAGTTAGATCAAAGCTGAATCAATGTCTGCAACATCACATTATGATAGTATTGTACATAACAGAATAGAATATATTAGCATAGTGTAACGTTACTGTAAGACAACTACTGCATTTCTTATGAGATTTTTAGATTGTGCGAATGGTCACTTTTTTTTTTTCATGCGGCCACAAATCAACAGTGCGCGCCACTAGGCAAAATGTAGGCTACAGTTTTTATTAACGCCATCTCCTCCAAATTTGCGCACCGCACATACCGGTATGAAAAATGTATGCACTCACTAACTGTAAGTCGCTCTGGATAAGAGCGTCTGCTAAATGACAAAAATGTAAAATGTAATTCAAACAACACTGTACATAACCAAGAAGATCTTATGATATTCTTATTATCATATCCCCATGAAACTGATTGGGATCAAATGGTTGGCATGCAGATGCTGCATGGACATTTCACCGGTAAAACTTTAAGAATGATAATTCAAGATTGACCGTGAGAAATGTGAATGGAGGGTGACTACAAAAATGTATTCGTCAAGAAACGCATGCACAGAACATGATACAGATCTTTTCAGGGGGGCGGAACGGGACAGTTGCCTACAGAGCCGCAGTCTCTGCTCCCTCAAAAAAACGAATCAGACCTGACACTTTGAGGTTAAGCATTTCACAATTTTTGCAACATCTCTTTCAGTAATGGGAAGACTGATCAAATGTGACACAATTGTTTGGAATCCAGATCCAGTGATCCAGAGGCAAGATGTGCCTAACACAGACCAGGACCTGTCTGTTTTATCACCTCATCCCGATAAAGCATACAGCACCCTATCCCTGTCGTGGCCGCAACCACCTTTGACAGCTGCCTCTGTCTCTCTAATGCCTTGTACTGTATATAAAAGTATATTCTGCTAGTTGCCCCAGCAACAATGGTGCATGGCCCTCTGCAGCCCTGTAATGGGGGGGGTGTAGTCCAAGAACACTAAATGGGGGATGTGACAGGGAAGTTAGTGCATTGTTGCAGATTGATATATATATCAGAGAAATAGAGTATGTTATCCTATCTAAGTATTCAATCATAATGTCTCTGTCCCTTCATACCCACAGTAACCTACATTGATCCTCCAATTGTATGTTTCCCATCTCTGGATGTCAGTAAATGATGATACCTTCCAAAGTTAAGCAAAATGCAGCATAATTGAAAACTTTTTTTAAATGGGAGATTTGCTTCCCATAGTCTTCCTGTAACATGACATTCCATGTTTCTTTGCATTTCAACATGCTCTTCCAGTGTGATTTTGTATTATGATTTTTTTTCTGTAACTTTGTTTGCCTTGAGTTGTTCTGCATAAGTCTTTGCGTTGTCTTCAGTCTGCTTATGGAAATGTAATGTCAGGTAATCAAACCACTGTGAAAACAAGGGGTTGACAAATAATCCACTCATTTTTATTGATAAAGCTTTCGGCATCAAGTTTATTGACCTAAAGCATTCTTAGTTATCCATTTTGTCTTATGTATTTTACCTCTTCATTATTATGTACACTTAATCATGCAAATTTCAGTTTTCAGAAAAACTGCCTTGTTTGTACTATCAATAAAATTATCTGCCTGCTGTGCAATGTCCAGTAGCCTTTTAAATGGTCTGTTCAAATTCATGTCAGGGAAAGGTATGTGGTTCCTAATTGCATCTTGTACAGGAACATATTGTATATTTTCTGAGTTCCATTTTTTTTTTACTAGTGCATTTCCTTATGTGGCCAGCTAATTACGGAAGTAGAATGGAGTCTCTGTTCCAAGAGATTATCTTATGGAAATATAGTTCTTAGTCGAGAGCAAGTCATATTTTCTAATGAACCTAGTATTTTCCCTTCATAAGCATTTTCCAGCAATCACAGTCCTTGTATAAACGTAAACTCTTTGTATAACTAATAACTGAATAGGTCTGTGTGTTTTTACGATTACACTACATGGACAAACAAAGTGCTGTAGTTTGGGTAGATGTATGGGGTTACTTTGTTAAACTTGAACCTCTTTCTTTTAATCTAATTTAGTAGCATACTCCAGGAATCAACAGGATTAACAGGGAGGAGGGAAATGTACTCAGGTGGATTAAATGTATCCCAGAAATAGCTTTTGATGTGTGCCTTAGTGCATGACTTAAAAAATCTGTAATAAGACACAATTGTCCCAAATAACCATCTGTTAAGATTTAATTGAATGTAGCTGTAAGACTAATAGGATTTTCGGCTCCTTTGTAGCCACCAGCATATGCAGTGGTCACTCAGTTACTCTAGCCGGGTATAAAATGTGGGTGGAGGAAATTATCTGCAAAGGGCTGTTCATGAACAACTATTGATAGGAATCAGGGATTGACAAAGTCTGAAAGGCACTTGCCCATCGGGCTAGTCAGGAGTATTTTTTTGGGTTGCCTGAAGATTATGATTACTGGCCCAGAAATGTAAATTTAATATTAATATGCAGAGTACCATATTGCCTGCCTTTCACCTATGCAGGAGGAATCAAAAAGATCTCTACTGGAATTATTTGTATTTGGTTATCAGTAAAAAAATATATATATATATAATCTCAGAGCAGGCTCAATTTGCCTGTCTTTCACTTAAAAAATGGGTAAGAACCAGAAAGATCAGTTTTAGGCTGCTGGAATTATTTTCAGTTTGGTTGTTTTCATTATTATTTTTAACTCACCTGCCCAATGGGGCAACCTCGGAGCAGGATCAACTTGCGCGACTGCTCAGTTCACTTACCCCAGGCAAAGGGCAACCCTTAATGTCAATCCCTGGGAATGCTAGGGTTACAAACACTACACACTTTTTCATTCAAACATGCATTCATGTCCCCATGTCAAATTTCTTGGACTACAGTGCTATACAAAAACGATAATGTATGTGTGCTCATATCTGGTCGTGAAGTAGAGTTTAGCTTTTGCAGAACCCATGAAGAGTGCATGTTTGATGCCAATCGAGACTGACTCAGAATATCTACTGAAGGCAAAAACCCACAAGCCTGTCTTTGATCTCCAGGCCTTGTCCTGTGCAATGAAAGCAGACAGAATGGATGAGCTGTATGGGACAGCAGTGAGATTAGCAGTGTTATGTTAATGGCGCAGATGCAGATACAATCCCAGAACGTAAGGCTGTAGCCTGGTTTTCAGTGGTGATGCTTGTTTTATTTAGGGAGACATGCAGTTTTGCTAGCTTGATAAAGTGGAAGTTAATTGAAAGAGCAACTCCATGCTGGCCTCAAGGGAGGCAGATGTCACTGAGCAAGGACAATAGGTTGGGTATTACCCAAAGTTAAAGGGCAATTCCGCCACTTTTTAACCTCAGATTCATTATCTTCAGCACAATACCAGTGTCTACATATGTGAAAACGGCACTTTCTATGATCTGTGGTTAAAAAGATAAAAGGTTCTAATAACTGCTTCTCTGTAACCACGTTTCCATCCACAGATTTTATACGAGTAAAATCATAGCGAAAATGGGAAAAAAAATCACAACAGCTGTAATGGAAACAGGATGTTTCGATAAAAATGTTTAAAGGCCAACAGATAATTTGTTAGTTCGACATGGTGGGATCTTTTTGGGTTGGTAAAATTAATTATGTGAGAAATGGCGGTGGAAGCGCATTTACATGCAAATATTTATATAATAACCATCATATCGAAGTAAACTTGGAGTCACGTGACTCAGGAAACAATACAGTTTATTAGGCTAATGATAAAATAACTTATGAACTTCACAGGGTGGTGAAAGTGCACGTTGATCTTGATGCTCCTTTCCAATAAATATCTAGGGTCTTATTCTAGTGACATGATGATCGATGCTTGACTGATGTTTGAGAAATACAAATATTCTCGCTCTTAGGCTATCCATAATAATCTCATCATGTAGACTAGCCTACCTGCACTGTATCTGTGAGCTGTGGGCTAGAGCACAAATGCCAAGACCATAGTAGGCACATTTGCTATTTTAATGCAACAGTTTTCGTGACAAAACTATTGCTGGAGTTGAAAATGTGATTCAAACACATTGATCTTTAGATTTTTATTCGGTACATGAAAACTTAAGCGAAAGATACATTTTATGTGCACTACATCATAATGCAGTGATTTTTATCCAGAAGTCCGTTTGGTGGAAACACACCACTGGTGGGAAAATGCGCATATTTTCTTTATGCAGTTTTTTAAATATACACATCAAAATCTGTCGACAATTGGATGGAAACCTAGCAAGTGACATCAAAAAGTAAGAAAAACAATGATTTTCAAAACCTGCAACGGGGTTTCTAGCCAGAGGCAGGGTATTTTCTTGCTCCCCAAATCACCGTAAATCTCATAGTGTTTGAAACTCACTCTTTAATATTTTTTTTAACTTTTGATGATGTCATCGGGTATAACCTTTTTTCTACAAAGTGTAGAAATTCACTGTTTTCACATATGTAGACACTGATATTGTGATGGGGAGATAATGAAAATGAGTTTGAAAGTATGAAAAAAATATATATATTCACTCACTCTGGATAAGAGCGTCTGCAAAATGACTAAAATCTCAAATGTAAAAATGTAGTTGCCCTTTAAACTCAATATATTACAGTAGAAATAATCATTGTGGGACATAATTAGTCAACACATTTTAAATTGTGTTTTCTTCTTTCCTATCATGGTCTGATTGGTAGGAGTAATACCTCTCCTGTTATGAAGTTTGCATGCCCAGTGAGTTTTGAGGCCTGGGAAGGGCATATGTCATACCATCAGTATGGCCTCATTAAACACGGTCATTGCACCTCTAACACTCCACACAAGGGCATTGGGTGCAAAGATGCAGCGGAACTATTTTTTTTCTTCTATTAATCTGGGTGACAAAGCTACAGTGGATATAGTGAAAAGCCCTTGGAGCCAGCTCAGTTGCTGGAGTGAAAGATCTTGAAAGGGGAATGACCCTCTCTTTCCATACATGGGTAAGCCTCTTTTGGCAATGGCACGCTGCCCTACTTTACACACAACGGGCTTGAATGGGCATAATGACTGCAAATCTCTCCTGGATTTGTAGTAAACCTTCTCTGAATTTAGCTTTAAAAAAGGTAAAGGTCAAAATGCGGGTCTATCTTAATAGTTTTAAAAAGCTTCCTCTCCATGTTTCATTTCCTTAATCTGCACTGATGCGAAAGAACTTGACAAATGAAAGCATATTGCGTTTCACCTCATGTGTTTTGTGATCAGTGCAATTGGTGGGGGGAGGCGAATCGAGGAAGCCACTATGGAACACATGAATGGTTTATTATACGTCTCACTGTCTCCGCCCTCTGAAGAAAAAAAAGTCCACACACACACACAAGAGCTAGGAAAGCGGGATGTTTCATCAGCGAATGTGAAGTCAACTGTATTTTGTCGTCCTGTCGATCTTTCAAAGTTAAACCAAAGGTAAAGTAACCAACGTCATACATTTTTTAAATTGTACTGAAAAGTCTGTGTGCTTACGTTTCGATGTTGTGGTCCATGTGTTTGCCGAAACTGCACGAGACTCCGTAGTATTTTACTATGGCTAATTCTGACGCAATCATACCCGCGCGTTACAATCATAATAACGTTAGCTAGCTACTATAACGATACTTTATATTTAAAACAATACATTACTGGTTATGTTTTTAGGGATTGGAATACTCATTGGCTGTGTTTCTTTGTTTGAAATAAATAGTTAGATGGGTACCTAACATCCAACAGTACCAGTACCATTGCTGGTTAGGCGGTTGATGTTTTTAGCGGGGAACGTTAACTTAGCCAGTTAGCATATTGGCTATAAATGGTAGCTAAACTAGGTATAACCTAAGATGTGCCGTTTAAATCCATGTTGCTGCAACTAACTAAACTATCTTGCCGTGTGTAAAAGCTTCTGTGTGCTTTCATTCATTGCTTTGTTTGCTAGCTCGTGCTAGCTATCAAACAAAGTCTTAAGTCAATTAACATTATCTAGCTAACAAGGTATCTAGCTAACTAACGTTAGGTAGAAAACTACACATCAACGAACTGTAGGTATGCATGTGTGCAGCCTGTACTATCTAAGGGTGGGTAGGTAACTAGTTAGTAAACCAATCATAAACAACTTTTATAATAGACAAGTCTAGCTAGTAACTATACAGTAGACGGGTCCTTGGCTTGACTGTTGTCCTGCTGCTGTAACGCGTTAGATGCATAACCGCCTTTTGATGTATTGCGTCAGCTGTTGCATCAGCTTGAGCTCGCTAGCTAGCAGCATTTTATAGTTGCTGCTATTAACTAGCCACAACTGTAGCAAAAATTGTTCAACGTTATATTCAATGTGAGGACTCCTTGTCTGTGTGTTGAAAGGTTTTCTTGTTTGCCTTCTGTCTCATGTCAGACAGTTGTTCATGGATCGGTAGCCCAACATGTACTCTTAAGGAGCCTAAGTTTACCGCGTTACTTAGTAAGTGTTTGATGTTCAGGTTGGTCATCATGCAGAGGAACATTTTGTTTTATTATAGGGGGGTTCTTTGCATCAGCTGACTCATACAAGGGGTCACTTTTTGCATTGAAGGCATTTATTTGATCACCCTAGTATTCTAAACTGATGGATGGAAATACACATTTGCTTGTTATGGTAATTGCAGGGAAATTTTCTGGAAAATGTTCAGGGGAAATTTGCCCCAAGCCCTGTGTAGACTGGTCAGTGGTCTTGGCGGATGCAGAGGCATTGGACATTGAGAAAGGAGGGAGGGACCCTGTTGGCTCGGTTCCAGTGGCTTGAGGAGTTGCACAGTTCACTCATAGCAGTAGGCCTATGTCCTTCTTTGACTAGAAAACGGATTGCTTCATAGCGTCAAAAAGCTAGACAACTATTGACTGTCTGTGATGCATGAAATGTGCCGCCCATCACATAGCTCCAAGGGTGACTTCGCCCACCGAGATTAGAAGGCTGAAAGGGCACTCTTCCCCACAACTGCACCAGCCTATTCAAAAGTATCCACTCCCCCAATGAACATATGACACAGCCTATGAAAGGGGCACGAAACCCCATGTGTAGGTGTTAAAATAATTTCCTTATGTGTGCTTAAAATATTGAATCTACTGTGACTGTACCCAGAAATTGCATGGTGAATTAGGTCTATAATCAATAGCCTAACTGTTAAATGTGCTTTGTAAACCATCCATATACAGTGCATTCGGAAAGTATTCAGAACCCTTGACTTTCGACACATTTTGTTACGTTACAGCCTTATTCTAAAATGGATTAAATTGTTTTTTCCTCTCATCAATCTACACACAATGCCCCATAATGACAAAGCAAAAACAGGTATTTTGAAAATGTTATGAAAAATAAAAAAACAGAAATATTACATTTACATAAGTATTCAGACTCTTTGCTCAGTACTTTGTTGGGTATGACGCTACAAGCTTGGCACACCTGTATTTGGGGAGTTTCTCCCATTCTTCTCTGCAGATCCTCTTAAGCTCTGTCAGGTTGGATGGGGAGTGTCGCTGCACAGCTATTTTCAGGTCTCTCGAGAGATGTTCAATACCGGGCTCTGGCTGGGCCACTCAAGGACATTCAGAGACTTGTCCCGAAGCCACTCCTGTGTTGTATTGGCTGTGTGCTTAGGGTTGTTGTCCTGTTGGAAGGTGAACCTTCGCCCCAGTCTGAGGTCCTGAGCGCTCTGGAGCAGGTTTTCATCAAGGATCTCTCTGTACTTTGCTCTGTTCATCTTTCCCTCGATCCTGACTAGTCTCTCAGTCCCTGCCACTGAAAAACATCCCCACAGCATGATGCTGCTACCAGCATTTGTCACTGTAGGGATGGTGCCTGATTTCCTCCATATGTTATGCTTGGCATTCAGGCCAAAGAGTTCAATCTTGGTTTCGTCAGACCAGAGAATCTTATTTCTCATGGTCTGAGAGTCCTTTAGGTGCCTTTTGATCAACTTAAATTTTTTGAAGAATACTTTTTGTCATAGGCCTGGCTGGCTTTCATCCACTTTAAACGTGTGCTTGTCTGAGGTGTCGGACTCAGTTGCTATCAATTGGAGGGCTGCGATTGGTTGGCCAAAATTATGGGGTGGGGCTTGGCATAGGGTCAATTTTGGGGAGGTGCGTGTATCTATGTGAAAATGGGATACCGGACTATCACATTTCAGCGTCTGTGGCCTTACTATGATTTATGCTTTAGGCCTAAAGAAATTACTGCCTATAAAAACGTGTATCTGATGGGATACACAAACAAAACTGTAGACAAGCTACATTCCTTGCCAAATCACGACAGCTTTATTTACGAATAAAAAATGGACTGGTTGATATAAAGTAGGGAAATATGTGTTACACTCACGAGCTGCAGTTTTGAAATATTAGATACATCTCATCTATTTTAGTTGTTTTTGAGAACTGTTATAGTGTGCCATTTAGAATAGGTTACAATCCCCCTAAACCTAGGCAGGTTCCAGACTGAAATATGCACAAACATTGTTTTGATGAAGACCAATAGCATATTCATTAGTGTATGGGCCTACTTTTTTTTCTTGTTTAATTGACAAAAGCCTGCCCATCAAGTTTAAGCTCACAAATCAAACACGGCAAATCAAATACGCTACATCTCAGTTTAAGATACTGACTTTATGACAAATTATGCTATTTACACTTGTTTTTGACTAATATCAATGCAACATCGGCCCTTTTGAATCAGAGAAGTTGGTTTTTGAGTTCAGCTGCCTTTTTAATAAGTCTTATCTTAATTGTGTGTAATTGTTTGTATAAATTTAGTCCATATACATGTATTTCAGTGTCTATAGCTAGGTTTCCATCCAATTGGCAACAGATTTTCATGCAAATGGTGTCAAATACGCATAAAGAAAACATTAGCTTTTTCCCACAAGTGGTGTGTTTCCACAACGGACTTATTGAGGATAAAGAATCAGTGTGTGATGTCAGTGCACACAATGTACTTTTTTCACTTAAGTTTTCATGTACCGAATAAAAATCCAAAGTTCAATGTGTTTCCATCGCATTTTCAACTCTATCGATAGTTTTGTCACAAACTGTTGCGTAAAATAGCAAATGTGCCTACTCTGGTCTTGGCCCTGGTGCTCTAGCCCACAGCTGGCAGATACAGTGCAGGTAGGCTAGTCTACGTGGTGAGGTTTATTAGAATTTGTTATTATTATTATGGATAAGAATATTTGTATTTGTCAAACGGCAGTCAAGCATCGATCATCAGACCCTCGATATTTATTGGAAAGGAGCATCAAGATCACAGTGCACTTTCACCACCCTGTGAAGTTCATAAGTTATTTCATCTCCAGCCTAATAAACTGCATGGTTTCCTAAGTTGCAGTGAAAGGCCACACACCATATCATTGCGTGCCTCGGTTATGATGGTTATTATATCAATATTTGCACATAGGCGTTTATACGACCATTTCTCGCATGATTTAATTGTACAGACACAGAGATCCCACCATGTTGAACGAACAAATTGTACCGAAGCGTCCTATTTCCATCATAGCTGTTGTGATTTTTTATATAAGGTATGACTTTACTCCCATAAAAACTGGATGGAAACTGCCATGTGGGAATAAAAAAACTTGTACTTAACAGTGAGCAGGAACACTAACCAATAAGGGAACCCACTCTTTCCACTTACTTATATAGTATCATAAGTTAGCTAATGATTAGGGCCTAGGTCTTAAGTTTTGTTTATTTCATATGCTATCTTTCAGCACTAGGAAGCTTAGGTCACCATGATCACAAACTAGGCTAATCATAATAACGTATCGTTATGGCAGAGTTGGGGCTAGACAATAAGTAAACAGACCACATGTTGACAGTGAGTCAAAACAAAAACATGCTTTGTGTGGAGTGAGCAACAGTCCATATATAATGAGATTCCGTTCTAAGATAATCCTCTTAGACTGTTGCAGCATGTGCTCTGGAAAAGCTCAGTGAGGCAAATAATATACAGTATCTACGGAACCTTCCGGGGGGTTTACTTGTGTGCTGGGAGACCTAGTAAAAAGCACCTTAACATAAGCCTAAATGCAATCCGTATGGTATTAGGTAGTGATACCATGGCTCTCTCTTGTCCCTCTGCAGCAGACATATGGTGAGCAATGTTTGGAACATCGAATCTCAATAAAATCACAGTATCGAATCGCAATACATATAGAATCGTGAGAATCTCGATCCATATAGAATCGTGAGAATCTCGATACATATCGTATCGGCACCTAAATATTGTGATAATATCATATCGTGAGGTCCCTGGCAATTCCCAGCCCTAATATTAGGCCAATTAGCCTAGGCTTAGTTTTTTTTAATGCTCTTTAAGTAGGTCAGTGGAAGTAGTCCTGCACATTGTATACTATAGGCTACCTATTCCAGAAAAGGGCAGAGTGACACAACCCTTTAGCCCTGGAGGTTGGAGCAGGTCTAATTGAGCTTTCAGGTAGTAGATTAGAGGAGCCGAGTGTTAGCGTCTTCACAACCTGGTCTGAAACGGCCGCTGTTTCACAGAGGCCAGCCACCCTCGTGAAGACCACAAGGAAAAGATTAGCCTAGTTGGTCTGGGTGACGCAGGGTGGCCTATCTCCAAAGCTTACTGTGTGGGCCGAACAAAACAGACTAAAACCTCTCAGGCGCCGCACATTAATCGCAGGCAGGGAGACTCCCAGAGTGAACCTTTCCCAGGGCCAGAGATGATGCCTGCCCGCCTGCCTCTAAAACAGCAAGTGCAACTCTTCAGGAGAGCAGACCCAGTATCTGTTTCAGCATGTCAGTCTTGCATAACTATTCAGTTGTTCAATTATAACCCCTAGAGAGCACAGCCATGCTGTGTAAGTTTTAATACACTGGTTTAAGTTACAAGGTGGATATGCCAAGCCAATGCAGACTTCAATAAGGGAAGCCGTTGTGTGTGTGTGTGTGTGTCCAAGGACAGGATGGAATATAGTTGGCTGCACCATTCTGATCCAATCACGGAGGCTAGCCCAGACTGCCCGATCAAACCAGCATTGGCTATTTTCCCTGTAGACAGTTTGTGACAGTAACTACAATGCCTGATACATGAAAGTTTGTTATTTTTGAACAATTGTTTTAATTTCCCATTACCTTCAGAGGCCAGGGGATATGTTTATTTTATACTGACATTCCTTTTTTTGTTCTGTGTTTGCAAATTGTTTTCTCAATAACCTTCCGGTGATTGTGCACAGTTTTCTATGGATAACAACATGTAGAATGGGCTTGAAACCGTTTATTATTATTATTATTATTAGTTGGCTATTATTATAGGTGTTACAGAGGCTAAGTTACACCTCCAAGTCTCCAACCTTTTGTGGAGTGGTTGTGGTGAAGAGGCAGTGTCTCATATCTCAAATAAGCAGTAGCCATGATGACCTTACGGTTGGTCAGCACAGGGACCAGGCGTTCTGTGCGACGTGCCTAATGTCAACATGGAGCTGTGTGGACAGCTGCTGCCAGTCAGACAAGGTCATGTGACCAGAGCTTATGAGGTGGTTGTGTGTGAGTGTCTTGCAGTCTGCCACCTGCACAGATAGAGATGCTGTCTGTCCTTGAGCTGAAGGGCCCTCGATTTGGTGTAACTGGCGCTATCATTATTATCAGTCAGCCTGCCCCTAGCGATACCAAAACACTACATTGCTGACGTGAATGCTACGATTTGTTGTAGTCGTTACACAAGATTGCCGAGAAGAGGTTTTGCTTGAAACTTTGCAGCGTTGGCACTTTTGTGGGACATGCTAGTTGTAATACAAAGTGGGATACCAATTTGAAGACTTCTAACACTTGAGTTTACATTGATCTACTGCATACATTAGGCCTAGCTCTTAGAGGAATGCAAATGAACCTTTTGACAGTGTTAAACTTTGATAATGTGAAAAAGGTGGTACAGTATAATAGGCTACGGTTGTTTCTGATGACTAAAGGTGGTCAGCATGTGGGCAATTCCATGGTAAAGGCATTACGCTGAGACTCAGATTTTTCACTTTAATATGTATACCAATAGCAACATGCTGTTCCTTAGAATAATGTGTGGTTTGGTTGTCTGGAAACCTGCATGAGGGGAATTAAAACATGGACCAAGTCCCAAAATGGAAGAATTACTGGAATTACCTGAGTAGGAGGAACCGATACTAGTGTTGCATCACACAGAAATGTAATGTATCGACTTGACCAAATATGCACACGAGCTAATCAGTCAGTTCGTTATCCCAGAGACAGATGGTTTGCAAACAAGGGATCCACACAAAACAATGTTTTTTAAAACTACACTTCGTCAGCAACAACAACTAGCTTAAATGTAGCGTATTTTCTCACATACTCACTCATTAATCTGCTTCCCCTCTGTTTGATCTCAGGATCTCTCCATCTCAACTCTTCACTGCTCTGCTCAGCAACTCCTTCAGTTTCGCAGCTCCAGCTCCCTCCACAGACACAACCATGGTAGACAAGATGGCCTCCTTTGGCCTGATCTTGTTGCGACGCAGGGCACTGGACTGCTCCGATGAGGGAACCCGCTTCGCCCGCTGCCTCTCCACACTGGACCTGGTGGCCCTGGGGGTGGGCTCCACATTAGGGGCAGGGGTGTATGTCCTGGCTGGCGAGGTAGCCAGGGAGAAGGCTGGTCCTGCCATCGTACTCTGCTTCCTCATCGCTGCGCTCTCCTCCATGCTGGCCGGACTCTGTTACGCCGAGTTTGGTGCCCGCGTACCCAAGACCGGTTCGGCGTACCTTTATAGCTATGTGACGGTTGGCGAGATCTGGGCCTTCATCACGGGGTGGAACCTCATCCTCTCCTATGTCATCGGTGAGTTAGTAGATTGAAAATTGGTGACGTTTTCAAAGGCTTTGCATTGAGCTACTATGTTCATAGTGGCTAGTTTCTAGTCTCCCTTATCCTCTTTTAGTTTGGTTGATGTTTTCCATGATGTGAACTTCTTCTCCTTGGTCCTCTGTCCTTTAGGTACAGCCAGTGTGGCCCGAGCCTGGAGCTCTACGTTCGATAACCTGGTGGAGCAGAAGATATCCGTCTTCTTCAGGTCGTCCATGGCCATGAAAGTCCCGGGGGGCGTGCTGGCTGAATACCCTGACCTGTTTGCACTCATCCTCGTCCTCTTATTAACTGGTGAGGACTTCAGCATTCAGTCAACCAAAATGTAGAATGCTGGGGGAAGCAGGACATAAGTTATTCCCTCATCGTAAATGTACAGTATTGTAATGTACACATGCATAATGTGACTTGATTTGTGGTAATAATGTCATACTGTTGCTTCTTCCAGGGCTGCTGGCGTTTGGCGTGAGTGAGTCTGCTCTGGTCAATAAGATCTTCACAGGGATCAACCTGGTGGTGTTGGGCTTCATCATCATCTCAGGCTTTGTGAAGGGAGACGCAGCCAACTGGAACCTCTCCTTGGACAACTTTGTGAACACCTACCCCAACCCTGGCATCAACACCAATAGCACCAACACTTCCAGCATATCCCAAGAGTGAGTCCTTCAATACAGATTGATACCGGCTGAGATTTAGCCAGAGATTCCATTATAGGTCACCGGTATTGAGTAAATCATGCTTTCATGTGTATAGCTGTGTTTACCCTGAATTTGGTTTCAGAAATATAACAGTAAAACCGTATAATTGACGTGCCTCCTCTCTGTCCCTCAGGGTTGTGGATAAGACGTTTGGCACAGGTGGTTTTGCGCCATTTGGCCTCAGTGGCATTCTGTCTGGTGCTGCCACCTGCTTCTATGCCTTTGTGGGTTTCGACTGCATCGCCACTACAAGTGAGTTATGTACTGTGCTCCAGAGCGAAACATTAGATAGGTCCACCTCGTTTGTTCTCAATAGATTGAGCGTTCACTTACATTCCATTCATCAAAATGTCGCTTTTAAAATGGTGGAATGTATAGTTCTCTTTGGTGGTCCTCTCTCATAGTTCCAGACAAATAATTGTCTTTTCCCCCCCTAGGCGAAGAGGCTAAGAACCCCATGCGCTCCATCCCCGTGGGTATCGTGGCCTCTCTGCTCATTTGTTTCTTTGCCTACTTCGGGGTGTCTGCGGCCCTCACCCTCATGATGCCCTACTACCTGCTGAACACCCAGAGCCCCCTGCCAGAGGCCTTCAGCTACGTGGGCTGGGCTCCTGCTCGCTACATTGTGGCAGTGGGCTCCCTCTGTGCTCTCTCCACCAGGTCAGTTAGGCTGCTAGACCGCGCTACTGCTACTGTTCTGTAGCTCCCTTGTCTTCTACGCTAAAGTCCGCAGTACTTGACGTTCTTGTTATGCTATCGAATGCTCTGTTTGTTTACTTGTATGTAATGTTGGTTTTTGTTGTCGTCCTAGCCTGCTTGGGTCCATGTTCCCTATGCCGAGGGTTATCTACGCCATGGCAGAGGATGGGCTCCTGTTCCGTGGCCTGTCCCGCATGAACGCTCGCACCAAGACCCCCCTGATGGCTACTATCGTCTCTGGCTGTGTGGCATGTGAGTTCAGCCCTCCACCCTCTGTTCATTCATCTTGTTCTGCGCTACTACCTCTGGGTTCCACTGTAGTCAAGTCCTGCTGTTTCCTATGTTTGTGTTTATGTATGAAACTATGAATGTGCAGCAGGAGGGAAGCCTGTAGAAATAGACCCTTTGATCAGTGGAATGCTTTTAAACATTTTTCTTTGTTTTTCAATGCCGGAATAACTAGAGTAAATAACCAACTGAATGGATGTCGATTGTCTTTTATATAGTTAGTATGATGGTAATGCTCATTGTCCCCTCTCCTTGTAGCTCTGATGGCCTTCCTCTTTGACCTGGCTGCCCTTGTTGACCTCATGTCCATAGGGACACTGCTGGCCTACTCACTAGTGGCCATCTGTGTGCTCATCCTCAGGTGGGTGATGACTTATACCACATACTTTTCTATTTTTAAATATACTATAATGCCTAACACAGCATTTGTGGTATTGCAATTGTGATTGGTCTCCATTTATGTGGTTTGCTTATGGTATTCGACATTCTCAGTGTGAGTACCTTTCATGGTCCAGGAAACTGACCTGCTCTTCCCTCCTGTCCATGTGTGTCCAGGTACCAGCCAGGCACCCTGAGCTCGTCCAGTCAGAGTGAGAAGCTGGTGGAGCTGGTGGGAGGGGAGAAGGTGGCCGTGTCCAGTGGGGACAGTGGAGATGAGTACGGCCTGGATCTGGAGGACCGCCCCGTCCGGGAGAAGTTCACCCTCCGCCGCCTCCTCTTCCCCAGCGGGAATCTACCCACTAAGATCTCTGGGAACATCGTCTATGCCACCACGGCCATTATCTGTGAGTGACACCTCTTCTCTTTCTCATTCACTTATGCTGTTGTAATGCGGTTGACCATGGGTTGTTTTCAAAGCGGCTCTTTTTAGAGAAAGCACATTTTGACTCTCTTCGTCCTCTCTAGCGGTGCTCATCACTGTGCTGTGTGTGGTGCTGGCGGGGAAGCTGGATGCGTTGATCGAGGTTCAGCCTGTGTGGGTGATGGTGTGTGCAGTGCTGGCCTTGCTCTGTACCCTTTGTGTCATAATCATCTGGAGGCAACCCGAGAGCAAGGAAGCCCTCACCTTCAAGGTTAGTTTCTGGATACTTATTTCATTTAAACAGGTTCGTTGTTTTGTTCATGGCTTAAAACCAATTCATAATACAACTTGTATGCAGTAAAATAACTAACCTGTCTCTCTCCCCCCCTCTAGGTGCCCCTGTTGCCTTGGCTGCCTCTGTTCAGTGTCTTTGTCAACATCTACCTCATGATGCAGCTGGACATGGCTACGTGGTGCCGCTTCGCTGTGTGGATGGGCATTGGTGAGTTAGATTACATTATGCAGGAAATGTTTCTAGAATCACATGTTAAAGATGGAATCCGCAGTAGGGGAAACAGTCCGCCCCACGGTCAATGTTTTTGTTTTGTTGGCAAAGCAGAGGTGAGGCTCATCACCCAACGTGGTAAAAAAAATGGCAGTACATCTGATGTTTTATCTCTCGTGCAATGATGTCCGGGGGGGGGGGGGGGGACAGTGTTCATTGTTTGCAGTAACTTTGTTGTAATATCGCAAACGGACGTGGCAGTTTGACCATTAAGGATTCCCCCTTTTTTAAGTCAGTTTCTGAGCAGCAGAATGTTAACTTAATTCCTCTCTTTTTCTCTTTCCCTTAGGATTCGCAATCTACTTCTGCTATGGGATCTGGCACAGCAGCGAGGCAGCCAGCAACACCCCCCGGAAATATGAGCCTGCCCTCCAGACCAAGAAGAAGCCCATCTACCTGGGGGGAGACGAGAGTGAGGTGGAGGGGATGAGCCCCTGAAACGGCTAGGGGCTGGAGGAAACCCCACACATTATACCTCTGAAGTGAAGGCAGACAATTCAACTCACCCTGCAGTGTGTGTCTCTGGATTTTGTTGTCTTTCATTTTTGGGAGATCTGTCTTAACACTTTATTGGACAGTTGATGAGTAATATTTTCAACACTCAAAACGTTGCTACTAACATTACTAGTGATTTTTATTTCTTAGCAGTTAGTCTCTTCCTAGTTGGTGGCTGTGGCCCCTCCAATCATTAGCCCCGGGCCTCCAGCAGCATTATGAACTACAGCTGTACAGGATCTGTTGGTTAGGGGTGTGTGTATACAGGGTACCAGTGTGTCTGTGGGATTTACAATCTTGGTCAGGGCCTCGGCGCACTTGGTTAGTGTATCAAGGCCTGACGCAGGCGATTTGGGATCACTGGCGTAGACAAACTGTCCTCCACCTGTCAAAGAGCAACGTATTTAACAGTAGGACTTTGTTCACCTAGTGTCATACATTTGTCTTTTAAACGTATGGTAAAATAGTCAAAGTAAGGATGTAAGTTGTCATTTTCATGTTGATTTAAGTCCCTGTGTTACTTAAGCAGTATATGCCTGAGGTGTATCCAAAGAACTGACGGGTGAGGTAAATCAACCCTCGGAGGGTGATAAAGCAACATCCCAGCACCTCTGCACCGTCTGCTGAATCATCTTCATTTGGTATCATAATTCGGGGTGTTCTATACTCTTGTACCCCCACCCTTTTATGTATTTCTATTTATCTCTGGAGTTTTGATTTACAAATCAGAGCTACCCTTTTATATGGAAATACTTGAGTTTGAGTTCTCTGCCTCAAATGCTTGAGCTGTCTACAGATGTAGATATAACTGTTAAACAAAGAAATACCTGTAGGATCTAGACAATGCGATGTTTTGAGTCTTTAAAGGCAGTGATTTTAGTCCTGGTCATGTATTACCTCTGATTTTACTTTAATTGTAGCTTCTTGTGAACATATTTTCACAAACATTTTTAGTTTCCATTGAAACTTATTCTTGGCAGCTTGGCTGTCGAGTTTGCATAATTCTTTTATCTATCTATTTTCCTGCTATGCCATTCAAATGACTTTAATCAAGTAATGTGCTTTTATAGATGTGTTTGTGTTCTTACATGTATTACCCCCTTGCTTTAATGTGTTACTGTATATAGCAACTTTTGCTTCACCAAATAATTGACACGTCTGCTCGTGATTCTATTCGTCAATAGTCACTAGTTGTAGCACTGCTTGACCAAATGGCATTGTGCTTTGGAGACACTGGTTCAAGAACAGGAGTATGACCAGCAAAAACGGGCCTCTAAATTTGAACTAGATTTGCTCAGCTGCAAAGACACTGGAGATGGTGAGGATCGTTGATAGATAGGGTATTGTAGTACATTAATAACTGTAGATGTACAGTATGTGTATAGCTGTGTTTTATTTGTATAATGCTGTATATTATACAAATGGACATCCATTAAAAGGAGATGTTTTATAGTTGTGCTTCTTGGCATTAGTTTTAACAACATTGTTTCTTGAGGGCTTGTAAGACATCTCCAACAGAAACTGGTTCCTAAAAATACAGACCACCTCAAAGATCCCACTGGTTGGTAAACCAAGACAGGTTTTATATACTGTAAATGCACTACATGACCAAAAGTATGTGGACACCTGCTTGTCGAACATCTCATTCCAAAATCATGGGCATTAATATGGACTTGGTTCCCCCCCTTTGCTGCTGTAACAGCATCCACTCTTCTGGGAAGGCTTTTTCACTAGATGTTGGAACATTGTGCAGGCCAGTCAAGTTCTTCCACACCAATCTCGACAAACCATTTCTGTATGGACCTCGCTTTGTGCACAGAGGCATTGTCATGCTGAAACAGGAAAGGGCCTTCCCCAAACTGTTGCCACAAAGTTGGAAGCACAGAACCATCTAGAATGTCATTGTATGCTGTAGCGTTTAAGATTTCCCTTCACTGGAACTAAGGGGCCTACCCCGAACCATGAAAAACAGCTCCGGAACAATATTCCTCCTCCACCAAACTTTACAGTTGGCACTATGCATTGGGGCAGGTAGCGTTCTCCTGGCATCCGCCAAACCCAGATTTGTCCGTCGGACTGCCAGATGTTGAAGCATGATTCATCACTCTAGAGATCGCGTTTCCACTGCTCCAGAGTCCAATGGCGGCAAACTTTACACCACTCCAGCCGACGCTTGGCATTGCACATGGTGATTTTAGGCTTGTGTGCGGCTGCTGGGCAATGGAAACCCATTTCATGAAGCTCCCGGCGAACAGTGCTTGTGCTGACGTTGCTTCCAGAGGCAGTTTAGAACCCTGTAGTGAGTGTTGCAACCGAGGACATACTGTTTTTACGTGCTACGCGCTTCAGCACTCGGCGGTCACGTTCTGTGAGCTTGTGTGGCCTACTGCTTCGCGGCTGAGCCGTTGTTGTTCCTAGACGTTTCCACTTCACAATAACAGCACTTACAGTTGACCGGGGACGCTCTAACAGGGCAGAAATTTGACGAACTGACTTGTTGGAAAGGTGGCATCCTATGACGGTGCCACGTTGAAAGTCACTGAGCTCTTCAGTAAGGCCATGCTACTGCCAATGTTTGTCTATAGAGATTGCATGGCTGTGTGCTTGATGTTATACACCTGTGGCTGAAATGGCCGAATCCACTATTTTGAAGGGGTGTCTACATACTTTTTGTATATATAGTGTATATGCCTGTATAAATTAGCTGTATTTTCAATGTTCTTTTCTAAATAAAATGGTTGTTAATTACAAATTCTATGCCTTTGATTCTCGAGTTAATTCATTTATTTTGAAATGTTATTTTCTTGGCAGAAAATCTTATCAAACGGGGGGGGGTGGGATACATACCCATAAAAACGAATTGCCCTCATCTACAGATCCACAACTTTTGAATGTTGCATGTACAGGTAACTGCCAAAATAAAGGAAACACCAACAAAGTATCTTCAGGGCGCTGAGCCGCCAGAACAGTTTCAATGCGCCTTGGAGGGATGCGAAACCATTCTCCAACGAGAAATTTCATCATTTGGTATTTTTGTTGGTGGAAGAAAACGCTCTCTCAAGCACCGGTCCAGAATCGCCCATACAGTGCCTTGCAAAAGTATTCATCCCCCTTGGCGTTTTTCCTATTTTGTTGCATTACCTCTAATTTTAATTTTTTTTTTTTTTTAGATTTCATGTAATGGACATACACAAAATAGTGAAATGATGTGAAATGAAAAAATTACTTGTTTAAAAAAATTCTAAAAAATAAACAACGGAAAAGTGTTGCGTGCATATGTATTCACCCCCTTTGCTATGAAGTCCCTAAATAAGCTCTGGTGCAACCAATTACCTTCAGAAGTCACATAATTAGTTAAATAAAGTCCACCTGTGTGCAATCTAAGTGTCACATGATCTGTCACATGATCTCAGTATATATACACCTGTTCTGAAAGGCCCGAGAGTCTGCAACACCACTAAGCAAGGGGCACCACCAAGCAAGCGGAACCATTAAGACCAAGGAGCTTTCCAAACAGGTCAGGGACAAAGTTGTGGAGAAGTACAGATCAGGGTTGGGTTATAAAAAAATATCAGAAACTTTGAACATCCCACAGAGCACCATTAAATCCATTATTAAAAAATGGAAAGAATATGGCACCACAACAAACCTGCCAAGAGAGGGCCGCCCACCAAAACTCACGGACCAGGCAAGGAGGGCATTAACCAGAGAGGCAACAAAGAGACCAAAGATAACCCTGAAGGAGCTGCAAAGCTCCACAGCGGAGATTGGAGTATCTGTCCATAGGACCACTTTAAGCCGTACACTCCACAGAGCTGGGCGTTACGGAAGAGTGGCCAGAAAAAAGTCATTGCTTGAAGAAAAAAATAAGCAAACACGTTTAGTGTTCGCCAAAAGCCATGTGGGAGATTCCCCAAACATATGGAAGAAGGTACTCTGGTCAGAATTGAAGGAATGATGGATGGCGCTAAATACAGGGAAATTCTTGAGGGAAACCTGTTTCAGTCTTCCAGAGATTTGAGACTGGGATGGAGGTTCACCTTCCAGCAGGACAATGACCCTAAGCATACTGCTAAAGCAACACTTGAGTGGTTTAAGGGGAAACAATTAAATGTCTTGGAATGGCCTAGTCAAAGCCCAGACCTCAATCCAATTGAGAATCTGTGGTATGACTTAAAGATTGCTGTACACCAGCGGAACCCATCCAACTTGAAGGAGCTGGAGCAGTTTTACCTTGAAGAATAGGCAAAAGTCCCAGTGGCTAGATGTGCCAAGTTTATAGAGACATACCCCAAGAGACTTGCAGCTGTAATTGCTGGAAAAGGTGGCTCTACAAAGTATTGACTTTGGGGGGGTGAATAGTTATGAACGCTCAAGTGTTCTGTTTTTTTTTTCTTATTTCTTGTTTGTTTCACGATAACAAATAGGAAAAATGCCAAAGGGGGGTGAATACTTTCACAAGGCACTGTACTTGGGGGTTGCCAGCTGTGGGCTGGATTGAAATAATCCAACCCAAGGAAAATGTATGTACCCTTCATTCCGTGACATACCTTTATTTCCTAATAATCTTGCAAATCTCAGTTTTGAACGAGACTGACTTAATGACCCAATTTATCCTATTTACACTTTGTAGTCAATTTTGAAACTAGAATAAATGTTTCGGACTCCTATAGATGCCACATATGCCGTTTTCAACCAGAGAAGTTTTTTTTTTTTATTCATTCGCTCTTTTAATTTGGTTCATGTGATGAATATGATGTGTTCAGATTCTCCTGGCCCTTTGTGCCATTTTCATCTGAAGAAAGCCCTCACCTTCAAGGTTAGTTTCTGGATACTTATTGAAGGTGTAAACAACAGGTGCAGTGTTTATTCATGGATTACAACCTTGTCCTCACAGTTGGTAATAAAGCTTGATATGCAGTAAAATGATGATTAACCATTTTCTCTCCCCTCTCTAGGTGCCCCTGTTGCCTTGGCTGCCTCTGTTTAGTGTCTTTGTCAACATCTACCTCATGATACAGACAGTGGTGTAAAGTACTTAAGTAAAAATACTTGAAAGTACTACTGAAGTAGTTTTTTGGGGAGTATCTGTACTTTACTTTACTATTTATATTTTTGACTTTTACTCCACTACATTCCTAAAGAAAATAATGTACTTTTTACTCCATACATTTACACCCAAAAGTACTCGTTACATTTTGAATGCTTAGCAGGACAGGAAAACGGTCCCATTCACACATTTATCAAGAGCACATTCCTGGTCATCCCTACTGCCTCTGATCTGGCAGACTCACCAAACACACATTCTTCATTTGTAAATGTTGGGGTGTTGGAGTGTGCCCCTGGCTATCCGTAAATAAAATGAAAACTAGACTATGGTGCCGTCTGGTTTGCTTAATATAAGGAATTTGAAATTATTTATACTTTTACTTTTGATTCTTAAGTATATTTTAGCAATTATATTTACTTTTGATACTTAAGTATATTTAAAACCACATACTTTTAGACTTTTACTCAAGTAGGATTTTACTGGGTGACTTTCACTTTAACTTGAGTCATTTTCTATCTTTAATTTTACTCAAGTATGACAATTGGGTACGTTTTCCACCACTGGATGCAGCTGGACATGGTTATGTGGTGCCGCTTCACTGTGTGCATGGGCGTTGGTGAGTTAACATTACATTATACACATTCAATAGGAATTGTTTCTTTATTCATAGTAGAATCCCATATGTTTTTGCCGCCCTATATTTGAACTATATTTGTCTTTAACGTTGCACCTTGTGATTGTTACCTTCTAAGGCCATCTCGTTAGTGTGTGCTGCCCTCTTGTGTTTGTATATGGCAAAGTTGTTTTCTTATCAACAGTGTTCACAATTTAATAAGGAGTTAGTTCATAGTATCTTTGTGGTACACATAGATACATCACCGACATTACATTAATTTAGTCTCCAGTGCTTTGACCTGCTTGTATATCCAGTTTCACCTCTGGAATATCAAATTCTTTCAACTGCTTGTTGAATAAACAGTATGTTTCCAGACTGGGGGAATATCCAAGTAATTGGGGTATAGGTGTGCATGCAGAGGTAACTAACACTGAACACATGTATTTTGGATGGGCATCATAAAGCACTGGAATATTGACCATGCCTTTGCTGAGATCAAATGTTTATTCCTTACAAGCATATGAGACATCAAACCTGCCCTGCTATGCACCCCAAACCTATACACCGCTAAATAAACATGGTCGGCTTTATGTTTGTTTCAAATAACATTTACAAGTCACATAAATTAATTGGAATACGTCTTTGCTTTGACTAGATATATATCGTAGTCATTTCAAACCTCTACATCACATTGTGCAGGTAAGCTCCATCATCCAGAGCCTCCGGTGTCTAGCAGAGATCATGAACTATAGAGAATGTCGGTCTGAATGTTCTCTCTACATTCCTATATTACAGTCAGTCAATGGTTTAGAAAGAAAGACAAAGGTTGTTTGGTGCCAGTGCTGTGAATGTGAAGGTGCCAGTGCTGTGAACGTGAAGGTGCCAGTGCTGTGAATGTGAAATGAGCAGCTGATCTGGTACCTGGCGGAGAACACAGACAGGAGTCCATTCAACAACAGGCTGGTATGTGTCTGGCACATGGAGGCTCAATAAGCATGTATCATATGTAGGTACCAGATGTCTCTATAAAAGCTGTGGACATTGCTTTCTTCTATCTCCTTTCATAATCAGAGGGTACGCCTTCAGTGAAAGTGGGGGAAACCAAACGATCTTATTACTCTGAACAGAGCAACACCCATTCAAAGCCTTCTCCCTTTCCACTCAAGTTACTGTAAGATAAATATATGGAAATATATGGAATTTTCTCCCCATATCGTGAGAAAGTCAAACTGGAATTCTATCACGCTAATATAACATTTCATGTTCTAGAAATAAATGCACCCAGTACACCCTGGCTATTTACAATATGTAATATCAGAAATCCATTAAGACACGTTTTCTTTGGAAAATCAAATTTCAAATGGGTGAAATGCAACTATACACGTGCGGTAATGAACAACCCTCTCGTTCAACACATTGTGAGGGTTGAAGGACAGTAAAATTAATGAATGTGTGTTGTAGCTTTCCTCTAGAGCAGGGTTTTCCAAACTCTGTCCTGGGGCCCCCCCTGGGTTCAAGTTTTGGTTTTTGCCCTAGCACTACACAGCTGATTCAAATAATCAACTCATCAAGCTTTGATTATTTGAATCAGCTGTGTAGTGCTAGGGCAAAAACTAATCCGTGCACCCAGGGGAGAGGGCCCCAGGACAGATTTTGGGAGACCCTGCTCTAGAGCAAATGGTTAGTTTCCCGCTGCATAGATACTTTGAACCCAGGAGGCTCCTGAAATTGCTCTCAGACATTGTCTGCTTGCATTAACATTGTATTGGGGGATTTATGCATAGATATGGACATGGGGGCCCTGGAAGCAAAGGGGTTCATAGCTTAGCAAAAAGTTGCAATGAGGAGGGTGGAAACTAGCATTGAGGGAAAAAACTGCTTAGGAGATACGAAGGATTGAGGTTAGAAGTCATAATGGTTCGATAAAGCACATGGCTGAGTCTAATACACTGTAAAAAGTGGGATGATGCTGTTGTTCTGAAGTGCATTTACTGATTGGAATGATTTAAAAAAATATGCTTTGGTTCATTCAACCTATTCTATAAAATGTCCCTGAAATCAAATAACAAATTTGACAGATCAATGTGATTTTTTTTATTGAATTAAAGTTCTAAATTGCTTTCAACACCTCATGAGCGCATGCGCATTGAATAGCGGTGGGGCAATGTAGCTGCGGCAGACTATCAGAAGAGTTGGAGGCATAGCTTATTGGGGGAGTGGCTTTCAGTTTGTTATTTTTGCACACCTGTGAGAGTAAATGTCATTCCTGTTAATGTGGTCTATTGTATCCGTTATTCAAACTTAAACTTGTACACTGACAGCATCTGTAATGATCCTTGCATAAGTGCATGTGACACTAAAGAGCCTGTTAAGGTTTCTATGTTAAGGTAGCTAATTCTTGGTTATGATATTGTGGCTACTAAATGTGTAAAGAATATGTTTGGAAACATTATTTCAAGTTATCGAACCAACTTAATTTCCTGTTTTACAGGGAATTTTTTTAATTGGATAGGTAATTGGAACAAGATTAAAAAATGTGTTACATTTACATGAAATATTAGTTTATGTTTGTTATTTATTAGGTTTAACCAACGGGGGAAAGTACGTTGAGTGTTGAAATAAATACATTGCATCTTGAAATATAGGTTGCAACTTGAAATATAGGTTTGGTAATAATCAAATAAAACTGTCGCCATTGAATCATATCTTTGGTTTCAACAAATGTAGTATTTATCAATTGAGAAAACCTAACTAATTTACTTGTAACCAGTTGGAGGAATGTTTTGGGTTGATCCAAAGAGTCCTTTTTTTTACACTGTAGGGTGGGAAGAAATATAGGACATGTTGCTTATGCAGAATGTTGCTTATAATCATGTTAAAACTACAAGCATACGACCATACAGTATGGAGGTGTTTAAAAACTAAAGGCAAACAACCCTAGCACAGCTGACCCCATTTAAAGCTGTAGTGTTCATCAGGAGGCATTATCGTTGTGTAGATGTCAATGTTTAAGGGGTGGGCTTACAGTTTAAGCCAATGGAGTAAATAAAACAGCTTTCTCATGAGACACATTCTCTGTAATGATTATGATCGATGGACAGGGTAGCTAAAAGGGGTGATATGTTGTACAATACCTTTTGTCACCAACTGTGCATTTAATATGAGCAACGATGACGCAAACTGCAATAAAAACATTGATGTTAGGCATTTCACAGTGCATACCCACACTCAACGGTACAAATTCCCTGTGGATACTCGTATAGAAACACAGTTGACAACTGAATCAGTACACACAAGCTTTGGTTCCATCTTATCTACGATCAAAAGGATGATGGCAATGATGATGGTGTTCTTGGTTGTTCATTTGTCTGGTGGTGCCGTCAGTCTCACAACTAAAGCAGAAGTGGCATTGCACACAGCAGTGTGCCATTCCCCACATGCTCAAGCAGTGCTAATACAACACATGCTTCTCTCTGTGCATTGGATCTTTCGATAGAGAGGGTGGAAGAAGCAGAGCTAGATTTGGTGTCCCCTTGTATTGCACACACCAGCCAGCAATAGACTAGGGAGGTTAGGTATCCCCCCTGAAAGTTGTGTGAGCGCTCCAGACTCCAGGACAGACTTGTAACGTTCGAGGTGTGTTCCTTACGTAGGGCAAAAGATGTGGCATAAATACAGAGGAAAATGTCATCATAAAACGGGGCATTTCTTATCTTTCAAGTGCATGTAACAGGTAAGACAGATGCGAGGGAGGTTACTTTGGAAAATGGGTCGTTCCACCAATTCGGTGCCTTTTGAGAAGTGTAACTTGGTAGATTTTTGGGGGGGATTTCAGCTAATTTTAACATTCTGTCATAAAGAGCACATGTTCAACTTCATAAAAAACGAGTTTTCCCATGACTATAGTAAGTGCCTATAAAGTGCCAAATAGGGTTGACCATAACAGGGTTGACCATTTCATCTTAAATCAGCCATAAATGCCCTTGTGACAGGGGGAATATAAGCTTGTTGTGTGCAAGAGGGATTGGCAATTGAATGCAAGCTTCACCCAAACAATTTTAATTGTTAGAATATTTCTAACTTGTCTATCTATGGGAAACAGGGTTGACATGTTATGCTCAACCCGCTCAGTTTTACACCACAAAACACCAGAAAATGGCAAAAACGAGTAGAACCAGCTCACCTGCTTTTACACTATGATTTCACTATTAGATGTTCAATGTTTCTTTAGATTTTTTTTTTTTTAAGGAATAGCTTCACCATATTAAAATGAGAGTTCAGTTCACGTTACACATTGACCTTAAAATGAGGGACAGACATAAATGAATCACTAATCATATGAAATTAATAATAATCTTCAGAAATGACTTTGGCAAAGCAACAAAATTTAACTTTGAGAAATGTTGGGATTAAGTGGGTTAAAATCCTCCTAGAAGTGACACAGGGTTGACTGAGGGACATGTCAAAATGCAACAGGCTATTAAAATGCTATATTGGTGCACCATTTCTACTTAATATATCAAAGGGACACAAAAGGCCCTCTTTTCATGGAACGACCCAAATAGCTTTAACCATGTATTATTCAGTGATAGACTAGAGCAGATATGGCCTTCCAGTATTCAGGATAGGAGTGAGAGAGCCAAATAAATGCCAGGTGACAAGACGGGGAGCTAGTGGGTCATAATGTTACAGGAATACATGGGCTGGGAGGGGTAAAGCCAACTAGACAGACAGCACATTTAGCAGAGGCACCGGCGGTCACTCTTGGTGACCTCTTCTGAGGAGTGCACCACATTGGGCACAAAGCCACTCTTCACCCCTTCCCAGCCCTCCTGGATGTTGATGTCACCGCTCTTCACGAGCTCAAATATGTCCTGCGTTAGCTCAGTGAAGGCCTTTTCCACGTTGATGGCATCGCGAGCCGATGTCTCCACGTAACGCATGCCATAGGCACCTGCCAGCTTCTCAGCCTCCTGCTGGCTCACCTGCCTCTGGGACTCCAGGTCGCACTTGTGACCCACCAACAGGAAGACGATACTGTGAGGCTGGACATGACTGCGGGCCTCCTCCAGCCACTCATGCACATTCTGGAAGGAGCGACGGTTGGTGATGTCAAACAGCAGCAGCCCCCCAACAGAGTTACGGTAGTAAGCCCTGGTAATAGACCTAGAGAGGGTTGAAGGGGTAAGCAGAGAAGACAGACAGAATTGAGAGAAATTGTAAATATAAATATTGAGAAGCAGGGAAAGGAAAAAACAGAGGATGTGACAGAGAAGTGGTGAGGTTCAACATCAAGAAAGCGAAAGGGTATGTGATTAATAATATAGAGATAAAATTGCATATTGTTATAATAATTATATTTACAGATGACTATCAAAAAAACGTGTTTTAATTAAGACAAATTATTTCGTCTTTACAATGGAAGATTATAAAAGGAAAATAGAATCTAAAAACAACACCTGAATCGCTCTTGTCCAGCAGTGTCCCAGATTTGAAGTTTAATGCGTTTCCCTGGCTCTATCTCCACTAGCCGTGAGAAGAAGTCTACACCGACTGTGGGGTCGGACACCTGCGCAAAGCGTCCCTCGGTGAATCGCCGGATCAGGCACGACTTTCCTACTGTCGAGTCCCCAATGACGATGAGTCGAAACTGGTACAGCCATATCGCTTCCATATCTCACAGAATCTATGTAAAAAATAAAAAATAAAAAATCGTTGACGAATAGTAAATGGACTATAATCAACCTATAATCAAGTAGCCTAGCTTAAATCTAGAATCCTTAGTATCTACAGTACATCCATTAATGATCGCCTATATACCCATTCATTCTTTAAGAATATAACTCATACAGCAGGGTTCTTCAATTCCGGTCCTGGAGGGCCGAACACTTCTGTTTTTTATTTCTACCTGGTAGTTAATTGCACTCACCTGGTGTCCCAGGTCTGAATTAGCCCCTGATTAGAAGGAGAGGATGAAAAACAGAGGTGTTTCGGCCCTCCAGGACCGGAATTGAAGAACCCTGTCATACAGTATATGCCCCATGAGCTTAGTTAAACTGTTGTAAGCTTCCAACTGGGCACAGACGTGGAAACAACGTTGATTCACCAGTGTGTGTCCAGTGGGTTGTTTTACTCCAATGTTTTGTTTTACTCCAATTTTTGTAAACATTGTAAGTGTTATCCTTTCCGGCCTATTTTTTATGTAGTTCTGTGTGATAGGCCTGACAATTTTTTCGAGGCCTATTCGTAATGATGTGTGCGCGCAGGGCGCACAACATCCAAAATCGACTTGAGTGGTGCTAAGTAGGCCTATTAATTTTCGAATTCCAATAGCCTACGGCGGACGGACTAATTGCGTATTCTTGAAAAACAGTTGTCTGCTTGCCCTAGCCTACATTACAATGAGGGAAAGGCCGCTCCTCTTTCCAGGTTAAATGCACAGACAGCTCTTGCTAAATAACACTCGTATATTCAGCTCGCATAGAAACACTGTTGGTGCATAACTCGTATATTCAGCTCCCATAGAAACACCGTTGGTGCATAGCAAAGCCAATCAAGTGCAATAACATAGTGTTGACATAAAACCTTTTTTTTTTTTACAAACAAAATTAAAAGGGGAGTTATGCACATTTTTATGGACAAACAATAGGCTACATATTGAATACTCAAACGTGTTAGGTCTGGGCTAAATAAGTCTGAAGTCTTACAATAAGCCATCTTAATTTAAAACACATTTAACTGATCTTCTTTCCGCCCTTCATAGATCGAGTTACAACGTTCTTCTCTATGGCAATGCCATATTAATCCATAATATACACATCCGCATGTAGGCCTACAAACTTATGTGCAATTACCTTGTTAGATGGGCGATCAACGCCTGGCAATAGCAAACCCCATGATCTTGACAAATATTTTTTCTCGAAAATGCTCTCTGAAACAGTGATCCCAGGAGGCCTAGTCAAACACGGTGTTTTACCCCAAGGAGTCGCAAATAGGCCTTGTCCTAGGCTATCATTTTATTTTATTCTACACAGGGATTTGTTACTGTACTGGCGAGTTTGATGTGTAATAGGCTAATGGTCGTCCTTAAAACTTGTCGATGGTTTAATGTTATGGTAAATCCATGTTTAAAGATGGAGAGATGTTTTTGAAAATCCGCTGATGAAATGGCAGTAACAACTGCATCACATAGCCCGACTCATCCCTCATCAGCACCATTACCGTAAGAACCCAGACAGCAACGCAGCAAAAATGTATCTGCAATTACGCGCTGCTCTCAATAGAGGGTGCTACACTTGGTGCTATAAAGGGTAATTTAAATGTAAGTATTTTTTAGAAGATTAGGTTCGGGTTATCTTTGTGGGCAGCTGTGTAGTCTAATGTCTTCTGAATGATTAAATAGCTAGTGTGCGAATCATGCTATGAAGTAGACCTACAGTAGGCTATTGCAGGGTAGAAGATAATGGGTGTGGCTGAGTCTAGGCAGTTTTCAAATGTTTTGGTAACATGACATCGGGTAGCAAACTGGTCTCGAAGCGACTGGAGGGAGAGAAACTAATTGCGGAGGTGTTAGAGCTATGGAGTAGACCTATCACAAATTTGATATTTTGAGGAGAAAGTTGGCCTATGCTGAAAATATTATAAGATCAAAAGTTGACCTTTCGTGTAGGCTACGGTCTATGGAATCAAGTTGGATTACATAATTAGCTTGACTTCATCCTTTGGATATGAAGGCATCATTTCGTATGGGTGCACCGTGACATAGGCCTACAGTAAACATTACAAGTTCTATATGGAAACACTTGAAAGAATGTCAGGCTGTAGTTGGAACGGGATTAGTATTAAATCATCATCTGTCTTCCAGAAAGCCATCATCACTGGCAGATAGTGTATCCAGTGGTGTGCGTGTTGAATGGGCTGTTGTACAAAGTCAGACCATGCAGCATGAGCATTTGTTCAAAGTTCTCGTTATAGGCGACCTTGGGGTCGGAAAAACGTCAATCATCAAGCGTTATGTCCATCAGATCTTTTCTCAACATTATCGCGCAACTATTGGTGTCGATTTTGCGCTCAAGGTTCTGCACTGGGACAGTGACACCGTTATACGACTACAGCTTTGGGATATTGCCGGTATGTCAAACCAGTCCATTTTACTTTCATATTTTACTTTATATGTCCATTCATTGTAATACAAGTGGTTTGGATGATACGTCAGACTTTATTAAAGTTTAGCATTTTGTGTAAAATCATATTTATGTTTCCAACAACTCAATAGGCTTATCAATGAATTATCACACTTTTATGATAATTATATTTAGTCTTATCCATAGATAGCCAATGTTTCATTAATCATCCTAATGAACGGTGTACAGTATTTCTCCCTATGGTATTTCATGTGCACTGTGGAGGAATGTGTCTTGTGTTGGGCTCAGCTTGTCTCATGCTCATATTATAGTCACATGAGCACAGCAGTTACTGCCAGCAGTCTCTCTCTCTCTGTAATATGAAAAACCTGACCAGTTTTTGGATTGTGCCATATCATAATGCAATATAATTAGATAGTTAAGTACATATAATTAAAGTATAGATACACCAGTGCTATGTGCCTCTGACCCTGATGTGTGCTGTTCTTGTATTTGTTTGTCCCAGGACAAGAACGCTATGGGAATATGACTCGTGTGTATTATCGGGAGGCAGTGGGAGCTCTGGTGGTGTTTGACGTGACCCGCGCCTCCACATTTGATGCCGTACTCAAGTGGAAGGACGATCTGGACACTAAGGTCACCCTGAGTCATGGCAAACCTGTCCCAGCTGTGCTGCTGGCCAACAAGTCTGATCAAGTCTGCTCCCAGCAGCCCAAACTGGACACATTCTGTCGGGAAAATGGATTTGTGGGATGGTTTGAGACGTCAGCCAAGGTGAGGAAGAAAGATACTGAGACAGATAGGGAAATGCTTCAGCTTATTCCTCAAGCGTAGTCTGTAGTCCTAGCCCCTCCCAACTGCTGCCTGTGGGCTGCTCTATGACTGGCTAGAAAGTCTAGTGTTGCCCTAAAATACATCATGTCTGATCACTTGCAATGGAGTGTGTGTGTGTGTGTGTGTGTGACAGACAAGCCTCACAATCTCAATGATTCTAAACACATTCCAACGACTCCTGCTGGGGAACTTTCTAGCCGCTAACATTTGACAGTCTTGGCCCTATGGAAGATCCCTATGTAGAATGGTCTCTATTGTAAAGAACACACATTTGACAACAGCCTTTGATTGTCAGCTTGGGTTACCTTAAAGTGTTTAATGAAATGCATTCACACTCAGCTGATAAATACATGAGATCAGTTGGAATGAAATATTAGCATACCCCGAGGTATATGACAAGGACACAGGCTAATTAGCCGAGGGGAATATGAACAGGAACTTGTGAAATGGTCCAGCAGGCTGTGGAAGGTGTGTTCCCTTCTCACAGACTGAACCTGAAAGGATGGGGACACTCACAGCCACTCTCTAATGAGTTACTCAGTTGGGTGTGAAGGGTGATTGGATGAATATGTCACTGGGGCCTACCCAGCGGATAGCTTACATTAATAATGATGAGAGATTAGCACAATCCTTCTGCCTGAGGTAAGAGGATTTTGAATCCTGAGCAGATCTGGCCTGGGAATACTCCCCATCTGAGATCATTCTGAGATCTAATTGTCATCTAGCTGTACATGATTTTGTTCTTGTTTTATCTTGTAGGAGAACACTAACATTGAAGCGGCAGCGAGATGTCTGGTTGAACATATCCTGACCAATGAAGAGAGCACAGTCTTGGATTCAGACCCAGACGTGCAGGTTCTGCCTGGGTTCAACAACAGTGTTAAAGAAAGAGTTCGCTGTGGATCATGTAACAAATTCTGACCCATCAAAGAGAATAGAGAAAAAGGAAGATCTTCAAGGGTTTGAATGTGTCTCTCTGTAGTCTGTCGGACTGTTCCAATTAAAGAACATCTTCAAGGGAAGCCGAAAGGGGCCATGGAAAAAATATATTATGAGAGAGATGTGGTGTATTTCTCTATGTGGATTTATGATCATGTTTGTGTGAGAAATGGAAAAATAGTAATATAATGAGTGGAACATATTTATTTTCACAGGAAATACGTTATTGTAACTCCTTGGAGTGAACAACCGCTCTACATTGTGAAAGCAGGGCTCTCCCTCATTTCAGTCCCTCAGACAACTAAATGACAAAGCAGAGAATTTCAGCAACGAGATGACAGTCAGATTATGATGTCTACAGTCATATAACCAAGGATATCTGACTGTGTGATATCAAGATGTTGTTATGATTGACATCAGACTGATACAAAAGGGGTGTTTCTGTTCATAGGAGGGGGACAACACTGTCACAGTGCTTTGGCGGATATTTACTGTACATGCAGTATAGGCCTATAGCTTTAACTGAATTAAAATGGCTTTTAATGTGTGGTTCAGCAGAGTTGTCTTTTCCATTTTTGTAGCCTATGTATTGACCATGTTAGTTGTCCAACACAGCATGTTAATGCAACATTGTTACTATGTAATTACATTATTACTACACAGGTATAAAAGGATAGTATTGATGTCAGTTCTCCTCTCATCCTCTTCTGCATCCTCCACGATGATCTGATCCCAGGATGAGGCTGGACTAGAAAGGGAGAGAACCAGTGAATTTAAAAAACGTTCATATAATTGGTAGCCTATAAAAATTGCATTTACATCCTGTACAGTATTTTGTAAAAGAGGAAGACATCTCAATGCCAAATCTGACTCATATTAGGGCTTTTATCTCACTTGCAGGCCGAGTAGAGTCACATTTTGGACAATAGGCCGAGACATTATATGTACTGTATATCCTACATTCCTATAGAGAGCTGCAGGAAACTGAGAAGCTGGTGATTTGTGAAAGGTTGTTGTTATAGTCCAATAACAATGGTATAACATCAATACCATCCTAACCCAGGGGTTTGTCTTCAGATGTGTCTGAATCTGATTGGACAGTCCTGCAGAGTCAGACAGATTCCATCCACTTCAAATCATGAAGCAGCTGCCTAAAATTCAATTGCAGTGTTCTGCTTTAAGATGCCCTCCCCGGACCCTTTCTGCGTTGCCCAATCAACCCCTTTCTAAGTCACCTGATTCATAGGCTACACTGCCATTTTACACATGAAGTTTGAGTGAAATAAATGAATAATCGACTACCTAACAAAAAAACATTTGTAAAAAGATTAAATGCAATCAGATTAAACCATATGGAGCACGGCAATTAAAGGATATGGGAAAACTAGGAGGAGTCATTGCTACAAGACCTCGACACGAACACAGGGAAGCTTGAGAGAAAATACATTAATATGCTATTTTGTAACGTCTTCAAAATTAGTCTAGCCCCAATCATAACCAGAGCGAACGTCGCGTGATCACCAACCGAGGATTGGTAGGCTAACTAATCAATGAGTGTTGCTCTGCTGATGCTCAATTGTATTAATGCAGGCTACTGTAGCAGCTGTACACTAACCGGCATCACCATTGGAAAGCTATTACGGGGATATATTGTAGCATCGCGACCTCCGAACGAATCATTCTGAGCTGATATTGGTGTGGGTCGTTTGGGTTAGGTTTTTGGATTTGTATGTGTGGGACATTGGATTGCCATTTCGTTTACTGAATGTAGCCGTCAATTTTATTTGGCCGCCGTATTAATTCTCCCATCGAATTCGCGTCAGTGTACGTTTTTGTTTTCAGACGGGCAGTTTGTTTAGAGGGCACCCTCCCTATCATAACTAAAGACAATTTGATTTCTGATTCCCCAGTTACTGCTTTTGGAATATGTCTGGACAGTCTATCACGGATCGGATCGCTGCGGCTCAGCACAGCATGACAGGATCCGCTATAAGCAAAGCCGTTTGCAAGGCCACGACGCATGAAGTCAGCGGACCCAAGAAGAAACACCTTGACTGTAGGTTAAGTACACCACCAGTGCACCGCCGTTGCTACATGTTAGCAACAAAAGCATTGGTTACATTGAATATTCAAGACGACCTGTATTTGTCATTAAGTACATCATGTTTGGTTGGCCAAGGGTTTTCGAAATTATTCTATTAGGCTATGAATAATTGCGCATCATAGGCTTCAACAGCTCTGTAGTCAATCATTATCATACAGTGTCATTATCCTATAGTAGGCCATCGTGTTGTAGCCTAAACATGATGAGACAAATATGTTATTATCACTGAGTGTCATACAGGCAAATAAATCAATAACATGTATTTATAAAGGCCATTTTACATCAGCAGATGTCACAAAGTGCTATACAGAAACCTAGCCTAAAACCCCAAACAGCGAGCAATACAGATGCAAATGCACACATTGTGATCACAAATATCCTATTACACCTTATTCATCATTGTATGTAATAATATTTGAGTACATTTCCCTTTTAATGTAACATTTTCTGGCAGCGTAGGTTTAAAGAAGCACAATTGGAGTCAGTCTACCTATTGCAAACCATTAACTCAATTTCCTACTAAGTTCTAGACGAAAATTAGTCTGATTTAGGTATAATACCTTAGTATATTGTGGTGTATGTAGCCTTTGAGTTTTCTCAGCTACTTTAGTTTGTGGTGCGCTGGTGTCCATGTGTCATTCATATTTGTGCAATGGCAGCAGTGTCATAGACAATCTTGATCTCAACATTTGTATGTGTGGAAATGTGGAACTGGAGTAATTATTGGATAGAAAGTATTTTCTCCACGTTTAACTACTGATGATTAGGTTAGGTGGCTTTATACCCAAATAATTACTTGACACAATCAACATTGTGTCCAGTCAATCAATTAAGATCAATCAGTCCTCTCCTGGGCTGCAACAAATGCCATAGACCCAGAGGGTTATTGGTTCAGTGGAATAATATCTTGTCTGAAAAGAAAAGGTAGGCTGGTTGGGTGCCAGGTCTCAGCATGTGCTGCCAGTTTGGTTCTATTCAGGAAAAAATGTTTAATTGTAGAATTCTTTGCCCAACCTTTATCCAAAGTAATCCAATTGTGAATATTTTGGTCACCTTAGAGTCATGTTGAGTGGAATTACATAAGCTAAAATCTTGTAGTCATAGAAACTGCCATTTCTCTGAGTGGCATTTGGGAAGACTTCAAATGTGACTTAAGAATATGGTACCCTACTGCAATTTAGTTATTTAAAGAGTGTAATTCTTCTGGATTATCCTGACGTCTTTATATTCCCTTTATATTTCCTTTATGTTCCCTCTTAAGGTTTAGCATAAGCTTAGACTCCTCCTACAGTCAAATGTCTAGAAGGACTACCCAATCATATTTGAGGTTATTTTTATGACTGTCTGTTTTACAATCAGATTTCCAGTTTGAAATATTAATTGCAGATTAGTCACTGTAATTAAGGCAGAATAAGTGATAGTTAATTCACAAGTAAAAGGTATATTTTTGAAGGGTGGGAGGGGCCGAGCAGAGATCCAACTGCTGCTAGGGATTTTCAGCATGACAATATGTTTTAACTAGCACTCGTATTCCGCCTCGCCACGCTAGCTTCGCCCTTGTGTGGGTGCAAGCAAGCTAGGTAGTGCTAGCTATCAACAGCCAATCCAGTAGGGGCTGGAAGCTATAGTGAGCTTCGATCGGTCAAGCGCACCGATGTCGCAGAGTGTTTGCATAAAGTTCCGCTTCCCCAACTTTGCTCCCACCCTGTTCCAGTCTGTCGCCTAAGCTCGCATCGTCAAATGATCCACCACCCACTTCGCTTCTCTTCCATTGGAAATGAATGGCTTTCCGTAGTTTCATCGCCCACATTGTCTTCAGTTAAGAGGCACTGTGTGTGAGTTGATCAACCTTAGTGTAGGGTCGAGCAGAATATATCTTAAGCACAGAAAGCACTATTATGTTTTCAATTGTCACCATTCTGTGTTGTTGGCAGACCTGATCCACTGCACCAATGAGCTGAACGTGAGTGTCCCCCACCTGGCTGACACGTTGTTTGAGAGGACGGCCAACAACAGCTGGGTGGTGGTGTTCAAGGCCCTTATCACCGCACACCACCTCATGATGTACGGCAACGAGGTGAGTCACTCACTGACAGACTGGCTTCACTGTTAAAGTGGACCTCTGTCGCTCAGTTGGCAGAGCATGGCGCTTGCAACGCCAGAATAGTGGGTTCAATTCACAGGACCACCCGTACAAAACATTTATGCACGCATAACTGTAAGTCACTTTGGATAAAAGCATCTGCTAAATGGCATACAGTATATTATTATATGTTATTCACTGATTGAGTCTTTATTCTTACTGGTTATGATCACACTCTTGCTCTCTCTGTATTTATCTCACCAGCGATTAATCCAGTATCTGGCGTCCAGAAACACACTTTTTAACCTGAACAACTTCTTGGATAAGGGAGCATTACAAGGTACTGTTGGGTATTTGTCCATGGAAGCAATTCCATACCACACTGTACATAAGTCACAGGCACAAAATCACTTAGAAACATGCAATGCATGAACAACAATGTGCAGTTCAAAATTTCAAACTGTCGTTCTGAATGCATTGCAGAGGTTTGGCTCTGTAAGCCTCCAGCTAGCACTTATACAAATACCAATACAATACTCCCTCTCTGCCAGGTTATGACATGTCAACGTTCATCAGACGCTACAGCAGGTATCTAAATGAGAAGGCCATGTCCTACAGACTAGTGGCTGTGGACTTCACCAAGATGAAGAGGGGGTAAGATGTCCTGTTGTGGCTAGTGTGGAACCTCAGAGTCATACTGGGATACATCATTTAGCTACATCAGTGTCCCTCCTCAAGAGCGACAAACAGTGGCTTAGGTAACAAACAGTGAAAATAATGGAGACAGGTCTTAAATACATTCAAGGTTACCAAGCTAAACTGGTCACTCATTTCAGCAGCCATTTTGGATATTGTGTGCATTATATTGAGTATCAGCATGGTTGACATGGAGATGCTTTATCTGTTTGAGTAGTTGTTTGAACGTGTTTGTCAGTCACTTGTCCTGTTAAAGTGGTCCTGCGTGTCTCTTGTTGACAGGGTCGATGGTGTGATGCGCACCATGACTGTTGAGAAGCTGATCAAGACTCTACCCATCATACAGAATCAGCTGGATGCACTGCTGGACTTTCAGGTAGGCTGCAGGGCTGCATGGTTTTGGTGTTGGTGGTCCTTAACATCGGCTACATGATGACAGTGAGCTGTCTGCATGAACTCTCAATGTGTTGTCTCTTTATCTGTTCTCTTCCCAGGCTAACTCTAATGAACTGACCAATGGCGTCATCAACGGCGCCTTCATGCTGCTCTTCAAAGACTCCATCCGCCTCTTTGCTGCCTACAATGAAGGAGTTATCAACATGCTGGGTAAGTACACTCTGTTAGATAACTATGATGCCACTGTGATGTCACTATGATGTCACTATGATGCCACTGTAATGCCACTATGATGTCACTATGCTGTTTGTAAATGTACACTACCGTTCAAAAGTTTGGGTTCACTTAGAAATGTCCTTGTTTTCCATGAAAACGTACATGAAATTAGTTTGAATAGGAAATATAGCAAAATGAATAGGAAATGTAGTCATTGACAAGGTTAGAAATAATGATTTTTAATTGAAATAATAATTGTGTCCTTCAAACTTTGCTTTCGTCAAAGAATCCTCCATTTGCAGCAATTACAGCCTTGCAGACCTTTGGCATTCTAGTTGTCAATTTGTTGAGGTAATCTGAAGAGATTTCACCCCATGCTTTCTGAAGCACCTCCCACAAGTTGGATTGGCTTGATGGGCACTTCTTACGTACCATACGGTCAAGCTGCTGTCACAACAGCTCAATAGGGTTGAGATCCGGTGACTGTGCTGGCCACTCCATTATAGACAGAATACCAGCTGACTGCTTCTTCCCTAAATAGTTCTTGCATAGTTTGGAGCTGTGCTTTGGGTCATTGTCCTGTTGTAGGAGGAAATTGGCTCCAATCAAGCGCCGTCCACAGGGTATGGCATGGAGTTGCAAAATGGAGTGATAGCCTTCCTTCTTCAAGATCCCTTTTACCCTGTACAAATCTCCCACTTTACCACCACCAAAGCACCCCCAGACCATCACATTGCCTCCACCATGCTTGACAGATGGCATCAAGCACTCCGCCAGCATCTTTTCATTTGGTCTGCGTCTCACAAATGTTCTTCTTTGTGATCCGAACACCTCAAACTTCGATTTGTCTGTCCATAACACTTTTTTCCAATCTTCCTCTGTCCAGTGTCTGTGTTCTTTTGGCCATCTTAATCTTTTCTTTTTATTGGCCAGTCTGAGATATGGCTTTTTCTTTGCAACTCTGCCTAGAAGGTCAGCATCCCGGAGTCGCCTCTTCACTGTTGACGTTGAGACTGGTGTTTTGCGGGTACTATTTAATGAAGCTGCCAGTTGAGGACCTGTGAGGCGTCTGTTTCTCAAACTAGACACTCTAATGTATTTGTCCTCTTGCTCAGTTGTGCACCGGGGCCTCCCACTCCTCTTTCTATTCTGGTTAGAGCCAGTTTGCGCTGTTCTGTGAAGGGAGTAGTACACAGCGTTGTACGAGATCTTCAGTTTCTTGGCAATTTCTCGCATGGAATAGCCTTCATTTCTCAGAACAAGAATAGATTGACGAGTTTCAGAAGAAAGTTATTTGTTTCTGGCCATTTTGAGCCTGTAATCGAACCCACAATTGCTGATGCTCCAGATACTCAACTAGTCTCAAGAAGGTCAGTTTTATTGCTTCTTTAATCAGCACAACAGTTTTCAGCTGTGCTAACATAATTGCAAAAAGGTTTTCTAATGATCAATTTGCCTTTTAAAATGATAAACTTGTATTAGCAAACACAACGTGCCATTGGAACACAAGACTGATGGTTGCTGATAATAGGCCTCTGTACGCCTATGTAGATATTCCATAAAAAATCAGCCGTTTCCAGCTACAATAGCCATTTACAACATTAACAGTGTCTACACTGTATTTCTGATCAATTGTATGTTATTTTAATGGACCAAAAAATTGCTTTTCAAAAACAAGGACATTTCTAAGTGAACCCAAACTTTTGAACGGTAGTGTATACTATAGAAAAGAACTAGCCAAAATGCTTTTTTCTTTTTTCTTTTTTTCTTTTGTTCTTTCGCTGAGTTAACCTATCCTCTTTTTGTATCCTAAAGAGAAATATTTTGATATGAAGAAGAACCAATGCAAAGATGCCCTGGAGATTTATAAGACGTTTCTGAACAGAATGACCAAGCTGTCAGAGTTTCTCAAAGTTGCAGAGGTAATGTTTTCCCTTTTCCACTTGTGGTGAGGAAAAAAAGGTTTCAGATAGATCCAGCAGGAAGGTGGGGCTCTTCTCCCGGACCTCTGCTCCTCTCTCCTTTCTCTCTCTCTGTCCCTCTGTTGCCGTGTGGTGGAGGCTAATGCTGGTCATGAATGCAGAGGTTAGCCTATTAGTGGGCCTAAAAAGCTCATGGTGAAAGGCCCCTCCATGTGCTGCCTGTTTTGATGCCTGCGTTGCATGTCTTAGCAAGATGTTTTCTCTTAGTCTTTCCTTCCCTTTCTCACTTTTTCAATGACGAATGTCTGCTGTTATCCAAGTAACGTACTACTTGATGAATGTCTGCTGTTATCCAAATAAAGTACTACTTGCAATTCATAAGGCCTTATTGCAAAGATAATCAGTATCTCTCTGTAGTTTTATAATTTCTTGTGCATTCTTTTAAAAGGCTTTCCTGCTGTCTTTACTGATTTGGTAACTATTTGGAGGAAGGTTTGGGGTGATGGGGGTGTGGTTCTATCCAAAAACTGGCTAACGTTGACTTTAAGGGCCCATTCATTTACTTGTTTAACAATGTGTTTGTCATTTATGCCCCTTTCTTTTTCGTTCAAAGTCAACATTAGTTGTGTGTTTTCTTTGGATGTTTCTCACCTTGCAGTCACATGAGTATTACAGCCCAATGTACCCGGCCCACCTGTCAGTGGCATTTCAGTGTGTAAACATTCATTTCAAACCAGTCTTCAGATCCTGTGTGTGAGTGTGTGTGTGTTTGTGTGTGTGTGTGTGGGCATGCCAATTCCCCTCTCTGTTGTCTTTTTGTTGTTTTGTTTCTAGTCACTGCATGGAGTAATGGATCCTTTGGTTTGATTCTTCTTTCTCCCTCCTCCACACACCTACCCCTTTATTCTGTGGTTGAGTTTGTTTGTTTATTATGTTTGGTTTTTGTTTGCCCCCCCCCCTCCTTTTTTGTGACACAGCAAGTTGGAATTGATCAGGGTGACATCCCAGATCTCACACAGGTCAGTGGTGCATTTCATCTCAATATCTCCCATGTAGTTCCATTCTAAACACTCTCATTCCCTACTCACCCTACAGGCTTCCAACCGCCCCCTCCTTTTTACCTGATTTACCTCCCTCTCTCTGAGCTCTAGGATAGTGAGGGCCTACACTCAAAATGAATTTCTAATATGTGAACCTTGGATTCTGCTGCGCCATATTTCATATCCTAATTCTGGAGATTGTGCAAAACATAGTCTTCCTTGGTCTTACGTCTTTCAGCAGATTTTAGGTAGACGGATCCTTTATTTCTTTACTTTGATTTTAGTCTTTTGTATCGTTGAATCACAGTTTTCTAAAGTTAACCTACAAAAAAAAAAGTTTTGTTTGTTTGATTTTGAAATGGAGCTGAAAAGTCAGGCACCTTCAGCCTCTGTCCAAATATGGTCGTATGGTGCTTGTGTGAGGATGACATCCCTTGATAGAATAGCTTAGAGGAATCAAGCTCTTGATTTCTCCTACAGTTTAACTTTGTGTTGCCTCAAAATTAACACTATTGTATATCTTTTTCCTGAAAAGATATCCCATCAAAATAGCTGTGGGGAGAGCAGTGAATGGTTTCTACCAAATAGGTTTCTGCAAATATTACTTGAATGGTGTACATAATGCAATCCTAAGCACTGCATAACATCTGATGTGATGCTACAAAAACTTGTTGAATCTTTCTTCAATGACACTAATGGTGTTTCCCTCCACATGGGGAAAAATAAACATGAACAAATGTTTCTGTCAATTCTTATGTCATGTTTGCAGTGCTTATGAAGACCTTATGTATCCCTGCTCAACTAAATAGTAACCCATGTCTTTACTGAGATGGAGATTTTTTTTCTGTTAATTTGAAACTTTTAGTATATTCTAGATTTCTCTGAAGAAGGAATGTCATTATTCTCTCTTGTTCCCCCAAATAAGTATATGCAAATTCTTATTTTTGCAAGTTACTGCATGTGTTAAGATTGTATTCTATAATGAAAAGGAAATGTTGAGTTGAAACATGGGTATTACATGTGGAAAATGAATTCACTGAACCTGGTTTATTTAACCATCATTTTGTATGTCTTTATAAAATATGCGCTTCATTTCCCAAGTGTATACCTCATTTTCATCAGATGTTTGCCTTTCTGTGAGTTAACTCGTTTGGCTTCCAAACCTTTTTGAATTAGACACTAAGCTAATGACAACATTTTACTGTCTGCTAATATAATTTATCCTCTAACCTGTAAAATACATGTATTGTATTGATATTCATGAATGAATGAATAGTTACTCAAATTATTATATCAAACGGAATCCATTGGTTAACTCACCATTTATGGACTGTGATTTCTGTGTGTGTGAGAGCATTTATACACACCTGTGAATGGGCTTCTAAGCTCCTTTCTGTATGCCAACAGACGATGTGATGTGTTCTGAACACCTCAGGAGCCGATACACTGTACAAATGACCTCCCAGGCCTGTGTACTTGCTTGCATGAGAGAGGACTGATCTGTGCATGTCTGGCTTGGAGCCAAACCTAATTATACCAGATGTATTGTCTTATGTAAAATACCTGCAAATATGGAGACTAGACTGAACATGAATAAGCTTAGGACAATGTGCCACTTGGCCGCTGTGTTTGTGTGTATGTGCGTGGCGTGTGTGCGGGCGTGTTTGTCTGTGTGCGGGCGCGTCTGTGTGCTTGTGCGTGCACAAATGTCTGTGTGCCTGTACGCGAGTGTATGCAAATGTAGTATGTGTGTGCACGCTGTTGTTTTCCCAATTGTTCTACACAGTGCTATCCTCACCTTGTGCATTAATGCTGCTCCATGCCCAACCCTCCCCCTCTCTCTCTCCACCAGGCCCCTAGTAGCCTCCTGGAAGCCCTGGAGCAGCATTTGGCCTCTCTGGAGGGCAGGAAAATCAAGGAGCTCTCCACAGCCACCAGGTAACCAACAAACAGACATACACACACACACACACACACACACACACACTGATGCTAATGTTTCAGGCTTTGCGTCTGAAGGAGGCATTTCAAAACATTTATCACTCACTGAAGCTTTGGTAGATATGAGGATGAATATGCAAATGATACTGTACCAGTGATCCACCATCAGCTAGTAGTTCTTCCGGACTACAACAGAAATGCAACCTCATTTATCATGCAATTGGGAGTGTTTACTGTCAGTGCTGATCATCATCGGCTGTGTGTGTGTATGTCAGACCTGTCTATTACATTGCAATAATGGCACACAGAGTCAGAAACATTCACTAATACATGAATTATTCATTAGTGGTCAGTCCCAGAGTGCTGTGTGTGTGACAGTGAGTGTGCGTGGTGGTCACTGATAAGTGCTGTGTGGTCTCTCCAGAGCTAACACCTTGTCTAGTGCTGTGTCGTCACTGTCCAGCACTGGAATCTCCCTCAGCCGCATGGACGAGAAGGAGGACGAGAACAGGCTGAAGGTCAGACAGGGTCACTGTATAACACGTTTTCATTACAGTGTAGATACAGTAATGTATGAATGTTTTTTCAACCCTGTTGTACTCTCACTTTTTGCGGCTTCACTTTATGTGTTTGTCCCACAGGATGAGGGAGCCAAGGTGATTGACATGCAGACGCCGACCGTCTCTCCCAGCGCCCAGTCAGTGGGCAGTGCCAACAGCAGCAGTGGGGCCACAGATGTCTTCTCCAACTCATCTGTTGGATCCGTTACAAATAAGTAAGCAGACCTACTGTCTGATAATCCTTGTGTTTAAGTTCAAACCTATGGGTATGTTTCACCCACGTTTGTTCGATTTGTATAATATATACTGTATGTATCTTATTAAAAATGGCAGCTAGTTAAATCACTTCATAGTGTATTAGTTGGGTTATTAGTGGAAAGGACCTGTGAGCCAAGTTAAAATGGATGTCTGTATGGCAGTGTTCCAAGCGTTTGGTCCTGTCCACTGTAACTCTCTCTCTGCCCTGTGGCCTGAAGGGGTCTGCTCTGCTGTGCTTTTTATCCCTGTCTCTCTATTTCCCCAGCGTGCCAAATCTCACCAGTGACCTGTTCAACCTCCAGCCCACCTTCAACCCAAACATCCAGACCATACACACTGTGCCGTCTAACAACAACGCCTGGGGAGGTGAGGGACACAGAAGCACACACAGACTCCACGTACACACGCGCGCACACGCACGCACACACACAATATATACTCTTGAGAACGATTGAGTGTATTTAAAACGAAGGCAGGTACATTAAGCAGATTGTGATGGACAGAAATCAGTCACTGCAGGACATAAATAAGATATTAATTTATGTCAACCCCAACCTTTATGAGAAGTGAAATGTCCAGTTGTGTCCCCAATGCAATTTCCTCCTCTCCTCTTCCCACCTATGATACCTATCCCTGCTGGATGCCCTCTCTCTCTGATTGGTGAGTCAACATGGCTTGTATCACTCTACTGGATAGCTGACAGAACTGAAATGGCATTACAATATGCCTGAGGCTAGGGTTATTGCCTGTAGCATGACTCGCTCTCTCCCTGTGGAACCTGCAGCCTGACGCTCTCTCTCTCTCACTCCCTCTTTCTCTCTTGTTCTTTCTCCCTCTCTCTCTTTCTTTCTCTCTCTCACTCTGACCTGAGACTGACTTTGACTCTCTCTCCCTGTGTGACCCAGACCTAGTGCTGAGTGATTAACCATTTTTGTTGTTGTTGGGGTTATTAAACAACTAATTGACCGATGTCGGTTCAGTTACTTGAATTCCATTTAGTTCTGTTTTTTTTGTGATCCCAATGCGCTGTTTCTCTAGAGAGAAATCAAATCAATCACGAGAGAAATAATGTAAAGAACTATGTTCGACGCTGGTCTGAGTTGTAGTTTTCATGAAGCAAATATTCAACCTAGATCAGCGCCGAAATGTGGTAAGTAATTACAATGACAATAATCCATTGCACTTTTACGCCTGCTACGTTAGGATACACACAGACAACATAAATCACATGAGAGAGGAATGTACACAACAGAACGAAGAGGTAGCTTAGTGGGTAAGAGCGCTGTGCCAGTAACCGAAAGGTCGCTGGTTCTAATCCCTGAGCTGACTAGGTGAAAAATCTGTCGATGTGCCCTTAAGCAAGGCACTTAACCATAATTGCTCCTGTAAGTCGCTCTGGATAAGAGCGTCTGCTAAATGACTAAAAAAAAGTTTGTGAAAGTATGCCTTATCAAACTAGTAAAATGATGTAGTCAGACAACTCTGCAGCATACTTAGGCAGGCTAGCATAGCTAAATAGGATGACTAAAGACAGTACAGTATGGGGAGAACAGAGATAACATTAGATCAGTGGTACACAAACTTTATTTTTTCCCCAATAATTCCTGGGGACCCAATTGTTTTCCAAATAATTTATTACGACCCCACCCCAAATCTAATGAAGCAACCTTTAAATTGATACATTTTGATTTTTACATCAACAAATAACCTTCAATTAGTTGCATTTTCATCTCTTATCAAAAGGAAAATAAACCAATAGACATTTACTCAATAGAATTGTATCTTCCAAACTATATTTCTCAAAAAAATTTGTCTATCGTCCCATACAATAATATGTACTCTTAATGTTTTGTTCCTAATTTTGGCAACCGCACTGCAGTTGGGGTCATGACCCCTACTTTGAATACCACTGCGTTAGATGTTCTGGCTGCCTGGCCGCTACTACCTAAGCCGAGATGAGATGATGACTGAATGAAAAATAATGAAGTCATTAAATAAAAACTAATAGTAATATACACAACTGAAATATTTTATTATTTCATTGTAATTTCCTATTTTTCTATTGATGTCTACCCAATGTGGACCTGCCAGAGACTATGGAATATTTTCAATATTTTGGCAATTGAATGTTCACTATTTTAAAATATAATTTTAATGTAATTATTTAATAATGCATTTCATGTAAAAATAATAATCGAAACCGAAACTGAACTGACCTCAAAAAGCACTAATCACTCAGCATTAGCCAGATCTGACTCTCTCTCTCTCCCTGTGAGACCTGGAGCCTGACTCTCTCTCCCTGTGAGACCTGGAGCCTGACTCTCTCTCCCTGTGAGACCTGGAGGCTGATTCGCTCTCCCTGTATGTCTCTGTCCTCAGGTTTGGGGCTCCCAGGTGACCTGCTGAAGCCAGCTCAGCCCACACACATCCACAGCCCTGGGATACCACTGCAATCTGGGGGGAAGATGATGCCCACTGACCTGGACTCCTCCTTAGCCAACCTTGTTGGCAGTGAGTCTTTCTCTCTCTTTTACATGTAGCTTTGCGTATTCTTTTGTTTTTCAGTAGTCATAAAATGGTAATACACAGTAATGCTCTGTAACAGCATCTGAACATGTAACATATCTTAATCGCTCATTTTCCAGACTTGCAGTTCGGAGGAACATCAGCCAAAAAGTGAGTATATGATATTTGAAAAGGAGCTGAGAGCAAAGTACCTAAATTAATATATTTGGAGTTAGTTATTCATCCTCAAGCATTTGTGAATCCTGATCTAATTTGTCTTGCTCTAATGTGGTGAGTGTATTTGACCCCTGTGTTTGTCCCTCAGGCCAGAGCTCCAGTGGACCCAGCTGGTAGAGAAGAAGCCAACAGGGGGGACTCACTGGCAGTCCAAAACAATGTGCACTACCCCCAACTGGAACCATCACGCTCCCATGGCTCCTCAACCGATGCCCATACCACAAATGGTGAGACATACACTCCTGCTCACACTCACGAAATATAATACTGAGGACAAGCCAGCAATGCAAAAGGTAGCTTTGATATGTACTTTTTCCTTATGGAATCTAGTAGCACACATTAGAAACTCTGTGATTGGCTGCAAATCACATCTTGGAAAATGGAAGTGGTTATTGCAGTTCTTCACGAGCGCTGGCGATTCTCTTTTGCTCTCAATCCGTTTGCACTCTAATGGTTTGTCTTCTCTTTTCACTTTGTTTTTCATCCGTCGTCTCTCTTACTTTTCCACTGAATTATCCGCCATCCATTCCTATCTGCATTTGCCTCTTTCCCTCCTCCTCTTTTCCTCAACCCTAATGCTGCAGAATGGAATGATCTATACTGGCTATGTAAGTACATGACTATCTGTAGAGAGAGTCACTGCATTTACCAGAAGTGTTTTCCTCAGTGTGCTCTACTGGTCTTCCATTGTTCCATTTCACCCTTTCTCTCCGTAGGCTCCAGCTCCAGTGGCTTTTCCAATGACGACACCTCAAGTGCCTGTTTATGGAATGGTAAGGAATGATCTGCACTATGGTACAGTACCCAGGCCTAACAATCAAATCAAATACCATTTTATTTGTCACATGCGCCGAATACAACAGGTGTAGACCTTACCGTGAAATGCCTACTTACAAGCCCTTAACCAACAATGCAGTTCAAGAAATAGAGTTAAGAAAATATTAACTAAATAAACTAAAGTTAAAAAATTAAAGTAACACAATAAAATAACAATACAAATATGAGGTCGGGTCTGAGGGGGGGATCTGCACACCAAGACCATTGATCCCCAGTTTACATTTCATCTCTCTCTCTCCCTGTCGTAGATGCCTCCTCATCAGATGGGGCAGATGGGTGGAGTCCCTATGATGGCACCACAGCATATGATGTACAACCAGCCTGTCCTTCGGCACACCAATCCATTCACCCCCATGCCAGGAGCCCAGGTAATCCCACTGTCCACTCCTCACTGTCCACTCCTCACTGTCCACTCCTCATTGTCCACTATCCACTGTCCACCCTTCACTGTCCACTCCTCACTGTCCACTCCTCACTGTCTACTCCTCACTGTCCACTATCCACTGTCCACTCCTCACTGTCCACTATTCACTGTCCACTCCTTCACTGTCCACTCCTCACTGTCCACTCCTCACTGTCTACTCCTCACTGTCCACTATCCACTGTCCACTCCTCACTGTCCACTCCTCACTGTCCACTATCCACTGTCCACTCCTCACTGTCCACTCCTCACTGTCCACTATCCACTGTCTACTCCTTGCTGTCTACTCCTCACTGTCCACTATCCACTGTCCACTCCTCACTGTCCACTCCTCACTGTCCACTATCCACTGTCCACTCCTCACTGTCCACTCCTCACTGTCCACTATCCACTGTCCACTCCTTGCTGTCTACTCCTCACTGTCCACTATCCACTGTCCACTCCTTGCTGTCCACTCCTCACTGTCCACTCCTCACTGTCCACTCCTCACTGTCCACTATCCACTGTCCACTCCTCACTGTCCACTCCTCACTGTCCACTATCCACTGTCCACTCCTTGCTGTCCACTCCTCACTGTCCACTCCTCACTGTCCACTCCTCACTGTCCACTCCTCACTGTCCACTATCCACTGTCCACTCCTTGCTGTCTACTCCTCACTGTCCACTCCTCGCTGTTTACTCCTCACTGTCCACTATCCACTGTCCACTCCTCACTGTCCACCCTTCACTGTCCACTCCTCACTGTCTACTCCTCACTGTCCACTATCCACTGTCCACTATCCACTGTCCACTCCTCACTGTCCACTCCTCACTGTCCACTATCCACTGTCCACTCCTTCACTGACCACTCCTCACTGTCCACTATCCACTGTCCACTCCTTCACTGTCCACTCCTCACTGTCCACTATCCACTGTCTACTCCTCACTGTCCACTATCCACTGTCCACTCCTCACTGTCCACTCCTCACTGTCCACTCCTCACTGTCCACTATCCACTGTCCACTCCTTGCTGTCTACTCCTCACTGTCCACTCCTCGCTGTTTACTCCTCACTGTCCACTATCCACTGTCCACTCCTCACTGTCCACTCCTCACTGTCCACCCTTCACTGTCCACTCCTCACTGCCTACTCCTCACTGTCCACTCTTCACTGTCCACCCTTCACTGTCCACCCTTCACTGTCCACTCTTTACTGTCCACCCTTCACTGTCCACCCTTCACTGTCCACTCTACACTTTCCACCCTTCACTGTCCACTCTTCACTATTCACTGTTCACTATTCACGATCCACTCCTCACTCTCCACTCCTCACTCTCCACTCCTCACTCTCCACTCCTCACTCTCCACTCCTCACTGTTCATTCCCCAACCACTTCTGACATGTGAATCATGATTCAAGGCATCAGTTCCTAAGTAGGCTAATCATAATCATAATTGTAATGCTGTCTCTGCTGCTTTATAATGTATCAGTTACTGTTTAATACTTAATTTGTCAATGCTAATTACTGTTTGTTTGCCAGTAGGTTCTGGAATTATTTAAGATCTTGTTACTATAAAACCTTTTTTTGTGGTATTACAGTACCCTGTTTTCTTTCACTGAAATATTTCCAGAGGCTAGAATCGACAATCTAAAACCTTTTACAACTAGACAGATATTATTAAACCGTAACAGGCTTATTTTCCTATGCAGATGCACTTCATGTAGGACTGGGAGTATCTTACCATGACAGTAAAGCAGAGAGACAAAACAAACCAATCCAGAACCAAATACAACGCAAGATGGAGGAGAGAAAGGAGCAGAAGATGGTGGTGGAGACAGACTGGAGATGTGTTGGTGTCAGTGCTCTTTCAGTGGCCTCTCTGTGGGATAGAACCTCTGTTACATTCTGCATCATGGCTGATATAAGAGTCCCATCCAAGTCCTTTGCCAAGTCATAGCTCACATTCATTCTGTATTTGATTTGCTCATTTGAATGGGTATTGTTCTGTCTGTTAAACCCATGCTATGATGACGGCTGTATTCCAGTTTGGAGCTTGGCCCTTTGCAGTGAATTCCAGAAAACTGCCATCACCCCCATCCACAAGTGTCAATGGACTTTAATCAATGTGAACTTTGCCAAGGGTGTACATATGCATTGTCCAATTAGAATCTCATACAAACCACTACAATACTGCTACGTCTTTTCTCTCTAATGTTAATGTCAGAGTTGCAGTTGCCACCATTGTAACATGGAAAAGTGTGTGTCCCTTTTCATGCATTTCAATCAATGTTCACCAACATTCTGGAGTTGACTCAGTATTCGTTTCATTTTGTTGTAACTGCCAATTCCACAACCTGTTATAGTAAGACATTGGATAAATGGCTTGGAGACACATGGTTTGTGTATGTGTGCATGTACAGTATATCTGTCTGTATGTTAATTTGCAGTGCACTCAGATCTAAATGTACAAAAGCTATTGTGTAATGTTTTCATAGGTTCCTGTGAAAGCTATGATCTGTGTGGCAAGGGTTGACCACTGCGCTAGTTTTAAATGGAGCACTCCATGCCTACATAGACCTACAGTATACTCCTAGGAAAGAAATGAAGAAGGCCCACTCATTTCATACGGAACCGTCATAAGTCATAACACATTCTGCCTCTGCTGTGCCGCCCATTGTTCACTCTGCTTGATGCTATTCGAGGTTGTTTTATACGTGATCCATGTTTCTTTAGCTACCACAACAGTGCATGAAACTTCCCGCCATCTCATTCGATTCTGCTCTTTGAAACCGGTTACGTATTTTTTTGTTGATATGCTGTTCTTGTAATGGTCCTACCAGTCTTGCCCTGTCAGTGAGTAAACGTTGGGAGAGTAAGTTCTTTGTGTTTCTTCTCTAGCTAACCGTATTGCTCCAGGTTGATACCCAATGAGTTGTTGCATGTGTCATTGTTGTGTTTCTGAGTGGCAGTTATTTTAGTGTAGCTCCTCACGAACCACTGGAGAATGTTGTTGAGGAGCGGTTTCTGAGACTGCTTCATGAGACAGTAAAACTGACACTCGCTCTAGTAAATCAGCAACTATCTGCCACATTCTAACTCCAGCCCCAGAGAGAGCCTAGCTTTCTGTCCTGGACATTTTCCCGAAGGCAGTGGACAAGTGAGGAGGAAGTAGAGAGATCTGTAAATGTGATCGAGGGTCATGTCTGTCAGAAACTCCCCAATGTACGTAACGGTGACAGACAGACAGCATATATAGCACAAACCCTGGAGGGGTGAGCGTTCTAATGCACAAAACTAAAACCATTGCTGGGATGTACAGTCAAAGGGGCCGGGGAAATCCTTGTTTTCTATTGATTGTGTTTCTATATGTCCATGCCTTCCCAGTGAGATAAACAGGGTAGTGTTCCTCAACGAGGCCTCCCAGCTTCTGGGTCCTCCGAGGTCAGTGGGGTCACTGAAGTCATCCAGGCCATCCGGTAGTGTGTATTTAGCAATGAGTAGTCAAGTGTCGTAACGTGTCTCAATACATGTCCGTCGTCTGTTAGATTGCTATAGAACCTCTCATTCTGCTATTCATTGGCTCTGTCGGACTACTGTATTCTGATGCCCTGTGACCAGCCCACATTTTGTAGATGTTCTTTGAAACGTAGTTCTGTCTCAATGTCATCTGTGTCAATTGAATGCTTTTATGCAAGTTCATGCAGTCCCATAGACCAATTCTGACTGTTACGCTGTCCTCTGTATATAACCTTGTGTGTTTTTGACATGTGCTCTGAAAGTGATAGCCTATTGGGAGACATGGGTTGTAATTGCTGTGTCTGTGGTGGGGTGATTGTGTTTGGCAGTGTCATGGGGTCTACGTCTGTAACGTTTGTGTACATCTTGATGAGGGATGGGGGTTAGGTTCAACAGTATCAAAACTGGTCTACCAAGAGTGTCTTCATTGTGGCAGTGGACACTGTCATCTCCGTACAGGAACATTTTGCACCAAAGTCATCAAGCGCAGCTTTTCTCAAGGTCACATTGCTGATATCCAATTTGGAGGAATTTGATTTCAGCGACAAGTCTTTTTGCATGATTAGTGTTGTCTTTTTATTGACTTGTGTGCCCGGTAAAAAGCATGGTCATATGTGAAATTTCACTTACCGGTGTGTTTGCAAATGTTTAGGAATTTCTCCATGAGATTTTACTTACCTCTTTACATAAGCATTCATTAGCATTCATAAATGTGTGTGTCCCACCAGATATAACTGTAAGTCTGTTTTGCATTTGAAATGCAATTTGGAGCAATTCAAAGCTCTATCAAATATCAACTCAGTTATGAGACCACACATATGTGAAACAACATGAATGTAAAGGCTATGCATCACCTAGCTAGCTAGACATTAAAGTCTTGTAAACCCCTCTTTATTAAAGCGTTGCTATTTTCAATACCTTTGTTGAACGCTTGCTCTTTTTTTTGAGTACTCTGCCAACATTTTTGGACATCTCTAAGTATGTTCAGTCTTGTCCCTCTTCCATTGGATCACGTCATTCTTTGCCTATATTGGTCATCTTCCTTTGCGTTTGCAGTGGAAAATCCCACTCCCATATCTTTTAGCCACTAAAAGATGTCAACATGCATTGTCACTTTTTGCCTGATGTACTCTGGCTATGTATAATATACATTTATGCATTTCACAATATGAGCACAGTATACTTATCTATTGTCTACTGTATTCTATTCTATATTGTCCATCTGAAAACTGTCTTTTTTTTTTTCCTGTGATGAAACAAAGCATTGTCCAGGATGTCCTGTTTTGGAAGTGAGGGTCCATACCTTTTTCATTTATTTTTGTACATCAAATGGATTGATAACACATAATACACTGTATTGTCAATGCTAACTTACATTGTTATCAACAATTGGTTCTTATTTTAAATGCAGAGGTTGTTGTTTTTGAATAAAATGTCATATGTTGCTCAGGTTTTATGTCGTTATTTAGCAGCAGTCCTCATCTTATTTGTATTTATTTATTATTATAATTTATTTATTATCTTGCTGCTCATTGTAGCCTCTGTACCTTTCACCAGTGACAGCTTGTTGGTAGAGACAGCTTGTTGGTAGAGACAGCTTGTTGGTAGAGACAGCTTGTTGGTAGATGTGCAATGCATGTTTCTATTGGATATACCGATAATCACCTTGACAGCTAATATCATCAGGTTAAAGCATCATGCATACTCATGAATAACTGTGAGATCGGATCATATGAGTTGGATATGAGAGAGCCTTGAAGCACTATGTCACTCACAAAGTGTACAAGATGAAGATTGTCACTATACTTTATTAATCAAAGATCCATACTATACATCTGTCACAAAAACACAATAGGAGAATTATCATTTTCAAAAGCAGCAACGACAACTAATTTCATTACCACTAGTATTGCAGCAATCGCTCCCTATGACATAGAATCACAGTGCGCCATCTTTCTGGTAAGAAACATCTACCTGATGTGAATAACAACAAGCCTGGAAACCTAGCTACATGGATTTTTATAAGAATAATCTGCCATATTATAAGAGGAAGTTGGTATTTAAAATACTGAGACCTCTCACAGCGATTGTCTATGTCAGGCACAAGCTTGTTGGGATATGTGATATATCAAAACAAATTAACCTCCATGAGGAAAAGGTTGGTTGACTACGATAAAATCATCCTTTCTCAGGTTCTGAGCCCTAGTACAGTATGTGTTGCTGAAAGCTAATTGGAGGGCACAGACACATAGAAGCTCATTGGATGGCACAGGCACCGCTTGGCAGGAAGTCCTGGACGTAGGTACACACAGCTTTAGAGAGGTAGGTCATAGTGCCATAGCGGCCACTAGGGGCACTGTCATACAGCAGCCTGCAGATCCCATTGGACTGATCTATCTCCAGAAGGGTGTCGTCAGCCCCCAGCACTTTCTGCAGAGGTGGGGAATATGGACACAATGTAAGGGTGACATTGCAAAGACTGCCTGTTGTGCTATTTACTGTCTTTTAACTAAATTATCATGTAGGGGTTTACAGGAAATGTAACTGAATAGTAGCAAATAGATCAATAGTAAATGAATAGATAAATATGAAATAAATAGTACATGTAACTGAATGACAAGCACAATAAATTAGGTAAAATAAATAACAATATGTTCCACTGTGAAAATCAATGCTGTTAAGAACAGCGGTCCCACTCCCAGCAGAGGTGAAACTACTGTATGGCCACTGACTGACCTGGTCGTCGTAGAACATTTGGCTGGCCATGTGGACTATCTTATCTACATGGATGACATTGCCGATGCTCTCCAGCTCCACCTCGGCCAACAGGGTGAGCACCAGTATGGCCTCCACCAGCAGCTGACGGTACTCCGGCTGGGGCACACGGTTCAGCACTGTCTCCACGTGAACCGCAAACTTGATCTCACCAGGGGTCATCTGTTATCAACAACCCCCAGGAGAGATGAATGGGTAGGAAATAGACAATACATGTAGTGTGATATTGAAATCTGGTCAAAGGTGAGCATGTGCTTGAACGAGTACAGGAAGATGACATCATTTAGATTAAGGAGTATTCTACAGAGCAACATGAAGTTGATATGGCTCAGCCTGTAGATCTTTTTTGGCTTACCTCTCTTGTAGTTGATGCTGGAAGAATGCATCCCACAATAGACAGACCATGACACTGAAAAAAACGTATGACAATTACATCTATACACCAGGTAGAAACATGTTTCATGTGCGGTGGATGCTAATTCGATATGTACCAGCTAGAACGAAGTGTTTGGACTACTATAGAAGAATAAGAGCGCAGCACCCACAATATCTCACCTTCTGGAGGATGGACCAGACCTTCTGGTAGAAGCCAACAGGGACTCTGTTGAGGGCTCCGTCTAGACGTCTCCTACGTAACCACTGGCCATGGCGGCTGTCTCTTACTCCCATCTTTTCTGTAGCGCTGTGGAACGACTCGATGGAGGGGAGTCTGTACCGCTGGAGCATACCAGGGGGAAAACAAACACTTATAGTTAAGCTTTCTCTTCATTGCTAGTTCGTATAAAACCACTTGAGTTTATCACATATAATACATATTTGTGGTATTGTATTCCCAGACGTTATATACATATTCATATATACAGTCAGGTACATAATTATTGGATCCCTTGATAAAGATGAGCAAAAAAGACTATAAAATAAATAATAAAAATACTGAGCTATATTGCATGCAAAAAAGAAATTATATGATTTTATACTGATATAATTGCTAAGAGAAACAGATTCTGTTCAACAGGTAATAGAAATACATCTAAAAAGTCAAAATTATTGGCACCCCTGTTTTGAGTATTTTAGCACCCTCCTCTTATGGGGATAAAGACACTAAAATGTTTTATGAGATTGGAGAACACATTGGGAGGGACCTCAGACCATTCCTCCGTATGGAATCTTTCCAGATCCTTCGACCACAAAATAAACATTTTGCAATTGCCATCTGTCTCCGGACTTGAACCCCATTGAAAACCTGTGGTTTACGTTAAGACAATGGAAGAATCAAATGCTTTATTAATAAAATATTGAAAAACATATAGACAGAAAAAGACAGAAACAACATGATCTGAAGTTATATGGGGCAGAGTCTTACAAGCATTAGAAACAACATTGGGTGTGTATACGGTCGGAAGATGTGGGTCTGAGCAAGTGGGTCATCAATGTATGTAAATGTTAAGTTGTCTATTGTTTTTGCCTATGTAAAAAATGAAAATCTGTGGTTTGAATCGAAGAGGCGCAGGCGAAGGATATCAAGGATCTGGAAAGATTCTGTATGGAGAAATGGTCTAATATCCCTCCCAACATGTTCTCCAATCTCATAAAATATTTTCGAAAAAGGCTCAGTGCCGTTATCCTCGCAAGGTGTCGGTGCTGGAGTATTGAAAACAGGAGTGCCAATAATTTTCACCCTTATCTTTTTAAATATATTTTTGTATTACTTGTTAAACAGAATCTCTTTCTATGAGCAATATATACAGTGGGGGAAAAAAGTATTTAGTCAGCCACCAATTGTGCAAGTTCTCCCACTTAAAAAGATGAGAGAGGCCTGTCATTTTCATCATAGGTACACGTCAACTATGACAGACAAATTGAGATTTTTTTTTCCAGAAAATCACATTGTAGGATTTTTTATGAATTTATTTGCAAATTATGGTGGAAAATAAGTATTTGGTCACCTACAAACAAGCAAGATTTCTGGCTCTCACAGACCTGTAACTTCTTCTTTAAGAGGCTCCTCTGTCCTCCACTCGTTACCTGTATTAATGGCACCTGTTTGAACTTGTTATCAGTATAAAAGACACCTGTCCACAACCTCAAACAGTCACACTCCAAACTCCACTATGGTTAAGACCAAAGAGCTGTCAAAGGACACCAGAAACAAAATTGTAGACCTGCACCAGGCTGGGAAGACTGAATCTGCAATAGGTAAGCAGCTTGGTTTGAAGAAATCAACTGTGGGAGCAATTATTAGGAAATGGAAGACATACAAGACCACTGATAATCTCCCTCGATCTGGGGCTCCACGCAAGATCTCACCCCGTGGGGTCAAAATGATCACAAGAACGGGGAGAAAAAATCCCAGAACCACACGGGGGGACCTAGTGAATGACCTGCAGAGAGCTGGGACCAAAGTAACAAAGCCTACCATCAGTAACACACTACTCCGCCAGGGACTCAAATCCTGCATTGCCAGACGTGTCCCCCTGCTTAAGCCAGTACATGTCCAGGCCCGTCTGAAGTTTGCTAGAGTGCAGTTGGATGATCCAGAAGAGGATTGGGAGAATGTCATATGGTCAGATGAAACCAAAATATAACTTTTTGGTAAAAACTCAACTCATCGTGTTTGGAGGACAAAGAATGCTGAGTTGCATCCAAAGAACACCATACCTACTGTGAAGCATGGGGGTGGAAACTTCATGCTTTGGGGCTGTTTTTCTGCAAAGGGACCAGGACGACTGATCCGTGTAAAGGAAAGAATGAATGGGGCCATGTATCGTGAGATTTTGAGTGAAAACCTCCTTCCATCAGCAAGGGCATTGAAGATGAAACGTGGCTGGGTCTTTTAGCATGACAATGATCCCAAACACACCTCCCGGGCAACGAAGGAGTGGCTTCGTAAGAAGCATTTCAAGGTCCTGGAGTGGCCTAGCCAGTCTCCAGATCTCAACCCCATAGAAAATCTTTGGAGGGAGTTGAAAGTCCGTGTTGCCCAGCGACAGCCCCAAAACATCACTGCTCTAGAGGAGATCTGCATGGAGGAATGGGCCAAAATACCAGCAACAGTGTGTGAAAACCTTGTGAAGACTTACAGAAAACGTTTACCTGTGTCATTGCCAACAAGGGGTATATAACAAAGTATTGAGAAACTTTTGTTATTGACCAAATACTTATTTTCCACCATAATTTGCAAATAAATTCATAAAAAATCCTACAATGTGATTTTCTGGAATTTCTTTTCTCATTTTGTCTGTCATAGTTGACATGTACCTATGATGAAAATTACAGGCCTCTCTCATCTTTTTAAGTGGGAGAACTTGCACAATTGGTGGCTGACTAAATACTTTTTTTCCCTACTGTATATAATTTTTTTTTACGTACAATATAGCTCAGTATTTGTATAATTTATTTTATACAGTCTTTTTTGCTCATCTTTATCAAGGGTGGCAATCATTTGGGACCTGACTCTCTATCTATTAAAATATATACACTGAGTGTACAAAACATTAGGAACACCTTCCTAATATTGGGTTGCACCCCCTTTTGACCTCAACAACCTCAATTCGTCTGGGCATGGACTACAAGGTGTCGAAATCGATCCACAGGGATGCTGGCCCATGTTGACTTCAATGTTTCCCACAGTTGTGTCAAGATGGCTGGATGTCCTTTGGGTGGTGGACCTTTCTTCATACACACAGGAGACTGTTGAGCATGAAAAACCCAGCAGCGTTGCAGTTCTTGACACACTCAAACCGGTGCGCCTGTCACCTACTACCATACCCCATTCAAAGGCACTTAAATATTTTGTCTTGCCCATTCACCCTCTGAATGGCAGACATACACAATCCATGTTTCAATTGTCTCAAGGCATCTACACTGATTTAAGTGGATTTAACAGGTGACACCAATAAGGGATCATAGCTTTCACCTGGATTCACCTGGTCAGTCTATGTCATGGAAAGAGCAGGTGTTCCTAATGTTTTGTACACTCCGTGTATATACATACATGCTCAATGTCTACTTTCTGTACTCTCTGACCCAAGCCACTCACCCCTGATTCGATGTTCTCGATGTCAAGGGAATGCACTGATAAGGACTGCAACACACAAGTAAAAAGCAAATATATCAGTGTGTACATTCATACATCTTTAATGATATATCTGTATTGATTAGTATTGATTACATAGATCACCATACAGTTGGAGGCTGTTGGATCTCTGTCATGTTTACTGTTTCTGTATGCAGTCATAACACAGTATAGTGTCCTTACCATTTTCCCCATTTTACTCTTACGTTTGCCCCCGCCCACACTCTTAGAGGTAGGAGAAATCTCCTGGATGGCAATGGAGTCTGTACCTGTGGCACCCGAACGCACTGCAAATATACAGTAGAAACAATTATTCACTTCAAATAAAGAACACCACAGCCAAATGGCTACTTAACAAAATAATATTAAGATGAAACACAGAAACGTACGTGCTGGTTTTGAGTAGCTTTGCATTAGGCTACTAATAGCAATGATGATTGAAGCCATTGTCACTCACCACTCTTCATCAGCCCAAACTCTTTCCCACTGAGAATGTGGTGCAGGAGGCTCTTTAGCTCTGAAGGGCTCATGTTCATCAGGCACTCAGTGGCTTCCTCACCTGGGACACACACAGAGAATACACACTTATTTACACATGATCCCTCCGCTGACCTTACATCTCAACAAGACACATCACTAAGATACAGCAGATAGGGCATCCAGGCTCTGTCGTAGCCGGCCGCGACCGGGAGACCCATGGGGCGGCGCACAATTGGCCCAGCGTCGTCCAGGGTAGGGGAGGGAATGGCCGGCAGGGATGTAGCTCAGTTGGTAGAGCATGGCGTTTGCAACGCCAGGGTTGTGGGTTCAATTCCCACGGGGGGCCAGTATGAAAAATAAAATAATAATGTATGAACTCACTAACTGTAAGTTGCTCTGGATAAGAGCGTCTGCTAAATGACTAAAATGTAAATGTATATAGGTTATAGGTTGAGAGCTTTTATGGAGGAGCACAGTTGGAGAGATATGGCATATAGAAGCAAACCGGATGGACATCATGAAAATGATTGGAGAGGTTGAGGGTAGAGGAAGTTCAGGAGTAAAAACAAACTAAATGGAATTATTGTAAAATTGACTGTGTCCATAAAATGTATATAGTATGTATGGGCTGGAAGTAGAGGCCTAAGCATTGTTGTTCACTAGTTTACTCCAATTAGGGAAGAGGTGGTGGGGTTGAAAAGTAATAAAGGGAAATATATTTTTTTAAAGGATATGTACAGTTGAAGTCGGAAGTTTACATACACCTTAGCCAAATAAATTTAAACTCAGTTTTTCACAATTCCTGACATTTAATCCAAGTAAAAGTACCTGTTTTAGGTCAGTTAGGATCACCACTTTATTTTAAGAATGTGAAATGTTAGAATAATAGTAGAGAGAATTATCTATTTCAGCTTTGGTGTGGAAATTGCAAATCAATCCCAGAACAACAGCAAAGGACCTTGTGAAGATGCTGGAGGAAACAGGTACAAAAGTATCTATATCCACAGTAAAACGAGTCCTATATCGACATAACCTGAAAGGCCGCTCAGCAAGGAAGAAGCCACTGCTCCAAAACCACCATATAAAAGCCAGACTACGGTTTGCAACTGCACATGGGGACAAAGATCATACTTTTTGGAGAAATGTCCTCTGGTCTGATGAAATAAAAATAGAACTGTTTGGCCATAATGACTATCGTTACGTTTGGAGGAAAAAGGGGGCACTTGCAAGCCGAAGAACACCATCCCAACCGTGAAGAACAGGGGTGGCAGCATCATGCTGTGGGGGTGCTTTGCTGCAGGAGGGACTGATGCACTTCACAAAATAGATGGCATCATGAGGAAGGAAAATTATATGGATATATTGAAGCAACATCTCAAGACATCAGTCAGGAAGTTAAAGCTTGGTCGCAAATGGGTCTTCCAAATGGACAATGACCCCAAGCATACTTCCAAAGTTGTGGCAAAATGGCTTAAAGACAACAAAGTCAAGGTATTGGAGTGGCCATCACAAAGCCCTGACCTCAATCCTATAGAACATTTATGGGCAGAACTGAAAAAGCGTGTGCGAGCAAGGAGGCCTACAAACCTGACTCAGTTATACCAGCTCTGTCAGGAGGAATGGGCCTAAATTCACCCAATTTATTGTGGGAAGCTTGTCGAAGGCTACCCGAAATGTTTGACCCAAGTTAAACAATTTAAAGGCAATGCTACCCAATACTAATTAAGTGTATGTAAACTTCTGACCCACTGGGAATGTGATGAAAGAAATAAAAGCTGAAATAAATCATTCTCTCTACTATTATTCTGACATTTCACATTCTTAAAATAAAGTAGTGATCCTAACTGACCTAAAATAGGGAATTTGTACTAGGATTAAATGTCAGGAATTGTGAAGAACTGAGTTTAAATGTATTTGGCTAAGGTGTATGTAAACTTCCGACTTCAACTGTATGTATGTTTATGTGTTTATATGTATTTATTTGTATGTATATATATATATATGTATATTATATATGTATTTATTTGTATGTATGTATATATATATATATATATATATATATATATATATATATATATATATTTGCGAGAAAAAACCCCATGGGGGATTGGAAGTGATGCAGACAATTACATTGATGGAAGTTACAATCTATCTGCAATATTAAAGCTAATCTACCACCCAAACATTTTTATTTAAAAGAATATTTTAAAAAAAGATACAGCAGATACAGATGATAGAAATTGTTGTTTTAAAATGTGCCCGACTGTCTGCAAACATCTAATGTAGTGATAACATAATATACTGTATAACATAATGAAAGAAACCATTATTAAGATCAATCCAAAGGTTATAACATCTGACCCTAGCATTAGTGTTATGTTAGCTCACCAGAGCAGTTGAGAGACTGGGACAGCTCAGTAGCCATAACCTGGATGATCAGTCCGATTCTGAGACGGAACATCTCACTAAAGAGCTTTGGCTGGGTGCGGATACACATTGCCAGGAACACCATGATCTCCTGCAGGGGGAACACAAACACCTGTTTACAGCATGCTGCGTCACAAACCAATTCATAACATACCGCTGGGACTAGTAGTAAGCATTACATTCAGAATTATCATTTGTATATCTGATCAATGAGCGTTCATATTTTCCTTACCTGAGTGAGAATGGCGATGGTCAGATTATTTTCACTGGCCACATCAATTAGCTTTGCCAGCTTGTCAGGGGGCATGGGGCTGTGTGGATACATTGATAACATCATGTTTATCACTCACAAAGCAGAGCTTGTTTCTGTCTTGTCTCTATTTTGTCTCTTTCTAAAATATATGCGGAATACTGTCATGAGGATGGTGTGTGAGGGATTGACGACGGTGAGCTCACGCTGAAATTGTCTTTTCCCTTGGCTCAGGGGGGAGACCCACTGTCAGGTGCTTCTGGTGGGCCAGCAGATCTGAACAGGCCTGTCAACAAAGCAAAACACCTAAAGTTCATAGGTCAAAAAAACATTGGAATAGTATATCTGATCACCTGAGACGTGGCACTACCTTCCTGTCATTTAAGAACTCAGATTTGATCAACCATGTATGTTGGCTAACCTAAATAACAGTGCATGAATCAACATGAGTAAGAAGGATAAACCGTTAAGAATGGATTTGAAATGTGTCACACTGTGGTTATGCGGCTAATTTCCGACACCAAGTTCAAGTGTTACAAGTCCTATTAATGATGTAGTGTGACAGTGAGATGGGCAGTGAGCGCATAGATACCTCGTCCAGCTCCTCCACTTTCTTCCGGAGCATGCCAGAGATCATGCGGACGAGGCCCCAGTGTCTCAGGTTCCCAGCCTTGTCATACAGATTGCTCAGCAGCCGTCTAACGGTGGAGCCTTTACCGTGCATCTTAGTGTCCCAGTCCATACCCCTGACACACACACACATACACACGCACGCACATGCACACACACACACAAACACAAATCAGCTTATCTCTACAAAATCGACCTAGCTAGCATGAATCTACCAGGAAAATCAACCATGCTAAACTCATTGGGTATAGGGGATTAATGGTTTAGAATGGGTCCTTACTTGTCTTTGAAGAAAATGTAGAGGATGTCTGCCTGGTCCTGAAGGTTTTGTGTCTGCTTCAGCACCTGCACCAGGGCCTGGTAGTCTATACCTCCATTCGTGTCCCTGGGAAGATTAATCTGGGCTGGAGGGGTGGCATTGGAGCGCTGGGAGACAGAAACATGTTGTACGTACAACTCAGTGTTGTGTGGATACAACAGGCAATACAACATCATACTGGTTAATAATCCACAGAGATGACATTCACAAGGTACAATATCATACTGGTTAATAATCAGCAGAGATGACATTCACAAGGTACAACATCATACTGGTTAATAATCCACAGAGATGACATTCACAAGGTACAACATCATACTGGTTAGTAATCCACAGAGACGACATTCACAAGGTACAACGTCATACTGGTTAATAATCCACAGAGATGACATTCACAAGGTACAACATCATACTGTTTAATAATCCACAGAGATGACATTCACAAGGTAAAATATCATACTGGTTAACAATCCACAGAGATGACATTCACAAGGTACAACATCATGCTGGTTAATAATCCACAGAGATGACATTCACAAGGTAAAACATCATACCATGCTATCTGCATCCATCAGATGAAGGCTTGGCTGAGGGGAGCGGAACAGTTTGGTAGGGAGGTACATGTGCACGTCTGTGAAGGGAGGGGTCAGAGGAACATTGTCATGATACACAGATGTGTGTGTGTGGTTTATCTGAAATACATTTCAAGATGAAAATCCTCCACAAATGACAGATATTATAGAGTAGAAGGCATGCGGCTCACTGTGGATGTCGAGCTCCCGTGCTTTGTGCACAAGTGAGACCATCTCACGGGTCTTTCTGGCCAACGCCCGGAAGCGGTTCAGTCCGCCTTTATGGGAGCTGATCTTTTCGCTGTGTTTCGGTATGGACAGCAACTGGTCCAGGTACTGAGCCAAGTCATCCACCTCTGAAAAGAGTGGGACACACACACGAAACACACACACGAAAAACACAGACACGCACACACACACACGTAAATTATCTTTCAAGGAATCTATAAGCATGCTTACAAAATAAGCGACACGTGCAGCCAGCCAGTACACTGTCAGTTAGGTAAGTTCACTTATTATCATCAAGAATCCAGCAATACAGAAGGTACTTGGATACAAAACTAGCATGAAAGCCAACATCCACTAAATATGGACTTCCTTCTACTAGAACTTCAATACAACTTCTCAAGGAAGAAAAGGCATGACAAATGTATGCACTCACTAATGTAAGTCGCTCTGGATAAAAGCGTCTGCTAAATTACTAAAATGTAAAATGTAAGAAAAGGTCACAGACAACCAGGAATTTAGTCTCCTTACCGAGATGGTAGGGAGATTTTAAGATGGTTAGTTGTGTGGGAATTGACAACAGGGTAAGGAAGCAACACAATCAAAACAGGCTTTGTTGTTGTATTGACAATGGTTTACGGCAATGTGAAAATAGGAAAACCTACAGTTGAAGTCGGAAGTTTACATAAACTTAGGTTGGAGTCATTTAAACTCGTTTTTCAACCACTCCACAAAATTATTGTTAACAAACTATAGTTTTGGCAAGTCGGTTAGGACATCTACTTTGTGCATGACACAAGTAATTTTTCCAACAATTGTTTACAGACAGATTATTTCACTTATAATTCACTGTATCACAATTCCAGTGGGTCAGAAGTTTACATACACTAAGTTGACTGTGCCTTTAAACAGCTTGGAAAATTCCAGAAAATGATGTCATAGCTTTAGAAGCTTCTGATAGGCTAATTGACATAATTTGAGTCAATTGGAGGTGTACCTGTGGATGTATTTCAAGGCCTACCTTCAAACTCAGTGCCTCTTTGCTTGACATCATGGGAAAATGAAAATAAATCAGCCAAGACCTAAGAAAGAAAATTGTAGACCTCCACAAGTCTGGTTCATCCTTGGGAGCAATTTCCAAACGCCTGATCATACTTTTTGGAGAAATGTCATCTGGTCTGATTAAACAAAATGTAGAACGGTTTGGCCATAATGACCATCGTTATGTTTGGAGGAAAAGGGGGGCAGCTTGCAAGCCGAAGAACACCATCTCAACTGTGAAGCACGGGGTGGCAGCATCATGATGTGGGGGTGCTTTGCTGCAGAAGGGACTGGTGCACTTCACAAAATAGATGGCATCATGAGGAAGGAAAATTATGTGGATATATTGAAGCAACATCTCAAGACATCAGTCAGGAAGTTAAAGCTTGGTCGCAAATGGGTCTTTCAAATGGACAATGACCCCAAGCATACTTCCAAAGTTGTGGCAAAATGGCTTAAGGACAACAACGTCAAGGTATTGGAGTGGCCATCACAAAGCCCTGACCTTAATCCTATAGAACATTTGTGGGCAGAACTGAAAAAGCGTGTGGGAGCAAGGAGGCCTACAAACCTGACTCAGTCACACCAGCTCTGTCAGGAGGAATGGGCCAAAATTCACCCAACTTATTGTGGGAAGCATGTGGAAGGCTACCCTAAATGTTTGTCCTAAGTTAAACAATTTAAAGGCAATGCTACCAAATACTAATTGAGTGTATGTAAACTTCTGACCCACTGGGAATGTGATGAAATAAGTAAAAGCTGAAATAAATCATTCTCTCTACTATTATTCTGACATTTCACATTCTTAAAATAAAGTGGGGATCCTAACTGACCTAAGACAGGTAATTGTTACTAGGATTAAATGTCAGGAATTGTGAAAAACTGAGTATAAATGTGTTTGGCTAAGGTGTATGTAAATTTCCGACCAACTGTATCTTTTTGCTAACTTTAGGATCTCGGGGAGTTTTGCCTGAGACCAGTCATTTTCCTAGGCTTTACCCACTCTAACCCATCTCCCTACCATCATTACACTAGCAGGCCATGCACAGCTCCAACAGCATTGTAACCACACATATACTGTTGTCATGGTGACCACTGCAGTCACCACCCTGCTCACCATCGTCCATGAAGGACAGTTGAGAGCAACAGGAAGTGTTCATGAACTTGGACAGTTTCCCTGTCTGAACCCTGCATGAGGAGGGGAAGAGCAACCCATGTCATTAGGTGTGCTTGCTGAAAGCAAGAACAACTTTGGAAATCTGACACTTACTCTTATTATTTGCCTTCCGCTGCCACCTGTAGCGCCAAAGCCGTAAAAGCTACCAACACCTGAACAACACGTGCAGGCTGACTGTCTTCAGTGTGCTTGAAAACAACTTTTTGATACTACTTGTACTTTTCACACTACAACCATATTTGCATTACTCCCAATGGATTTCAATGGTCATTGGTTTGAATCGTAAAAATTCTGGTCGTAACTAGTCTTTAACTGTTTAAGCTAGAAACGGCATTCAAACTTTAAAACTGGAATAGGTTGCTTGTATACAGCTTTCTGATACTATGTATACTTCTTGAACTATAACCGTTTCACATTTGCATAAAAGCTCCATAGGCTTCAATTGAAAATATTTGGATTCGCCACTGTTCTTGAACCGTTTATGGTAAAAACACTAAACCAGTTCTGAAATATGCAGACTGACTCAACTTACATTGCTTGTCAAAAGTGTGTTGATACTATGTATACTTTTTGAACTATAACCATTTAACATTTTCATAAACGCTCCATAGACTTCAATGGTAAATTTGGACACTACACCAATGTTAAAATGTGCTGAATTAATAACAATTAATTGCTTGTCAAAATAATTTTTATACTGATTATACTTTTTCAACTATAACGATTTTATATTAGCATAAACGATCCACAGGCTACAATAGGATGTTTTTGGATTCGCCCCTGCTCTTGAACCATTTATGCTACAAACTCCAAACCAACATACTGAACCAATTTATATTTCTTATCAAAAGATTGTTGATATTATTTGTGCTTTATAAACTATAACCATTCAACATTTGCATAAAAGCTCCATAGACTTCAAAGGCAAATGTTGGATTCGCCACTGCTCTTGATCCGTTTCAGCTACAAACACCAACCCAATGTTGAAATGTGCAGACTGACTCAACTTAGATTGCTTCAATACAGCTTTTTGCTACCATTCACACTTTATAAACTATAAAGCTTGTTGTATCCCCATTCATTTCAATGGCGGAATAAAGGCTTCAACATTCTAAACTGAAATCACTGCCACAGAACTATCAGAATGTTCAAACTAAAACATTTTCAGAGCTTAAGTACTCACTCTAGCCTACTATACTAGCCCACTATAACCCACTATAATAACTCCACACCTACCAACCACCCCAAAATAACGCACTATAACTTACACATAGCCTATGAAAACTACCATTAGTAGTACTACCATTACTACTGCCGTCACTACCACTACCACTACTACTATTTCACAACCATAAATACCTAAAAAAAAGACAAGCAAGCGGAAGGAAATGTCCTTTTCTGGTTTCGACACTGATATTGATAATTCTAATAGGCCAGTCAATGGAACTCAATCCTATTATCTAATTAGCCATTCTTCTATGAGGAACAGCTCACCTTGCTCCTCCATAGTAACCATCTTGTAGTTTTCTCAGAACGGCTAATACTGCAGGGTCCAGCTCTTTATGGTCATCAGCTGCAATAGAGTTCCAGAGAGTAGATTGTCAGGAGTACGTTACGTATACTATTTGATTAGGCTGCAGAGTCATGATGGGGCGCTGGTCAGGTCAAGTGACGTACTGAGCATATTGGATGAGATAGGGAAGGAGACAGTGGGACAGCCAGTAATCCTCCAGCGGGAAGCCAGGTAGGACAGGTCATTACGCAGCATCTCCAATATCATGTGGTTGTCCAATGCCAAGTAGAATTCCTGATGGTCAATGAACTGAACATAACAAGAGAGACAGGGAGATGTCAGTGCTGTGTGTAATCAATAGCTGGTAGCTAACACACAACATATTCTGACAGGGCATTATCTCACCTGAGGGGTGAAGGAGAAGACGGTGTCACGGATGATGTAGAACTTAGATGTCCCCAGAGTGCCAATGCGTCTGTATGGTCTCCCAGTGAGGCCTAGTCTCTGGTTGCGACCTGCATGGCCAACAAGGTGAAGAGTTACTCGGACAATCATGGCATACATTATATTTCTAAACCTGCCTTACACATCACATAAATGGGCTCTTAAAGGCAAGGGGTCAAATTAACATAATAAACAACAAAAGCTATTAGCACAAGCATAAGGCTGTATCTTTATCCTTTTCATGTATCTCTAGGTGCAGTGTTCAGTTCACCTAGCCTTGCATAGATGTGGCTCAACACCCTGGAGGGTTGGACTCTGATAGGATGGATGTCCTCCAAGGTCTCAGCATCTATCCCCTGTTTCATCAACAGATGTTTGATGTGGTCCGTCTCAGCTAGGATGGACACTGAAAGCAAATCAGACAAGAAAGAACACTTCAATTTTGTCTAGTTTGGAGGAGCCTCAAGAGCTTAATGAAGGAGTCTCTAGTGTATGCTATAAGTAATTCAAAACAATTAACTGCTAGAGAATTAATTATTTGAACCAGGTTTATGAGACTCAATTAGGCACAATCTCTTCTAAATTGCACATTTTGTACTGCAATTTATTACACAGTCATCTACTGCACACATTATGACTACAAATATGTGTATTCTCCTGCTGAGGTCAATATCTTCTCTTCTTCCAGACTGCCTGGTGAAACCATCTTACCTTGAACCACAACATCAGGTTTGGATACAGTGGAAAACCGTCTGTTCAGAGGATCAATCTCTCCTGGGGCTAAAAAGCCCTACAAAGGACAAGGAAATCATTTAGAGTATTTACAGTCAGTTTCAGTTGTATAAATTGATCAGAAATAACAAAATGCTCTCCCTTCTGGCTACTGGGATAAAATCCATAGTGTGGTTTCAAAATGTACAGTGCCGTCAGAAAGTATTCAGACCACTTATCTTTTTCTATATTTTGTTACGTTACAGCGTTATTCTAAAATAGATTAAAAAATGAATAATCCTCAGCAATCTACACACAATACCAAATAATGACAAAGCAAAAACAGGTTTTTAGAATTTTTGCAAATGTATTAATAATAAAAGACAGAAATACCTTATTTACATAAGTATTCAGACCCTTTCCTATGAGACTCGAAATTGAGATCAGTTACATCCTGTTTCCATTGATCATCCTTGAGATGTTTCTACAACTTGATTGGAGTCCACCTGTGGTAAATTTTATTGATTGGGCATGATTTGGAAAGGCACACACCTGTCTATATAAGGTCCCACAGTTGACAGTGCATGTCAGAGCAAAAACCAAGTCATGAGGTCGAAGGAATTGTCCGTAGAGCTCAGAGACAGGATTGTGTCGAGACAGAGATCTGGGGAAGGGTACCAAAACATTTCTGCAGCATTGAAGGTCCCCAAGAACAGAGTGACCTCCATCATTCTTAAATGGAAGAAGTTTGGAACCACCAAGACTCTTCCTAGAGCTGGCCGCCCGGCCAAACTGAGCAACCGGGGGAGAAGGGCCTTGGTCAGGGAGGTGACCAAGAACCCGATGGTCTCTGACAGAAATCTAGAGTTCCTCTGTGGAGATGGGAGAACCTTCCAGAAGGACAACCGTCTCTGCAACACTCCACCAATTAGGGCTTTATGGTAGAGTGGCCAGACGGAAGCCACTCCTCAGTAAAAGGCACATGACAGCCCGCTTGGAGTTTGCCAAAAGGCACTTAAAGACTCTCAGACCATGAGAAATAAGATTCTCTGGTCTGATGAAACCAAGATTGAACTCTTTGGCCTGAATGCCAAGTGTCACATCTGGAGGAAACCTGGCACCATCCCTACGGTGAAGCATGGTGGTGGCAGCGTCATGCTGTGGGGATGTTTTTCAGTGGCAGGGAGTGGGTGACTAGTCAGGATCGAGGCAATGATGAACGGAGCAAAGTACAGAGAGATCCTTGATGAAAACCTGCTCCAGAGCGCTCAGGACCTCAGACTGGGGCGAAGGTTCACCTTCCAACAGGACAACGACCCTAAGCACACAGCCAAGACAACACATGAGTGGCTTCAGGACAAGTCTCTGAATGTCCTTGAGTGGCCCAGCCAGAGCCCAGACTTGAACCCGATCTAACATCTCTGGAGAGACCTAAAAATAGCTGTGCAGCAACACTCCCCATCCAACCTGACAGAGCTTGAGAGGATCTGCAGAGAAGAATGGGAGAAACACCCCAAATACAGGTGTGCCAAGCTTGTAGCGTCATACTCAAGAAGACTCAAGGCTGTAATCGCTGCAAAAGGCGCTTCAACAAAGTACTGAGTAAAGGGTCTGAATACTTATGTAAATGTGATATTTAAGTTTTTTATTTGTAATGAATTAGCAAAAATGTCTAAAAACCTGTTTTTGCTTTGTCATAATGGGGTATTGTGTGTAGATTGATGAAGGAAAAAACTATTAAATCAATTTTAGAATAAGGCTGTAACCTAACAAAATGTGGAAAAAGTCAAGGGGTCTGAATACTTTCCGAAGGCACTCTATATGGCAAGGTAAGCGAGCCTGGATAAAATTAACAAACTTGCAAAGAGGGAAAGACGTAGGAGGACTGTTCCAAACTTTAAATTGTATTTCCAAGCATTTCACCCCATCCTAAATTGTTTTAGACATGATTATTCCGCCCCCTGGCTGAGTATAGAGAGAAATATGGTGTTTCCTATTGCCCTGGAAGATGTGGTCTTCACTGATATATCCCTGGGGCAAAGTTACAAAATTCATATAAATGTTCTATGCTTTGCATCTATTATGTGACTTAACGATGATAGCACCTTGAATATCTCAATCAATCAGAGACGATTACTGCTGGCAGGCAGCACTGCCGCAAAAAAGATGTTGGCTCCTAGATGTCAATCACTTCACTCTCTTCCAATTCGCCAGTGGATACAGTTACTATTAGAAGTTGTAACATTATAATTATCAACAGCGAGAATGAATGGTGCTAGTCAAGGAACAATTGAGGCCTGGACAAATATACTTGACTCTGTAAAGAATAATCTCAACTAAAGCCCAATACATACAAATAAACAACCCATAAAGGTGAACACATACACACAAACAATATATAAACTCAGCAAAAAAAAGAAACGTCCCTTCTTCAGGACCCTGTCTTTCAAAGATAATTTGTAAAAATCCAAATAACTTCACAGATCTTCATTTTAAAGGGTTTAAACACGGTTTCCCATGTTTGTTCAATGAACCATAAACAATTAATGAACATGCACCTGTGGAACGGTCGTTAAGACACTAACAGCTTACAGACGGTAGGCAATTAAGGTCACAGTTATGAAAACTTTGGACAGGTACAGGATAGCAACAACAACTGCCCGAGTTACACCAGTAACGCACAATCCCTCCATCAGTGCTCAGACTGTCCCCAATAGGCTGAGAGAGGCTGGACTGAGGGCTTGTTGGCCTGTTGTAAGGCAGGTCCTCACCAGACATCACCGGCAACAACGTCGCCTATGGGCACAAACCCACCGTTGCTGGACCAGACAGGACTGGCAAAAAGTGCTCTTCACTGACGAATCGCGGTTTTGTCTCACCAGAGGTGATGGTCGGATTCGCGTTTATCATCGAAGGAATGAGTTTTACACTGAGGCCTGTACTCTGGAGCGGGATCGATTTGGAGGTGGAGGGTCCGTCATGGTCTGGGGCGGTGTGTCACAGCATCATCGGACTGAGCTTGTTGTCATTGCAGGCAATCTCAACGCTGTGCGTTACAGGGAAGACATCCTCCTCCCTCATGTGGTACCCTTCCTGCAGGCTCATCCTGACATGACCCTCCAGCATGACAATGCCACCAGTCATCCTGCTCGTTCTGTGCGTGATTTCCTGCAAGACAGGAATGTCAGTGTTCTGCCATGGCCAGCGAAGAGGCCAGATCTCAATCCCATTGAGCACATCTGCGACCTGTTGGATCAGAGGGTGAGGGCTAGGGCCATTCCCCCCAGAAATGTCCGGGAATTTGCAGGTGCCTTGGTGGAAGAGTGGGGTAACATCTCACAGCAAGAACTGGCAAATCTGGTGCAGTCCATGTGGAGGAGATGCACTGCAGTACTTAATGCAGCTGGTGGCCACCCCTTTGTTCAGGGACACATTATACAATTTCACATGTCTGTGGAACTTGTTCAGTTTATGTCTCAGTTGTTGAATCTTGTTATGTTCATACAAATATTTACACATGTTAAGTTTGCTGAAAATAAACGCAGTTGACAGTGAGAGGACGTTTCTTTTTTTGCTGAGTTTATATACACTGAGGGTACAAAACGTTAAGAACACCTGCTCTTTCCATGACATAGACTGACCAGGTGAATCCAGGTGAAAGCTATGATCCCTTGTTGATGTCACTTGTTAAATCCACTTCAACCAGTGGGGAAAAAAAGTATTTAGTCAGCCACCAATTGTGCAAGTTCTCCCACTTAAAAAGATGAGAGAGGCCTGTAATTTTCATCATAGGTACACGTCAACTATGACAGACAAAATGAGAAAGAAAATCCAGAAAATCACATTGTAGGATTTGTAATGAATTTATTTGCAAATTATGGTAGAAAATAAGTATTTGGTCAATAACAAAAGTTTCTCAATACTTTGTTATATACCCTTTGTTGGCAATGACATGTTTTCTGTAAGTCTTCACAAGGTTTTCACACACTGTTGCTGGTATTTTGGCCCATTCCTCCATGCAGATCTCCTCTAGAGCAGTGATGTTTTGGGGCTGTCGCTGGGCAACACGGACTTTCAACTCCCTCCAAAGATTTTCTGTGGGGTTGAGATCTGGAGACTGGCTAGGCCACTCCAGGACCTTGAAATGCTTCTTACGAAGCCACTCCTTCGTTGCCCGGGCGGTGTGTTTGGGAACATTGTCATGCTGAAAGACCCAGCCACATTTCATCTTCAATGCCCTTGCTGATGGAAGGAGGTTTTCACTCAAAATCTCACGATACATGGCCCCATTCATTCTTTCCTTTACACGGATCAGTCGTCCTGGTCCCTTTGCAGAAAAACAGCCCCAAAGCATGATGTTTTCACCCCCATGCTTCACAGTAGGTATGGTGTTCTTTGGATGCAACTCAGCATTCTTTGTCCTCCAAACACGCCGAGTTGAGTTTTTACCAAAAAGTTATATTTTGGTTTCATCTGACCATATGACATTCTCCCAATCCTCTTCTGGATCATCCAAATGCACTCTAGCAAACTTCAGACGGGCCTGGACATGTACTGGCTTAAGCAGGGGGACACGTCTGGCACTGCAGGATTTGAGTCCCTGGCGGCGTAGTGTGTTACTGATGGAAGGCTTTGTTACTTTGGTCCCAGCTCTCTGCAGGTCATTCACTAGGTCCCCCCGTGTGGTTCTGGGATTTTTGCTCACCGTTCTTGTGATCATTTTGACCCCACGGGGTGAGATCTTGCGTGGAGCCCCAGATCGAGGGAGATTATCAGTGGTCTTGTATGTCTTCCATTTCCTAATAATTGCTCCCACAGTTGATTTCTTCAAACCAAGCTGCTTACCTATTGCAGATTCAGTCTTCCCAGCCTGGTGCATGTCTACAATTTTGTTTCTGGTGTCCTTTGACAGCTCTTTGGTCTTGGCCATAGTGGAGTTTGGAGTGTGACTGTTTGAGGTTGTGGACAGGTGTCTTTTATACTGATAACAAGTTCAAACAGGTGCCATTAATACAGGTAACGAGTGGAGGACAGAGGAGCCTCTTAAAGAAGAAGTTACAGGTCTGTGAGAGCCAGAAATCTTGCTTGTTTGTAGGTGACCAAATACTTATTTTCCACCATAATTTGCAAATAAATTCATTAAAAATCCTACAATGTGATTTTCTTGAAAAAAAAATCTCAATTTGTCTGTCATAGTTGACGTGTACCTATGATGAAAATTACAGGCCTCTCTCATCTTTTTAAGTGGGAGAACTTGCACAATTGGTGGCTGACTAAATACTTTTTTCCCCACTGTAGATGAAGGGGAGGAGACAGGTTAAATAATGCTTTTTAAGCCTTGAGACAATTGAGACATGGATTGTGTATCTGTGCCATTCACCCTCTGACTGACGAGCAACCCTAATAATGTTGATTGATCATAGTAGTTACTGAAATTGCATTTAGATTTCAATGAGCTCTACATTGTGTTGGGGTACTGTTAACACCTCATCCATCAAGGAGAAATAATGATCAATTTTCAAGAATAATGAACATCTTGCCCCTGTGTAGTGTAATAAAAGAAAGAAGGGCCACACTTTATTTGGATAGTCCAGATTTTCCATCTATAGATGCTCTACAGATGGACATACTATCAACAAACTATCTGTTGATAAGCAACTGCTTGCCAAGGTTACAGTTAGGGTTAGGTTTAGAATCAGGGTTAGGGTAAGGGTTAAGGTTAGGGCTAGGGTTGGGGTAAGGGTTAAGTTTAATGTTAGGATAAGGGTTAAAGTTAGTCTGTAGATAGTCTGTAGAGATGGACTATCCAAACAAAATGTTACCGAAAGCATTGAATAAATGAACTTACATCAGCCAGCAGGTTTCCCAGTATGTACAGAGACTGTCCCCACATCAGAGGTAACTTGCCCATGGGAACTCTCTCTACAGAATGGGGATTCACATACTCCTCGTCTACCTGTTTAAAACAACACACACAGTGCTAATTTGACCTGCTGTATATTCTATGTGGAATCTATTATTATGATAATGAATTAAGATGAGTGTGGCCCTCACCTTGTCTGCAGGGACACTATAGAGCTCAGGCACCAGGCTAAGGCCATCCTTCTGTTTGATCATAATAGCCTCCAGAGCGTCTCTGTATTCTTGCACCTGATGATACAGGACAAACTCTTGATGGATGAATGGATGCGGTCTCAGAATGGTGCCAATAACCTGCTGGCCATTATATGTCCACATCCCCCCTGACTGACCTGCTCAGGGCTGTTGATGAAGACCCCATCCAGAATGAGGTAAGTCCAGAAAAGTGGCCACTCACATTCAATATTCTCAAAGAGCTTCAGCTCAGATGACTCATAATATATGCGACTGGGGTCCTGGAGGAATATGTAAACAATATATCAAAATACACAAAGGAATCCGTTCATCAGTTGGGGGTGGGAGAAGGCTGTGAGGGTAGATATTTTGGCCAGTCAAAAAGAGAGACAAAACATAAATATTAAATATCATTTTCACCTCTTTGGGGGTTTTGTGTCCATCTCTGAGGAACCTGCAGCATCCATATCTCCCCTAAGAGGAAAGATAGAGAGACACCTAGTGACACATCAACCATATGGGCTGTGCTTTCATGCTACAGTCATCATTACAGTGGTCTGCTCTAACAGACAGAGAATGTCGGCGTACTGCACTGACTGGCCCTATCATTACCTTCCTATTCCAATACACCACACGTTTCATATACAGTACTCTCCTCGACAGTTAATACTAGACTATTAAAAGGCTAATATATAACACAAACTGTTCAATAGATAAACTCCAAACAAGGACAGCACTAAACGTAATGGTAGAGGACAACCTCACCTGCAACTTGGAAATGATTTCCTCCTTGGTCATATTAACGATGTCAATGTCTTCCACAGCGAACGCTGGGTACGAGATAATGGACAGAACCCCAGCATCCACCTCTTTGGATGTGGAAGCTCTTGGTAACATGGAACTAAGGATAGACTGACCGTATAAAGGGAGAGAGAAAAGGGGGGAGGGAGAGAGTTATTTATTCTTCAAAGACTTGAGAAAGTGAGAGAAAACATGTTGCTGGGAGCTTGGGCTCCTGTCCTCTCTATGGTCATTATAAGCCTTACCGTGCAACGCTGAATATCATCAGCTAATGCATGGACTACAGATTCATGACCCCCCTTGGCTCCAAACAAATTGAGCCCATCCAGGGCCTCAAGTGCAGCCTACAGACACACATAGGAAAATAGATGGCTGTGGTCAATATCACTTTGTTAGCGCGCACACATTACTATGATTCTGAAATTATACCCATGGGTATCACCCACAGTAAAGGTCACATGTATTGCTAGTTGATGAAAGAAAGGAGGGAAGGTCATACATAATTGGCTGAGTGTTATTGGTGTCTGTGATTTGTGCCTACTCAATACTATCAACCGTGTTCCATAAGTATAATTCCAAAAAGTCAACAGATATTGATATACAGTACATATTCCGGAGACACTTGAAACCCTACCTCTTTAAGGAATACCTGGAATAGTATAAAAGTAATCCTTCTACCCCCTGGATAAGAGCGTCTGCTAATGACGTAAATGTAAATGTATATATTGCGTAAAGGGACAACTTACTTTTGCCATGCCGATTGAGCTGACGTTGATCTCAGGAATCCCCTGGTTTGTCTTGTCCCCACGTTCCCACATTCCAAAATCCTGAGAAAATCAAGACAAATCAAACTGAAGAACAACTGGTTCATACTTCTAGGTCAAAGACACGTGACTACTGTAGCACTCAGCAAATGCACTGATCATCAACATCATGTCAAAAAGATAACTTACTGCCACTTTATATGCGGCCTCAATGTAGAACATAAGATTCTGGATGATGTCCACCTCATCCCGAGTGTAGACGATGTGAAGGCCTGCCAATGACAGCAGACATGATTCAAAAATACTTTAAGGAATAGATTTTTACATATCTTTTTATGTTTTTCTTCAGTTCATATAATATCATAAAAAAATATGCATTAAGGTCTCCGTAATAGAATATACTTGTCAAAAACAAATGAAATTAATAAATGCATTTCTATAGCTTCCAAAATCATTTCATATGTTACGTCCTGCAAATGTACTTGTGTTTGTTTGTGTGCAATTCATATGATATGTTCCGAATTCCAATTCATACAATATGTTATGAATTTGTAAGTGCTTATCCCGGACTGCATCTATTAAGGTTGCAGCAATACTGGAGGGGAGGAGATGGTACACCAAAGGAGCAGTCGGTATATAAGAGAGGTGGACTTGTACCCCCCAAAATTTTTTTCCAGAGGGCTATTTGATCCCCACCCCTCCAATAATTTTCATTCCAATGAAAGCACCTGTGATGCGAACACATCCTCACTTGAACATTTGAACATTGCCCCTTATTTAAATTGTATTGGTGAGTATTTATTTATATGTACTGCATATTGTATTCCAGGTTCCTGCAGTGCCTTCAGAAAGTTTTCACAACCCTTGACGTTTTCCACGTTTTGTTGTGTTACAAAGTGGGATTAAAATTGATTTAATTGTCATTTTCGGTCAATGATCTACACCAAATACTCTGTAATGTCAAAGTGGAAGATAAATTCTAACATTTATTTTTAAAAATATGAAAAATAAAAAACTGATACAGTGCGGGAAAAAAATATTTGATCCCCTGCTGATTTTGTACGTTTGCCCACTGACAAAGAAATTATCAGTCTATAATTTTAATGGTAGGTTTATTTGAACAGTGAGAGACAGAATAACAACAACAAAATCCAGAAAAACACATGTCAAAAATGTTATAAATTGATTTGCATTTTAATGAGGGAAATAAGTATTTGACCCCCTCTCAATCAGAAAGATTTCTGGCTCCCAGGTGTCTTTTATACAGGTAACGAGCTGAGATTAGGAGCACACTCTTAAAGGGAGTGCTCCTAATCTCAGTTTGTTACCTGTATAAAAGACATCTGTCCACAGAAGCAATCAATCAATCAGATTCCAAACTCTCCACCATGGCCAAGACCAAAGAGCTCTCCAAGGATGTCAGGGACAAGATTGTAGACCTACACAAGGCTGGAATGGGCTACAAGACCATCGCCAAGCAGCTTGGTGAGAAGGTGACAACAGTTGGTGCGATTATTCGCAAATGGAAGAAACACAAAAGGACTGTCAATCTCCCTCGGCCTGGGGCTCCATGCAAGATCTCACCTTGTGGAGTTGCAATGATCATGAGAATGGTGAGGAATCAGCCCAGAACTACACGGGAGGATCTTGTCAATGATCTCAAGGCAGCTGGGACCATAGTCACCAAGAAAACAATTGGTAACACACTACGCCGTGAAGGACTGAAATCCTGCAGCACCCGCAAGGTCCCCCTGCTCAAGAAAGGACATATACAGGGCCGTCTGAAGTTTGCCAATGAACATCTGAATGATTCAGAGGAGAACTGGGTGAAAGTGTTGTGGTCAGATGAGACCAAAATCGAGCACTTTGGCATCAACTCAACTCGCCGTGTTTGGAGGACGAGGAATGCTGCCTATGACCCCAAGAACACCATCCCCACCGTCAAACGTGGAGGTGGAAACATTATGCTTTGGGGGTGTTTTTCTGCTAAGGGGACAGGACAACTTCACCGCATCAAAGGGACGATGGACGGGGCCATGTACCGTCAAATCTTGGGTGAGAACCTCCTTCCCTCAGCCAGGGCATTGAAAATGGGTCGTGGATGGGTATTCCAGCATGACAATGACCCAAAACACACGGCCAAGGCAACAAAGGAGTGGCTCAAGAAGAAGCACATTAAGGTCCTGGAGTGGCCTAGCCAGTCTCCAGACCTTAATCCAATAGAAAATCTGTGGAGGGAGCTGAAGGTTCGAGTTGCCAAACATCAGCCTCGAAACCTTAATGACTTGGAGAAGATCTGCAAAGAGGAGTGGAACAAAATCCCTCCTGAGATGTGTGCAAACCTGGTGGCCAACTACAAGAAACGGCTGACCTCTGTGATTGCCAACAAGGGTTTTGCCACCAAGTACTAAGTCATGTTTTGCAGAGGGGTCAAATACTTATTTCCCTCATTAAAATGCAAATTAATTCATAAAAATTTTTACATGCGTTTTTCTGGATTTTTTTGTTGTTATTCTGTCTCTCACTGTTCAAATAGACCTACCATTAAAATTATAGACTGATCATGTCTTTGTCAGTGGGCAAACGTACAAAATCAGCAGGGGATCAAATACTTTTTCCCCCACTGTATCTTGATTAGATAGGTATTCACCCCCTGATACCCCCCTACATGTTAGAAACGCCTAACAGCTGTGAGTATTTTTGGGTAAGTCTCTAAGAGCTTTGCATACCTGGATTGTACAATATTTGCCCATTATTCTTTTTTAAATTATTCAAGCCCTGTCAGTGTTCCTCAGTGATGTGTTGTGTTGGAACATACATTTTTTATTGAGGACAAAAAGTTAATTTCTTTGCCAAATTTTGTGCAGTATTACATAAGTGCCTTGTTGCAGATAGGATGCATGTTTTGGAATATTTGTATTCTATACAGGCTTCCTTCTTTTCACTCTGTCCTTTAGGTTAGTATTGTGGAGTAACTAGAAGGTTGTTGATCCATCCTCAGTTTTCTCATATCACAACCATTAAACTTTGTAACTGTTTTAAAATCACCATTGGCCTTGGTGAAATCCCTGAGCAGCTTCCTTCCTCTCTGGCAACTGAGTTAGGAAGGACCAATAGCGTCATCTCTCAGAGTCTCTATGCTGCCATCTACTGACATGTCATCTCTCAGAGCAGTCATCCCTCAGGGTCTCTATGCTGCCATCTACTGATATGTCATCTCTCAGAGTAGTCATCCCTCAGGGTCTCTATGCTGCCATCTACTGATATGTCATCTCTCAGAGCAGTCATCCCTCAGGGTCTCTATGCTGCCATCTACTGATATGTCATCTCTCAGAGCAGTCATCCCTCAGGGTCTCTATGCTGCCATCTACTGATATGTCATCTCTCAGAGTAGTCATCCCTCAGGGTCTCTATGCTGCCATCTACTGATATGTCATCTCTCAGAGCAGTCATCCCTCAGGGTCTCTATGCTGCCATCTACTGATATGTCATCTCTCAGAGCAGTCATCCCTCAGGGTCTCTATGCTGCCATCTACTGATATGTCATCTCTCAGAGCAGTCATCCCTCAGGGTCTCTATGCTGCCATCTACTGATATGTCATCTCTCAGAGTAGTCATCCCTCAGGGTCTCTATGCTGCCATCTACTGATATGTCATCTCTCAGAGCAGTCATCCCTCAGGGTCTCTATGCTGCCATCTACTGACATGTCATCTCTCAGAGTAGTCATCCCTCAGGGTCTCTATGCTGCCATCTACTGATATGTCATCTCTCAGAGCAGTCATCCCTCAGGGTCTCTATGCTGCCATCTACTGATATGTCATCTCTCAGAGCAGTCATCCCTCAGGGTCTCTATGCTGCCATCTACTGATATGTCATCTCTCAGAGCAGTCATCCCTCAGGGTCTCTATGCTGCCATCTACTGATATGTCATCTCTCAGAGCAGTCATCCCTCAGGGTCTCTATGCTGCCATCTACTGATATGTCATCTCTCAGGAAAAGTGGGGGTTTCGAAAGGAGTGGGCTTTCAAAAGGAACCATATAAAATACTACCAACCTCAAGAGACATCTGAAAGTGTATCATCCCAATATATATGCTCAGGTAATAACAGATTGATAATGATACTTAGCTTGCTGCAACCTATCAGACCACTACTTATGACAGAACTTTGATTACAATAGCTATAATACAGTGGGGAAGAAAAGTATTTAGTCAGCCACCAATTGTGCAAGTTCTCCCACTTAAAAAGATGAGAGAGGCCTGTAATTTGCATCATAGGTACACGTCAACAATGACAGACAAATTGAGGAAAATCTTTTTTTATGAATTTATTTGCAAATTATGGTGGAAAATAAGTATTTGGTCACCTACAAACAAGCAAGATTTATGGCTCTCACAGACCTGTAACTTCTTCTTTAAGAGGCTCCTCTGTCCTCCACTCGTTACCTGTATTAATGGCACCTGTTTGAACTTGTTATCAGTATAAAAGACACCTGTCCACAACCTCAAACAGTCACACTCCAAACTCCACTATGGCCAAGATCAAAGAGCCGTCAAAGGACACCAGAAACAAAATTGTAGACCTGCACCAGGCTGGGAAGACTGAATCTGCAATAGGTAAGCAGCTTGGTTTGAAGAAATCAACTGTGGGAGCAATTATTAGGAAATGGAAGACATACAAGACCACTGATAATCTCCCTCGATCTGGGGCTCCACGCAAGATCTCACCCCGTGGGGTCAAAATGATCACAAGAACGGTGAGCAAAAATCCCAGAACCACACGGGGGGACCTAGTGAATGACCTGCAGAGAGCTGGGACCAAAGTAACAAAGCCTACCATCAGTAACACACTACGCCGCCAGGGACTCAAATCCTGCAGTGCCAGACGTGTCCCCCTGCTTAAGCCAGTACATGTCCAGGCCCGTCTGAAGTTTGCTAGAGTGCATTTGGATGATCCAGAAGAGGATTGGGAGAATGTCATATGGTCAGATGAAACCAAAATAGAACTTTTTGGTAAAAACTCAACTCGTCGTGTTTGGAGGACAAAGAATGCTGAGTTGCATCCAAAGAACACCATACCTACTGTGAAGCATGGGGGTGGAAACATCATGCTTTGGGGCTGTTTTTCTGCAAAGGGACCAGGACGACTGATCCGTGTAAAGGAAAGAATGAATGGGGCCATGTATCGTGAGATTTTGAGTGAAAACCTCCTTCCATCAGCAAGGGCATTGAAGATGAAACGTGGCTGGGTCTTTCAGCATGACAATGATCCCAAACACACCGCCCGGGCAACGAAGGAGTGGCTTCGTAAGAAGCATTTCAAGGTCCTGGAGTGACCTAGCCAGTCTCCAGATCTCAACCCCATAGAACATCTTTGGAGGGAGTTTAAAGTCCGTGTTGCCCAGCGACAGCCCCAAAACATCACTGCTCTAGAGGAGATCTGCATGGAGGAATGGGCCAAAATACCAGCAACAGTGTGTGAAAACCTTGTGAAGATTTACAGAAAATGTTTGACCTGTGTCATTGCCAACAAAGGGTATATAACAAAGTATTGAGAAACTTTTGTTATTGACCAAATACTTATTTTCCACCATAATTTGCAAATAAATTCATTAAAAATACTACAATGTGATTTTCTGGAAAAAAAATTCTCATTTTGTCTGTCATAGTTGACGTGTACCTATGATGAAGATTACAGGCCTCTCCCATCTTTTTAAGTGGGAGAACTTGCACAATTGGTGGCTGACTAAATACTTTTTTTCCCCACTGTATGTCAAGAGGACCATTTAATCTCATTTTGCTACCTTTCGACTTGGCTGTGAGTTAAATGTTTAATTGGTTGCATTAGTGCGAGCTGAACATTCATTACATGGTCACATTTCTTGGCTGCTAAAACCATGATTTGGTCAAACAGTAAACTGCATTATCATCATGAGTCCTGTAATGAAAGTGTCTGCCCAGCCCCTGGGCCTGTAGGGGCCTGTTTCCCTGGGGCCTGCTGCTGTAATGAGCGAGCGACTTGATAGCACTCCAGGAGAGAGAAAAAGGCTTCTGATTCTAGAACATTTCAAAATCCAATTGAGCTCAACAGCAACTATTTTACAACTGGGATTTGATATATGGCTTTTAGATAGGAATTGCGCAATTGCGCATCAGCCACTGCAAGAGCTTATAGAGTAGCAGGCTACAACTGCATCGTTTTAGGACATTACATTTACTGTTAGATTAATACATGACTACTAGCAGTGGGTATTATATTTAGTGTTAGAGATCTAGCTAATGTGCTTTGAGGTTTCACTGAATCAGCCCCAAAATAAATTTGCCGATGTTGTTAGTGCACAAAAAGATGCAGACAAATAGAGCCCTACTTTAACAGTCAAATATAACAACAATACCCTACTGTCAACCCACAATTCATGACAATCACTGGATTAGGTTGCACATCAAAATATCTTGAATCATGCATTCTTGCTTGGACATGTCAGATGAATAAACTTATTTCATGAATAGCCTACCATTTCAGCAGTCTACCGCACAGTCTAAAGCACTGTGAATGACTTTATAAGGTGATTAAAAAAAGTATTATATTGCTTGATGCTGCTGAAAAAGATTTGTGACCAAATCATGGGCTGGTGCCACCAACTGAAAGAGTTAGTGGCACCAGTGCCACCAGGAGAAAATGTTAGTCTGGAGCCCTGTCAAGGGGTTAGATGTTTTATCTGCTACAGAGTAATGTGTTATTCTGCCAATTTGGCTGTTGGGAAGAGAATCATGTGATACGTTGTGATTTATGTTTACTATAGGTTAATGAGGCAATTAAAATGTAATGTGACTAACATGTGACTAAAATGAAAGGGCATTTCGTTGACTAAAATGGCCCACTGTTTTCAAAATGTTGACAATAACTACTCAAATGACAAAAATGTGACTAAGACAAAAAAAAAATGAGTTCCAAAATTAACACTGGAATGTCGACCAACAGAGCATCTTTGAATAGCCCTCTTCAGTATTTGATCCCCTGCTGATTTTGTATGTTTGCCCACTGACAAAGACATGATCAGTCTATAATTTTAATGGTAGGTTTATTTGAACAGTGAGAGACAGAATAACAACAACAAAATCCAGAAAAACGCATGTCAAAAATGTTATAAATTAATTTGCATTTTAATGAGGGAAATAAGTATTTGACCCCTCTGCAAAACATGACTTAGTACTTAGTGGCAAAACCCTTGTTGGCAATCACAGAGGTCAGACGTTTCTTGTAGTTGGCCACCAGGTTTGCACACATCTCAGGAGGGATTTTGTTCCACTCCTCTTTGCAGATCTTCTCCAAGTCATTAAGGTTTTGAGGCTGACGTTTGGCAACTCGAACCTTTAGCTCCCTCCACAGATTTTCTATGGTATTAAGGTCTGGAGACTGGCTAGGCCACTCCAGGACCTTAATGTGCTTCTTCTTGAGCCACTCCTTTGTTGCCTTGGCCGTGTGTTTTGGGTCATTGTCATGCTGGAATACCCATCCACGACCCATTTTCAATGCCCTGGCTGAGGGAAGGAGGTTCTCACCCAAGATTTGACGGTACATGGCCCCGTCCATCGTCCCTTTGATGCAGTGAAGTTGTCCTATCCCCTTAGCAGAAACCCCCCCCCAAAGCATAATGTTTCCACCTCCATGTTTGACGGTGGGGATGGTGTTCTTGGGGTCATAGGCAGCATTCCTCCTCCTCCAAACACGGCGAGTTGAGTTGATGCCAAAGAGCTCGATTTTGGTCTCATCTGACCACAACACTTTCACCCAGTTCTCCTCTGAATCATTCAGATGTTCATTGGCAAACTTCAGACGGGCCTGTATATGTGCTTTCTTGAGCAGGGGGACCTTACGGGCGCTGCAGGATTTCAGTCCTTCACGACGTAGTGTGTTACCAATTGTTTTCTTGGTGACTATGGTTCCAGCTGCCTTGAGATCATTGACAAGATCCTCCCGTGTAGTTCTGGGCTGATTCCTCACCATTCTCATGATCATTGCAACTCCATGAGGTGAGATCTTGCATGGAGCCCCAGGCCGAGGGAGATTGACAGTTATTTTGTGTTTCTTCCATTTGTACAGTGTTTCTCACTGTATACACCTAAAAAAATAAACAACTGTTTTTTATATTTTAATCTTCTGTGCTGTATATTAAAGTGTAATATTGGGATGTAAACTTAAACACATTTAACTCAATATCTGACATGAGACAGGTGCCTTCTTCAATTTGAACCAAAACCATATGTGAGGTGTATACTTTTGATACCATGAAGATTTGTAAGACTTCCCAAAAACACCCTGTATGACCCTGTTTTAGCCCATTGTGACACAGGGGCTGAACACTATTTGTCAGTTGACACTATTTGGCATGACAGGAACCTGCCACATTTTCAATATCTTTGGGTGCAAGCCAGGGGAGAATGACTGCCCCCTCTGTTGAAGCCACAGAAGTTCAAGGCCGACTGCGGTACTGCAGGCATTGTTAGCAAAAATGGTAATCTTGGTGGTCAATTCTATTTTTCCTGTGTTTTGTATCATATTATACAACAGCTGAAGAAACAAACACTTTAAAAGTGTGAAAATGTTATAATGTGATATGTAATAGTTGCTGGTTGAAAATTCTATCTACACAGGACTTTCGCATCAGCAGGTTTTGCATGGGTGGAATTTTGGCTTGCCAGGTGACATCACCAGGTGGCATAAGTTAATACACCAATAACAAAGAGAGTTCGAAACTTCTCTGTCAATAACAGCTCATTTCCAGGTTACATATCCCTCCTATTAGGCCCCTCTTGTAACGACTTCCTCCGAAGCTGCCTCCTCTCCTTGTTTGTGCAGGCTTCGGCGTTCGTCATCACCGGCCTTCTAGCCACTGCCGCATCACATCTCATCATTCCATTTGTTTTGTCTGGTCTATTACACACACCTGGTTCATATCCCCTCATTAGTATGTGTATAAGTGTTCCCTCTGCCCCCTTGTCCTTGTGGGTGATTGTTTAATGTGAGGTGAGTGTACCTCGGTTGAGCTCCATGTATTTTGTATTGCCGGGGTATATTTTCCCCGTGTGCCTGTTTTGTTCCAGTGCGGTGTTTTGCGGACTGGACTGGTTGACGCTATTCTGCGTAAGGCTGTATTACAGAATAAACTCTGTATTCTGTGATTTACCCTCCTGTGCCTGACTCCTTCAAATCACCCTTTTTTTTGGGGTCATTTAGCAGATGCTCTTATCCAGAGCGACTTACAGTTAGTGATTGCATACATTTTTTTTCTCCATACTGGCCCCCCGTGGGAAACGAACCCACAACCCTGGCGTTGCAAGCGCCATGCTCTACCAACTGAGCTACACGGGGGCCCATCACACCTCTATGCTGGTGGATTGATCCACATTGTGGTTAATGCACTGCTTTGGTGCCCTTCCCCTCCCCACTCAGACCACTCCCAGACAGTCATGCAAAATTACTGCTTGAATTATATTTTGGGGCTAAAAGCTGTTTTTGGTTCTTTTTGACCATTTTAATGGAAAACTATTATTACAGTAAGGTACTTAATTGTTACCCAGAAATAATGTGATATTGAAATGGCTGCATTGGGCCTTTAAAATGCAGAAAATGCATTTTCAAGTTTATATATTTTTCTGGGGAAAGACCCCCAGACCCCACGCCAAAATGTGTCTACCCCATTGTTCAAATCATGACTACGCCACTGGGGCACACAGTGGAGTATGGGTTTACCTGATGCAGTCATCTGGGCCAGGAAGAGCAGGAATATGGAAGTGGCATCCACCTGCAGGTGACCCCACTCATCGTCTCCCACCACTGTGGCAGTTGTCTGGGAGTTATACTTGGCATGCAGGCAGTCAGATTTGTTCTTGCTGTATTTAAACTTCTCCACTTTGTCAATCTGAGAAAAATGGAACAACCACAAACACCAGGACTTAAGACCATCTTTGAGGTCAATAAAAAGGAAATGGTCAACTGCAGTTTGTAGGCTAATCCTAAAAGAGAAGCCACAGGTCATATTCTGTCATCTGTATACAGCATGTTGATCTACTAACATGTCATCTTAAGAGTTTATTTCAAACAGTGACCTTTCCTTTGAATTCCTTTGCTTGATGATAAATTAAACCACCACCACAGCATGCACGCTGAAGTGTGATTAAACTATTTCCATGGCCCACATTACAACTGTGAATGGCACAATCCTTGCCAGCATACCTGCCTCATCATACACTGCAGCAGGCTCCTCATGAGTTTAACTACATTCTGTGGAGAGATAGAGAGAGAAATAGTCAGCACCCAATCTCAACCATGACCTTCAACCTCCCCCATCTGCCAGCAGAATCAGAGTAACCTGAAACCCGTTCCCAGCGTAATGGCCTGCCCCCTGGCATTTCCATGTGGGAACACACACACACACACTCATATCAACACACACACACTGACCTACCATGGGCAGGACCAAGTTAGGTCTATTTACAGCTGCTACACTCCTATGCCCAGGACAGCCGTGAAGATAATTATAGGGGTTACTGTCAGCCAGGTATTACAAAATATATACTTATTTGTTACTCCCATTCAAAAACAATACTGGTTTGAGACAGACAGGTAACTGGAAGGGCCCACCCACCTGTTCCAGCTCGTAGGCCTTGGCCTTGTCCTCATCTCGGTCAGCGTTCTTGCGGTAGGCCAGGCTGAGGGCCCACACAGACAGGATGCCGTAGACATTGTCCCGGACCCAAGCATGGGGGGTATCTGGGTCCCCTGGGAGAAGCCCCGTCACCGGATCCTGATCATAAGAGGAACATAACATCACATTCAGTATCATTGGACATATACAGCTGGTGATTACATACATACATGCTGTGTACATACGCACACTAAACATAAATGTTTACACACAATATCACCCATTTGCAAGCATTCACATGCAATTATAATCATAATAATAATCGAAATAATAATGATTATTGACATTTTATTTCTTCCTATGATTTCAATAGATTTTAAATCAAAATCCACGATCATTTACACACAATCAGCCAGTCATAGTGAATGAATTGTAACCACCGTTTATTTTGACTGATGTGGCAAATTATCAATTGCTCCAACAGGCAAGCAGTGCAGTTTAAAATACAAATGATCTTAAATCAAATTGCAAATTGTTATTTCAGTTTCTGTCTGGTAGTAAGTAGGCCTAGCTGGGCCTCAGATTTTCCTAGTATGGATTTGTTTTTCAGATCAGTGTAAAACCGCAATAAAAATTCATTTTGGAGTAGAAAGTCCTTTTAAAAGATCCCCAGAACTGAGCCTCTCAGTCCTTCTACATACAAATTATCGGACCCCCTAAGCAAGGGGACTGGAATTGGTCAAACTCACAGTTTAATACATTTACAAAATCCTCTTTCTCTAAAAGCATGTTGGTGATGACTTTTTTACATGAAAGGGGAGGGAGGTTAACTTGACCCCAGACAATCGATCTGAGATCGACTTAAAGGCAACTCTACTCAAAGACAATCTTAAAAATAAAAATAAATTGTCCACTGTTGATACAGTCCCAAGATGTTTTGCATGTCAGCAGTCAAGTTTTCAAAATATTAGATAATCGACCACATCATCAATATCTTGAAAACTTGACTGCTGACATGCAAAATATTTTGGGACTGTATCAACAGTGGACTAATGAAAAATAATACCAAAATATAGTTTTTGAGTGGAGTTTCCCTTTAAGTGTCAGTCATGGGATTCTTTTTTTTGCTTTACATGAGCTGAACGCATGTAAATGAGTAGGCTACTACACACACAGCATGTCAAGGGAAACATATTGTCATGAATAGCCCCACAGTGCACTCACCTGGTGACGTAGTATCGTTTTCGTAACCATCCGCGCATAATTGTCGAGTTTCACCCCAGAGTTACTACGGCTCCTCATGATGTTGCTTGTTTTGCATGAATTTCAGCCCTCAAACCTCGCTGACATTCTCTCTAATACAGCTTGTTATATAGTTGCAACATTGGATGAGAACATGAGAGGGAAGCAAATGTCAGAGTCTAGGAGGGTGCGTTCTGCTCACGGTATCTGTTACACTGCCCATGGCTGCTCTCAGACTAGTTGGTCTGTATTTTCTGTGTGCAGTAGGCCTAGTTGACTAGAATCTTCAAAATAACAATGTAACAATGTCATTAGATGGAGTTGTCATAAACAATAACATAATGTTAAAACAGTGCCTTCGGAAAGTATTCAGACCCCTTAACTTTTCCACATTTTGTTTTACGTTACAGCCTTATTTTTTTATTTATATCCTCATCAATCTACACACAATACCCCATAATGACAAAGCAAAAAGAGGTTCAGTTTTGTTTCGTAATTTAATAAAATTAAGTATTCAGACCCTTTACTCAGTACTTTGTTGAAACACCTTTGGCAGCGATTACAGCTTCGAGTCTTCTTGATTATGACACTACAAGCTTGGCACACCTGTATTTGGGGAGTTTCTCCCATTCTTCTCTGCAGATCCTCTCAAGCTTTGCCAGGTTGGATGGGGAGCGTTGCTGCACAGCTATTTTCAGGTCTTTCCAGAGACGTTCGATCGGGTTCAAGTCCGGGCTCTAGCTGGGCCACTCAAGGACATTCAGAGACTTGTCCCGAAGCCACTCCTGCGTTGTCTTGGCTGTGTGCTTAGGGTTGTTGTCCTGTTGGAAGGTGAACCTTCACCCCAGTCTGAGGTCCTGAGTGCTCTGGAGCAGGTTTTCATCAAGGATCTCTCTGTACTTTGTTCCGTTAATCTTTTCCTCGATCCTGACTAGTCTCCCAGTCCCTGCCGCTGAAAAACATCCCCCACAGCATAATGATGCCACCACAATGCTTCATTGTAGGGATGGTGCCAGGTTTCCTCCAGACTTGACACTTGGCATTCAGGCCAAAGAGTTCAATCTTGGTTTCATCATACCAGAGAATCTTTTTTCTCATGGTCTGAGAGTCTTTAGGTGCCTTTTGGCAAACTCCAAGCGGGCTGTCATGTGCCTTTTACTGATGAGTGGCTTCCGTCTGGCCACTACCATAAAGCCCTGATTGGTGGAGTGCTGCAGAGATGGTTGTCCTTCTGGAAGGTTCTCCCATCTCCACAGTGGAACTCTTGAGCTCTTTCAGAGGCCCTTCTCCCCCGATTGCTCAGTTTGGCCTGGCGCCAGCTCTAGGAAGAGTCTTGGTGGTTCCAAACTTCTTCCATTTAAGAATGATGGAGGCCTTCTTGGTGACCTTCAATGCTGCAGAAATGTTTTGGTACCCCTCCCCAGATCTCTGTCTCGACACAATCCTGTCTTGGAACTTCGACCTCATGGCTTGGTTTTTGCTCTGACATGCACTGTCAACTGTGGGACCTTATATAGACAGGTGTGTGCCTTTCCAAATAATGTCCAATCAATTGAATTTACCACAGGTGGACTCCAATCAAGTTGTGGAAACATCTCAAGGATGATCAATGGAAACAGGATGCACCTGAGCTCAATTTCGAGTCGCATAGCAAAGGGTCTGAATACTTATGTAAATAAGGTATTTCTGTTTTTCATTTTAAATACATTTGCTAAAATTTCTAGAAACCCATTTTCGCTTTGTCATTATGGGGTATTGTGTGTAGACTGCTGAAGATTTGTATTTATTTAATCAATTTTAGAATAAGGCTGCAACGTAACAAAATGTGGAAAGAGTCAAGGGGTCTGAATACTTTCCGAAGGCACTGTATAAAGTTATTAAAGTTAAGTTATAAAGTTTTGAAGTTAGATATATAAAAATAAAGCTATAAACACATGAATAAACAAGAAGATCCAAATTATTTTTGCAGCTTTTAGTTTGTCTTCTCTTGTTAAACAAGGCACAGTACATTGTCTTCTCTTGTTAAACAAGGCACAGTACATTGTCTTCTCTTGTTAAACAAGGCACAGTACATTGTCTTCTCTTGTTAAACAAGGCACAGTACATTGTCTTCTCTTGTTAAACAAGGCACAGTACATTGTCTTCTCTTGTTAAACAAGACACAGTACATTGTCTTCTCTTGTTAAACAAGGCACAGTACATTGTCTTCTCTTCTTAAACAAGGCACAGTACTGTCTTCTCTTGTTAAACAAGGCACAGTACATTGTCTTATCTTGTTAAACAAGACACAGTACATTGTCTTCTCTTGTTAAACAAGGCACATTACATTGTCTTCTCTTGTTAAACAAGGCACAGTACATTGTCTTCTCTTGTTAAACAAGGCACAGTACATTGTCTTCTCTTGTTAAACAAGGCACAGTACATTGTCTTCTCTTGTTAAACAAGGCACAATACATTTTCCTCTTTACATTACCCTCTTATGCAAATATTTCACCATTGCTTTAATTTGTGAGCAAATCTTTGGTGTGCCATTTTTTTTCAAATACATCTGACATTTTGCCTCTTGATAACATAATTTCTTGATAACACCCTTCTGAATACTTATGTAAATAAGGTATTTCTGTTTTTCATTTTAAATACATTTGCTAAAATTTCTAGAAACCCGTTTTCGCTTTGTCATTATGGGGTATTGTGTGTAGACTGCTGAAGATTTGTATTTATTTAATCAATTTTAGAATAAGGCTGCAACGTAACAAAATGTGGAAAGAGTCAAGGGGTCTGAATACTTTCCGAAGGCACTGTATAAAGTTATTAAAGTTAAGTTATAAAGTTTTGAAGTTAGATATATAAAAATAAAGCTATAAACACATGAATAAACAAGAAGATCCAAATTATTTTTGCAGCTTTTAGTTTGTCTTCTCTTGTTAAACAAGGCACAGTACATTGTCTTCTCTTGTTAAACAATGCACAGTACATTGTCTTCTCTTGTTAAACAAGGCACAGTACATTGTCTTCTCTTGTTAAACAAGGCACAGTACATTGTCTTCTCTTGTTAAACAAGGCACAGTACATTGTCTTCTCTTGTTAAACAAGGCACAATACATTTTCCTCTTTACATTACCCTCTTATGCAAATATTTCACCATTGCTTTAATTTGTGAGCAAATCTTTGGTGTGCATTTTTTTTCAAATACATCTGACATTTTGCCTCTTGATAACATAATTTCTTGATAACACCCTTCTTTTCAGTTAACATTGCATACTAAATATTTCAAGTAAACTCTGTTGTATAGGATGCTATTATACTGTACATGGAGGACATTTACGCAATGTTGACTGGTGATCATTGTTTCAAGCTCTTGGGATGTAGTATTATACAGTACATACAAATAAATTGTAACTTAAAGTGCTTTTGAAGTACATGTGAGTTGACTATACCCAAAATTGAGAAAACCATTCCTCTAATTGAAAAATGTTTAATCCCTGGCCTACATTTAAAAAAAAACAGTTTGCACTCTGATAAGCTTCACCATGTCTTTGAAGTTTCCTGACAGGGTTGTTAAATTGACTGTATGAAGGCATTAGTAAATCTTTGATTGGGGAGGAGAAATCTCTGGCTCCTCCATTTCTAAGGATAGCTAATGTAAAATCAAATCAGATCAAATTGTATTCGTCAAATGCCCCGAATACAACAGGTGTTGACCTTACAGTGAAATGCTTATCTACAAGCCCTTAACCAACAATGCAGTTTTAAGAAAGAATACCTAAATAAAATAAGAAATAAAAGTAACAAATAATTATAAGCCAGGAAAGCCAGGTAAACCAGGTAAGCCAGATTAGCCAGGTTAGCCAGGTTAGCTGCAGATTTGGGTGGAGCACTCAAAACGGTACCTAATCGCCCCATGAACCTACACAGAAGGGTCATGTGGGCTCTCCGTTCAAGGAGCTTGGTACCCTGCTGGAGGCTCAGCAGTGAATCAACGCTTCCTGTGGGACTAGCACACACCTGCCATACAGAGTACACATCAACAACGTTCAGCATTACAGTTACACTACTGGTTAAAGATGGCTAAAAACACTAGAATATTGCAAATAAAATGGTAAAATAATAACCAAAAGTGTTTTACCTGATGCATAAGAACCAGAGCCACCAGACACACTCCTTGCATTGCTTTGCTGTTTTGACCGTGCATGTTGAGATGTATCCTGGAGTAAATTAGTTGAGCTGAGGGATGGCAGGTACCTGGGTGTCTGTTTCTTTCTTGTGTAGCAAATGTTCTTTTGGAGAACGCTTATATACCATCTCGCTTTCTCTTTCTCTCTTTCCCTCACACACGTGCCATCCCACATGATGAAAAAATACAGCTTACTACAATACTTACTATAGAATTATGTAGTAAATGGTAGTATGCTGTAGAATACTATTCTACACACTGTAGTATCCCTGTAAAGTGTAGTACTTACTATAGAATGTTTTAGCATACTGTAGAATACTGTAGTAAATATTAATGTAATGTCCGCAAAAACACTACAGTCTGCAAAAACACTACACATTTTTTTTACTATAGTAATTACTACAGTAATGTCCACAAAAACACTATAGTAAATACTACAGATGTATTTTCTGATTAACGTCTATGTGTTGATTTTCTTATCCTGGTCTTTGATTTGGAATTAGTAGGTTATGATTGAAATGCACAGCATTCTTCCCATTACGTTGAAGTAGATAATTGGAAGTCACTTAAAACTGGCACATGTCCAAGATATGACAGCATGCAAGATACAAAATTAGGTGTGGATTACACATAAAACTGAGATTGATGTCTGCCCTCTATGGATGATCTTTGGTCAGTTCTTTGCTCTGTATGCAAACTTAGCACATCCCATGGTCAGTACTTCGAAATGGTTCTCTCTCCAACTATTATTAACAAACCTAGCGATCTCGCTCTCTTCTATTTTAGTATTGATTTGGTTTCACTGTAAATGTCTTCATTTTCACTGTAAATCTATACATGTTCAGATGATGCAAGTCAAAGCAACAATCTTGTGGATCCTTTCAGCTTCTTGTGGATAGCAAAGCAGAGACCAATCTGGTGCTAAAGAAGTAGCAGTCTAGTTGTGTGTTAAAGGTTGAACCTTCATGCTGACAATGAGTCTGTAGATGCTACAGAGCCAGTTTTGGTGTTATTTGAAACCTTACCGTGTGCTTTGAAATATGAGTAGTGTTAAGAATACCATTTCTTGACATTAATTTATGGATAATAAAGTAAATATCTCAAAAGTACCCTTTTTGATTTTGATCATTTTTAGACATATTGTTTTAAACAATATACTCTACAAGTACATCACATTTCCAGAGTGGGCTCTCTGCTACTTTGAAGTTATTATACATTGTATGAGCACCACCAACAGAGTGAATCAGAAAATGGATTCAAATGGAACTTCCTCTGCTGGTGATTTGCAGAATTTGCAATCCTAAAGGAGGGCTGTGATTGGTTAATGACCTACAGTATACAGTGAGGGAAAAAAGTATTTGATCCCCTGCTGATTTTGTACGTTTGCCCACTGACATAGAAATGATCAGTCTATAATTTTAATGGTAGGTTTATTTGAACAGTGAGAGACAGAATAACAACAACAAAATCAAGAAAAACGCATGTCAAAAATGTTATAAATTGATTTGCATTTTAATGAGGGAAATAAGTATTTGACCCCCTCTCAATCAGAAAGATTTCTGGCTCCCAGGTGTCTTTTATACAGGTAACGAGCTGAGATTAGGAGCACACTCTTAAAGGGAATGCTCCTAATCTCAGCTTGTTACCTGTATAAAAGACACCTGTCCACAGAAGCAATCAATCAATCAGATTCCAAACCCTCCACCATGGCCAAGACCAAAGAGCTCTCCAAGGATGTCAGGGACAAGATTGTAGACCTACGCAAGGCTGGAATGGGCTACAAGACCATCGCCAAGCAGCTTGGTGAGAAGGTGACATCAGTTGGTGTGATTATTCGCAAATGGAAGAAACACAAAATAACTGTCAATCTCCCTCGGCCTGGGGCTCCATGCAAGATCTCACCTCGTGGAGTTGCAATGATCATGAGAACGGTGAGGAACCAGCCCAGAACTACACGGGAGGATCTTGTCAATGATCTCAAGGCAGCTGGGACCATAGTCACCAAGAAAACAATTGGTAACACACTACGCTGTGAAGGACTGAAATCCTGCAGCGCCCGCAATGTCCCCCTGCTCAAGAAAGCACATATACATGCCCGTCTGAAGTTTGCCAATGATCATCTGAATGATTCAAAGGAGAACTGGGTGAAAGTGTTGTGGTCAGATGAGACCAAAATTGAGCTCTTTGGCATCACCTCAACTCGCCGTGTTTGGAGGACGAGGAATGCTGCCTATGACCCCAAGAACACCATCCCCACCGTCAAACATGGAGGTGGAAACATTATGCTTTGGGGGTGTTTTTCTGCTAAGGGAATAGGACAACTTCACCGCATCAAAGGGACGATGGACGGGGCCATGTACTGTCAAATCTTGGGTGAGAACCTCCTTCCCTCAGCCAGGGCATTGAAAATGGGTCGTGGATGGGTATTCCAGCACGACAATGACCCAAAACACACGGCCAAGGCAACAAAGGAGTGGCTCAAGAAGAAGCACAAGGTCCTGGAGTGGCCTAGCCAGTCTCCAGACCTTAATCCCATAGAAAATCTGTGGAGGGAGCTGAAGGTTCGAGTTGCCAAACATCAGCCTCGAAACCTTAATGACTTGGAGAAGATCTGCAAAGAGGAGTGGGACAAAATCCCTCCTGAGATGTGTGCAAACCTGGTGGCCAACTACAAGAAACGTCTGACCTCTGTGATTGCCAACAAGGGTTTTGCCACCACGTACTAAGTCATGTTTTGCAGAGGGGTCAAATACTTATTTCCGTCATTAAAATGCAAATCAATTTATAACATTTCTGACATTCGTTTTTCTTGATTTTGTTGTTGTTATTCTGTCTCTCACTGTTCAAATAAACCTACCATTAAAATTATAGACTGATAATTTCTTTGTCAGTGGGCAAACATACTAAATCAGCAGGGGGTTAAATACTTTTTTCCCTCACTGTATTGCCAAATTATATGTATAAAATGGATCTTATCTTCAATGTAGCAGAGAGCCCACTCTGGAAATTGTATGCACTTGTAGAGTATATTGTAGAGTAAAAATTCACAAAATAAAAAATGGTACTTTTGAGGTATTTACATTTATATTGTTAATTATCCCTAAATGTATATAAAGAAATTGAATTGTTACTATTAACACTTCTCATATTTCAAAGCACACGGTAAGGTTTCAAATGTCACCAAGACTGGCTTCATCTACAGACTCATCATTGTAGTGTCTTAAAGAAGGCCCGGGTAAGGCCAAATTTCCCAACATTAATCAATTATTTCTCAATAATAATTTGGGATACAGTATTTAAAGGTATGCCAAACATCCTTCCCCCAAAGGACCTTTCTATGGATTTTATTTCAGGAAGAGTCCAAATCACTTGAGTGTTCCTTTTTCCATTGGCCCCTAATATAAAAAGCTCCATCAAAGTAGATCTTGTGTCAGCGGAATCATGCATTCAACACAAAAAAGGAAAGATATAAACAGCTACCACATATTGTGTTCCTACATTTTGCTGTAAATAACCAATAGGCACAGATGTCAATTCAACATCTATTCCACATTGGTTCAACGTCATTTCATTGAAACGACTTGGAAACAACGTTGATTCAACCAGTGTGTGCCCAGTGGGTCTTCACATAGCTTAATCTTTGGTGGAGCAGTGGCGGGGAGAGAAAGATTTACGTGTAAAGAACTGGGATTATGAGTTGTGTCATGCAGATTCCACTTATTATTCAGAATTAGTCATAAATATTCATAATAGCCCCAGGACCAGAAACAATGTAGCCAATGGGAATAGAAATATCCACAGGGTGACTTAGAGGACGTAATTCATGACCCGTGTTGTGACATGTTTTGGGTGTTTTGTCTCACAAATAGTAATGAATAACACAATCATTTTAGGAAGTTTTTAGGTCTGCATGCACAGACTTCCATATCAGGCTTGATCAAAATCAAATCGAATTGTATTGGTCGCCTACACATTTCGCAGATGTTTTCGCAGGTGCAGCGAAATGCTTATGTTTCTAGCTCCAACAGTGCAGTAATAACTAACAGTACAATACACACAAATCCCAAAAATACTAATAAAAAAATCAATAAACACAAACACTCTGATGGCCTGATGATAGAAGCTGTTTTTCAGTCTCTCGGTCCCTCATACCCCAGACTAATTCTGTAGACCAGCCTACATGTCAATTGACTAAATTGGCTATCTAACATGTTGCATTCCAGTCATTGATTGCTGTGAAAGTACTGAACTGGTGAAGGTGATTTCACTTATCATATTGTTTTCACTTCATCCTTTGTCCAAAGATTGGTTGGTGCAGATGAAGCAGAGGTGCCAATGAGAGGTCACTAGACTACATATGCACTGTGGACATAGTTCGATTTGTTCAAATGAGATGGAGGGTACACTAGGATTATAACTCTCACCATTGTCTGTTCTGTGTTTATTTTCTAGAAAACAAGGACTCTAAAAATATATAGGTTGTTGGTTTTGAGGAGTCATTGAACCCTCTACACTGCATGCTTCAATAAATAGTGCTTGATTTCAATAGTGAACATATACCCAAATACTTAATGCCATTGCTGAACTTTTTTTGAGACTGTAATTTGATACATGGTCATCTGCATACATGCAAACAGGTATGTGTGACGCCAATGGAATCATCATGGGCAATGAGTTTGGGGACTGGACGAGGCATAATGTGAACCTTGTTTTCTGTACTGCTAGTCAATTAAAATCTACTCAATTTCCATTGTGATGGGTTTCTAACCAGAATCTTTGGGAAAATAAAGGAATAATCAATCACCGATAAACTAATAAGTATTAGCATCTGGGATCAGCTCTCAATGTCTGTCGTGGCAGGAAGTTGTTGGAATTTGGTTAGGATCTTTAAACCTCAGTGATAGGATAGGACAATAACAGATCAGAGTTCTCTGTCGAAATCCATCCGACGAAGTAATAACGATTTTTTAAAATTTATTAATATGATGTCAATAATATGTGCTTGCACAGGAACCTCTCTGCTTACTATTGCTTGCAAGGTTTATGAGTGTGTGGCTGAAGCTATCGAGCTAGCTAACTTAGCTAGCTGTCCAACCACCTATCTAGTTAGTTAACGACGTTAGATAGCTAGATAGCATGCCGGTTGGAGACAGACGGGTTGATGTCAGTCAGTAGCTGGCTAGCTAACCACAACAGCCAGGCGAACACAATAATAAATTAAAACAGACAGAGCTAAGTTAACTAGCCAACGTTAGTCTGATTGATTAACTAGCTAACGTACGTTAGCTCACGTCGTTAGGGCTCCGGGCCCGAGATGTAACTAGTATAGCGTATGTAGTTAGGTGGAGGATTCATTTGAACTCTGCTTTTGGACCCTGACCTTATTCCGTGTGTGTTACGTCAGGATTCTCGATGGATAACACTGGATATTGCAACGAGAGTAGCACAAGTGACGAGGACATGGTGGAGATAGCAGGGGCAACATTAGACTTCTCTACCACAGAGGATGTACCACCCTTGGACCGAGACTATGGTTCTGGTAAGACAAAGGCCCATGTGTGTGCCTGTTTGTGTTGTAGTGATTTTACACACACATCTTTTGTGCCAAAACAAGTCCTGGGTATTGCAAATGTGTGATTTCGTTTTTTTGTTGTTGTATTAATTTAACACCATAATGTGTTTACCTCTGTCCTTTGAATCCCTCCTCTCTTTAAATCCTCACGTCTCTCCTCCCTTCTCTTCCAGGGGATAACCCAGGTATGGAGGAGGTGAACGGGGTGCCTAAGCTGATGGACCTGCTGGATGATCCCGTGCCAGGGGTGGGCACCTATGAGGACTTTAACACCATAGACTGGGTGCGGGAGAAGTCCAAAGACCGCGACCGCCACAGAGAGGTGACCCACATCTACTTATTTCTTAACCAACTTCCCAACCCTTATCAAAACACATGCCTCAAACAGGCTTCAGACTGTATCTATGTGTGCTGGTCCTCTTTCGTAGGTGTAGTAACAACACCTGTAGATGTTTTACGTGGCATTACTGTCTAAATCAAAAGTATCATAGTGTTATAACAACCATATTTATGTAAAAAGGTATACCCAAATGCGCATCAGCCCAGCTTAAACGTAAAAGGGGGGATCAGGTGCTCAACTGAGGCACTTGAAAATCCCCAAAACATCCCTTACCCCAGGATACTTCAACTGGTGACTATCCGGGAGAATAAAGAAAAAGGAGCACTGTTGCCGGGTAAATCGGATAGATTTATTGACGGGACAAACAAACAATAGGCTTACGTTTCGGCATGAATCGCCTTCATCAGAGCCTTGAATAGGAAAAATGGAGGCACCTACAGTATATACCCTCGCAGGGGACTGTCCCACTCATCATGTCAATACGGTCAGTAGTAGTAGTAGCAGCAACTACACAGGTTATTCAAACGAGGATGACCATCATTCAAGATTCCTACACAAATTCCACTTGAAAAGCAAAAGACAGAAATAAACAAAAAATATGAGAGAGCTGTTCATTCAGACCCTTTAGCTCGACGCAATCTAAGCAGTCGATCCAAAGTGCCTCTCTCTGTAACAATTTCCTCACAATATTGCCACCTCTGGAGGGAAGAGAAACTTTCTAAATTCCCCAGAATTTCAAGGTTGAGGCTGAGCCATGATTGGCATTCACATAATGCCGCACGATCGCATAGTCCATATTTTTTGTGTGGATAGCTGTTTTGTGTTCAGCTATTCTTAATTTGAGAACCCATTTTATCTGACAAGCCAACATGGGCATTTGAGCATGTAAACAACGTGTTGTGCTACAATTTATGAAGTATTTTATCTTGTATTCTTTACCCGAGCGTGGGTGATAGAATACTTTTGTGTCACTTGAGTTGGATAAATGTGTACAATATTAGAAAAGAACGGGTTAGATAAATAAATTAACAATGCTGTTTCTTCCCAGAAACCCCAAAACAAATTAGCATAATTTGGCGCAAATGCCGAAAAAGAGCCTACTGTAATAATTTTAAAAAAGTTAATAGATAATGCCATTTCGGTTAATGTCAAAATAAAACCAGAAGGGGGCAGCAGACCTTCAGGGTGTGTATCTACAGTGCATTCAGAAAGTATTCAGACCCCTTTTAGTTTTTCCACATTTTGTTACGTTACAGCCTTATTCTAAAATGGATTGAATAAAAAAATGTCCTTATCAATCTACACACAATACCCCATAATGGCAAAGCGAAAAAAGGTTTTTAGAAATTTTTGCAAAAAACCCAGAAATACCTTATTTACATAAGTATTCAGACCCTTTGCTATGAGACTCGAAATTGAGCTCAGGTGCATCCTGTTTCCATTGATAATCATTGAGATGTTTCTACAACTTGATTGGAGTCCACCTGTGGTAAATTCAATTGATTGGACATGATTTGGAAAGGCACACAGCTGTCTATATAAGGTCCCACAATTGACTGTGCATGTCAGAGTAAAAACCAAGCCATGAGATCGAAGGAATTGTCCGTAGAGCTCCGAGACAGGATTGTTTCAAGACAGAGATCTGGGGAAGGTTACCAAAAAATGTCTGCAGCATTGAAGGTCCCCAAGAACACAGTGGCCACCATCATTCTTAAATGGAAGAAGTTTGGAACCACCAAGACTCTTTCTAGAGCTGGCCGCCCGGCCAAACTGAGCAATCGGGGGAGAAGGGCGTTGGTCAGGGAGGTGACCAAGAACCCGATGGTCACTCTGACAGAGTTCCAGAGTTCCTCTGTGGAGATGGGAGAACCTTCCAGAAGGACAACCATCTCTGCAGCACTCTACCAATCAGGCCTTTATGGTAGAGTGGCCAGACGGAAGACACTCCTCAGTAAAAGGCACATGACAGCCCGCTTGGAGTTTGCCAAAAGGCACCTAAAGGACTCTCAGACCATGAGAAACAAGATTTTCTGGTTTGATGAAACCACGATTGAACTCTTTGGCCTGATGCAGAGCGTCACGTCTGGAGGAAACCAGGCACCGCTCATCACCTGGCAAATACCATCCCTACGGTGAAGCATGGTGGTGGCGTTTTTCAGCGGCTGGATCGAGAGAGAGAGAGATTAATGGCGCAAAGTACAGAGAGATCCTTGATGAAAACCTGCTCCAGAGCGCTCAGGACCTCAGACTGGGCGAAGGTTCAGCTTCCAACAGGACAACAACCCTAAGCACACAGCCAAGACAACGCAGGAGTGGCTTCGGGACAAGTCTCTGAATGTCCTTGAGTGGCCCAGCCAGAGCCCGGACTTGAACCCGATCAAACATCTCTGGAGAGACCTGAAAATAGCTGTCAGCGATGCTCCCCATCCAACCTGACAGAGCTTGGGAGGATCTGCAAAGAAGAATGGGAGAAACTCCCTAAATACAGGTGTGCCAAGCTTGTAGCATCATACCCAAGAAGACTCGAGGCTGTAATCGCTGCCAAAGTTGCTTCAACAAAGTACTGAGTAAAGGGTCTGAATACTTATGTAAATGTGATATTTTCATTTTTTTTATTTTTTAATAAATTTGCAAAGAAATCTAGAAACCTGTTTTTGCTTTGTCCTTATGGGGTATTGTGTGTAGATTGATGTTGGGGCAACATTTAAAAAATCCATTTTAGAATAAGGCTGAAACGCAACAAAATGTGGAAGAAGTCGATGGGTTTGAATACTTTCCGAATGCACTGTATATCCTTGTATTGCTACTGCTGTATCATCAAATTAATTGTCTAAGTGAGTCTCAGAAATGGCTAATATGAATGTTATCTGATGTTAGCAAGTTTGTGATTTCATTAACCTTATTTCTAAGGCTACATATATTCATATGGGCTACTTTCAGCCCTTTCCTTGGGTAGCTTTTCAGAGAGGGACATAATATTGAAAAGAGCGAACACAGCAAGATAAAAAAAATATACATTCAGCAGTCCGTTAATCCGCTGGTGTGTGTGTGTGTGTGCTGCGGGGTTGAAGCTACGAACACATAGGCTTGGCTCTCTCATCCCTTCCAGGCTTTTGGGAGGGAGGGTGGACAATGAGCCTGTCATAGCGGATGCAAGCAATGCCCCATGCGCTCTGGCAGCTTTCATGGCTAGGATAAATTCTTTCCTCTTCTGGCGCATAGCTTCAGGATAGTCCTCGTTGAGGAAGATGTACGTTCCTCTCAAGTTCTTGGCTCTTTCCAGAACAGCTACCTTGTCCTTGAACCTCAGGAACTTGACCACTATCGGCCTGGGCCTGTCACCTGGGCTGGTGGTGGGTTTTCCAGTTCTGTGGGCGCGCTCCACCTCAATCTTCCTGTGGTCCATCTTCAGTTTCTCCGAGATCATTTCCCTCACTTTGTCCTCAGACTCCGTCCAGGTCTCATGTGGAGATTCTGCAATTCCGTCCACAACAATGTTGTTCCGCCTTGATTGTCCCTCGAAATAATCTGATTTCTCTGTCATTGTTATCATGGATTCACATACAGAACTGATGCCCTCTCTCAATGATTTACAGATTGCTGTCATCTTGCCGTTCTCATGTTTAAACTCATCGAGCTGACCCTGGGAGAACTGCAAACTGTTCTTCAGGTCCTGGACCTCTCTGGTCAGGTCGTCCATTCTTTTATTAGTTGACTCCACCAGTATTTGGACACAACACTTGAAGCAATTTTCTTGTTGTAACAACTGCTTGTAGAACTATTTATGTTTGTTTTAAATATCCTTCACCTGTGATAGACACCACTATCCTCAACGGTACTCCCCCCGACTTTGGTCATTGTCACGGTAGCAACGTAGGCTACACTGTTACTCCTCGCAGTTCCAGACAGGGCATGTTGCAGGGAAAATTTGAAAAAAAACCAACAACAAACAGCAGGGATCTAGCCAGCCACAAGCCCAGGAAAATCCGCAGTCCCAGCCACAATGGCTAACCGCGTCGCGGGCTGCGTTCAAGCCCTCAAGAAAAGCCTGCTAGCTTGACAGCTAGGCTAGCTGCTACGCCAAGCAGCTCCTCACACCCTTGGTCGGCAGGATCACTGGACAGATAGTAGCGATCTCAGCAACTGATGCCAACCGCTTCGCGGGATCCAACCTCAAAGGGTAGCTAGCTATTAACTTTTTCAATAGACTTTCAAAACTTTCCAACAACAAACTTTCCATCAAACTTTCCACAACGTCAAACCGAGCTCTCCCTCGTTCTGCGTTCAACAGAAAGTGACATGAGCACTCTGTAGTAGCACTCTGTTGCATTATCTCTGTCTCTGCTTTTGTCTTTTCAATGACAAGCAACATGAGATCCAGAGAGCATTTGTTCAAAATATTCTCATCTCCGCATAAAATGACTGTCTTCTAAGCCAAAAGCGGGGGCCTTGTTAATTATATGCCGCCGAGGGGTACTCTGATAGAGCAATAGAATGTCAAAATAGGCAACTCTCTTTCTCTGTTCTTCTAAGTCTGTTTAATTTGCCAATGTCAATATTGGGTTCGATTGGCTCGGTGAGATCTTGGAAGAGTGAATGTGGAAGTATAATGCGCTTCCTTATAAGAAGAGTATCAGATCTCTTCTTTGTACTTATTTCGGCAAAATGGCTCATTGTAAAATCCCTTTGTGGCTGTAGGCAAGCTGCAGGGGTTTGTGTGGGTGTCCTCCACAAACCGCCAAAGTAGAACAATGGGAAAAGGGTATACTGAAAAGCACTTCAGCCCAGCTGAATATTTGTCTTTCTCTGTAGATTACCAGTAAAAGCAAAGAGTCCACATGGGCGCTGGTGAAGAGTGTCAGTGATGCCTTCTCTGGATGGCTGCTCATGCTGCTGATTGGACTCATGTCAGGTCAGTCTAAATGGATACAGACATACTTTTTAATTTGATTCCTTCTACTAAGCCCCACACAGCAGCACCCCTGGAAGCCATTGATTGTGTTGGTAATTGACCTTGTGGTCTATTCCAGGCGCATTGGCAGGTGGGATCGACATATCAGCCCACTGGATGACAGACCTCAAGGAAGGGGTTTGTCTGAACGGGTTCTGGTTCAACCATGAGCACTGCTGTTGGACCTCCAACGAGACTACCTTCCAGGAGAGGGACAAGTGTCCCCAGTGGAAAAGCTGGGCCGAGCTCATCATCGGCACAACAGAGGTGGGTTAAAATTGTACTACTTGACCCATTGTTTTAGTTTTATGTGAGTATTTTGGTCAGTCTTATTGTGACATTTTTCTCTGCAGGGTCCCTTTGCGTACATTATGAACTATCTAATGTATGTGTGCTGGGCTCTACTATTCTCCTTCCTGGCTGTGACACTGGTCAGGGCCTTCGCCCCCTATGCCTGTGGCTCTGGAATCCCAGAGGTAAGACTACTTTATGCCTCTTGCCTTATTTGACACGTCTTCTTTTGAAATAGGACAAATGATGTGGGTCATTTACCCATGCTATTTATTTTCTCCCCCAGATCAAAACCATATTGAGTGGGTTTATCATCCGAGGGTACCTGGGGAAGTGGACCCTGGTGATCAAGACCATCACCCTGGTCCTGGCTGTGTCGTCAGGGCTCAGCCTGGGGAAGGAGGGACCCCTAGTCCACGTGGCCTGCTGCTGTGGCAACATCCTCTGCCACCTCTTCACTAAGTACCGCAAGAACGAGGCCAAACGCAGAGAGGTGAGGATCAATAGTAGTGGGTTATTCACAAACATCTAAAGGTTTTAAATGGATGGACAGGTTAACCTTTGACAGTCCTTTTCAAGGAACTGGCACAACTTGCAAAAACTATGACCACTGATGTTGTTTTGCATTGACTCTGAAATCAAGCTGTGTCAAAAGAATGTGAGAGAGCCTCAAGTCAGGCTCAGCACGGGAAACCCCCATGAAGTATAAATAGCCTGTAGATGGTCTCATGGATTTACGATTTCAACAAACACAAACCCCAAGGTGATATTTGTTCTATCCTGCCACAGCGAGACAGTATGAATGGAAGTGCAATGCCACAATTATGCAGTGACTCTTTCTCAATTCTGTAAACATTGTGCCTGAGATTTTATTTCCAACACAGAGATATTTTGCATTGATTCATGGCATTATATTAGCTGTTATTCAGCTTTGTTGCTGAGCTGTGTGCTATAAAGCCTTAATGTAGTGACACATTGATCACCTTCCTTCCTCTCCTTGGTTGTTTGTGTCAGGTTCTGTCAGCCGCTGCTGCCGTTGGTGTGTCTGTGGCTTTTGGTGCCCCCATAGGAGGAGTGCTCTTCAGTCTGGAGGAGGTAACAAGTGCCTTGACTTCCTCTTTTTATGCAAATCTGTGTTTTATGACTGTAAGTTAAAACACTCCTAAAGTTAACTTGAACGTTAAATTCAAATGTTAACGTTTGACTAAGAGCGCCGTGTAACTGTCCGTCTCCTCATGGTGCTGTCAGGTGAGCTACTATTTCCCTCTGAAGACGCTGTGGCGGTCGTTCTTCGCGGCCCTGGTGGCAGCCTTCACCCTGCGCTCCATCAACCCGTTTGGAAACAGCCGCCTGGTGCTGTTCTACGTGGAGTTCCACACCCCCTGGCATCTCCTGGAGCTCATACCCTTCATCCTCCTTGGCATCTTCGGCGGCATCTGGGGCGCCTTCTTCATCCGAGCCAACATCGCATGGTGCCGGCGGCGTAAGACCACGTGGCTGGGCCACTATCCGGTCCTGGAGGTGCTGGTTGTCACCGCGATCACGGCGGTGGTGGCTTTCCCTAACAGCTACACACGCACCAGCACAAGCGAGCTCATCTCTGAGCTCTTCAACGATTGTGGCCTGCTGGACTCCTCCAAGCTGTGCAACTATGACAACGCCAACGTCACCAAGAGCAGCAACGAGCTGCCGGACCGTCCGGCTGGAGATGACGTCTACACGGCCATGTGGCAGCTGTCCCTGGCCCTTGTCTTTAAGATGCTAATTACCGTGGTTACCTTCGGCATGAAGGTACTGGAAGACCTCATCCTCCTACCATAGCCTGTCTATATGGCACATCAATGAGAGCTCTTCCATGTGATTTGAGTATTAATATAACAATGTCTTTCCGTTCCTCCAGGTGCCTTCTGGTCTGTTCATTCCCAGTATGGCGGTGGGGGCAATCGCAGGCAGGCTGCTGGGGATAGGCATGGAGCAGCTGGCTTACTACCACCATGACTGGGTGATCTTCAGAGGCTGGTGTTCCCCTGGTGCTGACTGCATCACCCCAGGCCTCTATGCCATGGTGGGGGCTGCTGCCTGCTTAGGTAAGGCCTGCACGGGTACTGTATGTTGGCACCTTGCATGTTTAAGAGCGTTTTCTTCACTTGTTTTTGTCTTTACTCTGAACTTCTTTTTCCTGGTTAAATGTTGCTATCTTGAGGCTATGCCTAATGTTTTCTGCCTCCACCCCTCTCTCTGTGCCCACAGGTGGGGTGACCCGCATGACCGTATCCCTGGTGGTCATCATGTTCGAGCTGACCGGAGGGCTGGAGTACATCGTGCCCCTGATGGCGGCGGCCATGACCAGTAAATGGGTGGCGGACGCCATCGGGCGCGAGGGCATCTACGAGGCTCACATCCGCCTCAACGGGTACCCCTTCCTGGAGGCCAAGGAGGAGTTCAGCCATAAGACGTTGGCCATGGACGTGATGCGGCCGCGTCGCAGTGACCCGCCGCTCTCCGTACTGACCCAGGACGGCATGACGGTAGAGGACGTGGAGACCATGATCACAGAGACCACCTACAGCGGTTTCCCCGTGGTGGTCTCCCACGAGTCCCAGCGCCTGGTAGGCTTCGTGCTGCGCAGGGACCTCACCATCTCCATAGGTAGGGATAATAGGTCATCATATGTCGTGCTAGATGCTGGCTTTTGACCAACATGTTCACTGTTATCAAAACAGTGAGTATGGTTACATGCACACAATAATGCAATTATTGTGGATAGTCAGATGAATGTAATAGTTCGATTCAAATGTTTACATGCTTTGCAAGAAGAATGATTTCCCTAATTATCCTGTTTACAAGGACACATCTGAAATCAGGTTACCTGATGGCACTCTGATAAATGCAGAAAATCGCCAATCAAAATAAACTCTCTTCCACAGCGGCCATGTTATTTTTGTAAAGCATATTTGAGTTCGGACATATAAAGTTTGTATGTGAAAACTACTGCTAAGACGCATACATTCAGTTGTTCCGAACTCACTTCACTCGTGCTAAAGAGGGAGGCTCGCTCGGCTGGTGCGATCACATGAGCAGATCAAATACACTGCTTGAACGCAGATTATGGTGTTTACATGTCCTAATAATTTGAACGATTTCTCCGAAAACCAGGTGTTTTAATCGGCGTATGCTTACTTCGATTTTGACCTTATGCCGATTTAAGATAAACAGAGTAAGGTGTTTACATGACTATTGTAATCTGCCTACTGCCATAGTCAGTTGAATATCGAATTATTAATGTGCATGTAAACTTACTCAATGTCATTAGCAGTGTAATTAACACATTTTTGGTCTATTTGTCTCTGTCACTCCTCTGTAAACCCTCTCTCCCCTCTCAGAGAATGCCAGACAGCGTCAGGATGGGATAGTGAGCACCTCCAGGATCTTCTTCACGGAGTACACCCCCCCTCAGCCCCCCAGCAGCCCCCCTCCTCTGAAGCTTCGGGGCATCATGGACCTTAGTCCCTTCACTGTCACAGACCACACCGCCATGGACATTGTGGTGGACATCTTCAGGAAGCTGGGCCTGCGCCAATGCCTCATCACACACAATGGGTAAGACACCTGCTACTGAGAACTAGCTATGTCGCTAGGAACCACTGCTTATATACATTTCATGAGTAGAACTGAACAGAAACCCCAAGACAGACCCAAATAGTGGCAGAACTTACTTATGTATTGTATATGGTTTTGTCCCTGTCTCTTTTGCAGTCGGTTGCTGGGGATTATCACAAAAAAGGACATTCTGAAGCATGTGGCCCAGATAGCCAAACGGGACCCAGACTCGATCCTCTTCAACTGATGCTTCGCTACCAGCTGCAGCACCTTTGGCCAGGCATCACTGTGGAACCACAGCTTTTACCCAGGCCTGTCTCCAGGCCAACTCCATTGCAATACGTTCATGTCTAACTAGTGGTTTCCTCCCACTTTGAAAACATTGCAGTGACAACTGGCCACTTCATTAGAACTATGGAGGTAGAGGAGTCATTGGACTTCAACAGCAAGCTGGCTTTCCAGGATTGACCCAAACGATGAACTGGATTTAGAAAAAGTGTATGACTTGTTAAATGACTGTCGGTAACTGTGAGAGTATTTTTCCTTGGCCGTATAGGCAGGAGTGGTCTTCCTCTTCAGTTGTTCAGGTATAGCATGTGTCTCTAGAGAGACTAAGGAGCCTAAAGGAGCTGAGACCAAATCTGGAATCTTGAGGTATTAACAAAACCACTGCCATGGAAATCTTAACCCATACAATCACTAAGCTAGGAGTGGAAATTATCAGCTTCAACCTATCAAAACACCATGAGGAAAATCGCAGTTGAAATTGTGAAGTCACTGTCTGCCTAAAATATTTGTTGATGTTGAAATGTTGAAGTATTTTCCCTGGTGTTATAGCTACCACTGTTTAGCTCTACAGAAATGTTTATTTTCTTGGCAATGTCTTTTTTTGTCATGTAATGGGTGGTGGTTTTGACACAGACCTGGAGATGTCTTCGTACAGACACACTCTAATAGACTAGACTAAAATAACCTTCCTCTGAAACATGCATGCTGTGGTTATCCGCTTTGACCACAGGGAGGCACTACTGTGCACTATTCTGCGATCACATGTATATTTCTTTGCAAAATCAATTTCCTGCATATTATGCGATGGCTTGCAAATTTGACCAATCACCGCACAATTTCCACATAAAACAGTCAAATTATCATAAGCACATGCAAAATGTCAGATTTGCCACAGCAAAATCAAGCATTTTGACCTGCAAATATCACCAAAAATCCCAGCGAAATCCAGGAGGGACTGATTTATGAAACTTTACTACCAACTGATCAGTAACAAACACTCAAAAGTGCAATCATGAAAATATGAATTGTATTACTCATTTTGAATATGCACCCCTATATTTCTGAGCTTTAAGACCTTTTCAGTGAATAGTATTTATTGCATAAGTTTATGGAGCACACTACAGAATCATAAAGTCAGTGACTAACTGTAAGTCGCTCTGGATAAGAGCGTCTGCTAAATGACTAAAATGTAATGATCAGGCAGTCTTGAGGTCATGGACAATATCAGTGTTGGTGTGTGAGGGGATGATTGAGAGAGGGAGAGGTCTCCAGTATGTCACATCTCATATCATCCTCCTGTTATCTCTTCGTCTGTCTATGGTCTGGGAGGGGCATGTGTTCTTGTTGCTCTTCCTTGCTAAGGCCCAGGCAACGGCGGCCGGATCTAGAGACAGGACTGGCCTGTCAACACTAGTGAAGAACTCTAGATTTCTTCTCCCTCTTACCTCATTATCTTACTGTCTCACGAAGCCCTCACGTCTTGCCCTCCCTACAACAAAGTCCACACTAAGAATGAAAAATGTATGCACTCACTAACTGTAAGTTACTCTGGATAAGAGCGTCTGCTAAATGACTAAAATGTCAAATGTAAGAATGAGCAACTGAAATGTAGCATAGTCTCTTAAACATGAACTAAGCTGAGGAACCTGCCCAGTGAGAAATTCTTAAATCTCACTTTTACCTTGAGCAGGTTGATGGTGGCCATTCTTAAGCTAGATTCATGGATTCCTTGACATCCTGTCTTATCCATAAGTGTCTCCATTGTTGTATTACTTGTATACCGTAGTTCATTACATCAGTAAAAGGCTTAACTGTAGGGTCTCATAGAGGTAAACACATTTCATTTTAAAGCATTTCATTAAAAAAAATAAGTACTTATCCGTTTTTTCGGGGGGGGGGGTGTAGCTACAGTTACGTTATCAAACTGTGTGTCTGTATTTGTATTTATGCCATGTGCAATGGTTTTGTATCACTACCATCTGCAATAGTTTTGTATCACCACCATCTGCAATGGTTTTGTATCACCACCATCTGCAATGGTTTTGTATCACCACCATCTGCAATGGTTTTGTATCACCACCATCTGCAATGGTTTTGTATCACCACCATCTGCAATGGTTTTGTATCACCACCATCTGCAATGGTTTTGTATCACTACCATCTCATGTAAAGGTGCAACTGAGATTCAAAAATGTGAAATATTAATAATTTATTCCCCGTCATTTCAACTTTGCTACAAATTAAAACAATGTTAACCTTCACATGAGTAGATACGTGCTCTTTGTGCCCAGTTACTCACCAACAAGTACAGTACACAAGTTTGGAGTCATTCTCACTCTAACATCATGAACCCATTAAGTCCCTCCCTGAGGGTCTTACCAGAGTATAACTCACTGCTGTGGGCTTTGTGTGAATGGCCTGGGTGACCTTCCATGCCTGTCATGAGAAAGTGACAGGAAGATGTCTAGACAGTAAATCATGTTTATTGTTTCAAGCAATAGTCAAATACACAGTCAAAAAAAGTCACTATTTTCAGACATTGCCAACATTTTACGTCAATAACACATTGTCCATTTTAGGATATGGCTCTGCATAGTACTTAACAGGAAGTTCAAACTTGATTCATACAATACTTATTACTGTTCTACTGTCCAGCTCGGAATCTTTGTATGACTAAAGAATAGTACAGGTATCTGGTTAACTGCAGTAATCCGTAATACCTCCACCCACAGTAAAGAACAACCTAAAGTTGTTGCTGAACCCCCCCCCCCCCCCACCCAAGAGGGCCATTACCAAAATCCCTTGGAGCCTTACTGACACCCATTAAAAAAGGTTTTGTACAAACTACAAGATCATGGCAGGATCAACAAGACCTTCATTGTTCCTTGTTTTTACCCCTCAAGAGCCCATTGTTTGTTTGTTATCCATAATTAACTATAGTTATGAAACCACATCCATCACAAAGCTTGTAATTGTATTCTCAATAGGTACATTCAACATTAAAATAACCCTCCTGGTGCATGAGTGCTTGTTTAGTGCCTGTTACGGGTCAAATCAGAACAGAAGAGTGGTTCCTTATGGACACCAGAGCTTTAGTTATCTTTGGTGGCTGGTAGTGCTGCATACCTCTACATACAGTATCTGGGGAGAATTCACATATTTCTTTACCTCTTCCCTCAGTGCTGGTGATACTTATTAGTGATTGTGCTACAGTACCAAAGTGGGATGCCAATTAGTCCACACCACCCCATTCTAATGTAGAGTCGTTGATGCCAATTAGTCCACACCACCCCATTCTAATGTAGAGTCGTTGATGCCAATTAGTCCACACCACCCCATTCTAATGTAGAGTCGTTGATGCCAATTAGTCCACACCACCCCATTCTAATGTAGAGTCGTTGATGCCAATTAGTCCACACCACCCCATTCTAATGTAGAGTCGTTGATGCCAAGCCACCTGTGAGCCAGTTTTATAAATGGCCTGTGCACAAGTCTGTGGCTGGCTATTTCATAACCATGGTGATTTGAAGTCTATGTCCACTGACTTGTAGTAAAATGTGTAATCTATACTGAACAAAAATATAAATGCAACATGCAACATTTTCAAAGATTTTACAGAGTTACAGTTCATATAAGGAAATCAGTCAATTGAAATAAATGAATTAGGCCCTGATCTATAGATTTCACTTGACTGGGAATACAGTTATGCATCTGTTGGTCACAGATACCTTTAAAAAAAAGGTAGGGGCGGTGGATCAGAAAACCAGTCAGTATCTGGTGTGACCACCATTTGCCTCATGTAGCGCGACACATCTCCTTCACATAGAGTTGATCAGGCTGTTGATTGTGGCCTGTGGATTGTTGTCCCACTCCTCTTCAATGGCTGTGTAAAGTTGCTGGATATTGGAACTGGAACACGCTGTCATACACGTCGATCCAGAGCATCCCAAACATGCTCAATGGTGACATGTCTGGTGAGTATGCAGGCCATGGAAGAACTGGGACATTTTCAGCTTCCATGAATTGTGTTCAGATCCTTGCGACATGGGCATTATCATGCTGAAACATGAGGTGATAGTGGTGGATGAATGGCACGACAATGGGCTTCAGGATCTCGTCACAGTATCTTTGTGCATTCAAATTGCCATCAATAAAATGCAATTGTGTTTGTTGTCTGTAGCTTATGCCTGCCAATACCATAACCCCACCGCCACCATGGGGCAATCTGTTCACAACATTGACATCAGCAACCACTCACCCACATGACGCCATTCACATGGTTTGCGGTTGTGATGCCGGTTGGACTTACTGCGAAATTCTCTAAAACAACGTTGGAGAAGGCTTATGGTAGAGTAATGAACATTCAATTCTCTAGCAACAGCTCTGATGGACATTATTGCAGTCAGCATGCCATTTGCACGCTCCCTCAAAACTTGAGACATCTGTGGCATTGTGTTGGGTGACAAAACTACACATTTTAGAGTGGTGTTTTATTGTCAGCACAAGATGCACCTGTGTAATGATCATGCTGCTTAATCAGCTCTTGATATGCCACACCTGTCAGGTGGATGGAATATCTTGGCAAAGGAGAAGTGCTCACTAACAGGGATGTAAACAAATTTGTGCACAAAATCGGAGATAAATAATATTTTTGTGCATATGGAACATTTCTGTGATATTTTTTTTCAGCTCATGAAACATGGGACCAACACTTTACATGTTGCGTTTATCTTTTTGTTCAGTGTATGTCCATGTTTAGTATTCTCTTGTGTGAGATAGCTTTTTCCCCTCCTTAACATGCTCATTGGTCAAACTGGAACGCCCCAAAATAGCTGGATGAGTCCTCTGCGTGCACAGCTGTAGGTGACGACACAGAGGCAAAGATCTCATCCCTGGCACGCAGCTCAAACAGGCCTCCCTGGTAGACAGAGTGGAGGGCATACTCAGTGTCAGGCGCCCAGCACTTGGTGCCCACCCCCTTCAGCAGCTGAATGGGCCTGGCGTATGATGTCTTCTTGTAAACACACTGGACCAGCTGGTGCTGGAGGTGCCCATATGGGGGTCACCCCCCTCGTGGGTGAGGGAGGGGTAGCGGAAGTACACCTGGGCATACAGGTAATAACGTCCGGACTGGGGGATGCGGAGGCGTCCATGAGACAGGGTCATGTTGTGGAGATGGGAGCCAAAGCCCTGCTTGCCCCAGGACCGGACCGGGTGGAGGCAGGACTGATGCAAGTCTTTCTGAGGGGCCAGGGATATAGGGCCTATAGGGAGGAAAAAGGAAGCTATATGTATGTCAATACAGACATTTAATTCAAAGCAGTACTACTATAGACTCAAATATGAAAAGGCCTACAGTCACTAGTGAAAGTCTACACACCCCTTGCACAGTTTTCACATTTTGCTGCCTCATAAGGGAATACATTCACAGGGGTTTTCTACCAATCTCAACAACCTATTCCACATGTTCAAAGTGAAAGAGAAATGATTGGACATTTTCCAAATTCAGAATTATAATTAAAAAAATACATCTTGATTGCATGTTGTCACATGGCAGCCATTACATCTGTGAATCATTTTGAATAAGATTCTACCAACTTTGCACAACTCTTAGGGGAACATTTCCCCATTGTTTTTGTAAAAATTGCTCAAGATAACTACATTCGATTGGGAGTCATTGATGGATGGCAATATTCAAACCTTGTCTCCTGATTTCAAGCAAATTTAACTCAGGACTGAGGCTGGACCACTCAGGAACACTCAACACCTCTCGGAAAAGCCTATCTGGTGTGTTTTGGGCATTCAAAATGGTGTAATTGACCCACTGAAAAATAAAACCAAATACCAGGGTTAGGTTTTCAGAAGACTGAGGCGGATTTTCCTCTAACTTTTTACCTGTGCTTTGCTCCTTTCATATTTCTATTCACTCCCCAGTCCCTGCCGGTGACAAGCATACCCATAACATGATGCTGTGACCACAATACTTGAAAATACAGAGGGTTTCACTCTGTGTTGTGTTGTATTGGATGTGACCACAGCCTGTAGTTTTTCATTTAGGCCAAAAAGTTAATTTATGTGCCTTGTTGTTTTGCAGCATTGCTTAACGGCCTTGTTGCAAACAGAATGGATGATTTGGAGTGGATTTTTAATTTGTCATACAGGCCTGTAATTTAGAGTGAATGCAATGTTGTTGATACTCTGTATTTTTAAGTATTGCCATGTTATGGTTATGCTTGCAACCGGCAGGGACTGGAGTGTCAGGATCAAAATAAATATGAAAGGAGCAAAGCCCAGGTAAAATGTTAGAGGAAACCCTGGCTCAGCCTTTTGAATACCTAACCTTGGGATAGAGTTGTATTTTTCAGTGGGACAATTATACTCATTTGAATGCCAAATACACATCAGAATGGCTTTGCAATAGCTGTTGAGTGTTCCTGAATACTCCAGTCTCAGTCCTGACTTAAATCTGCATTGTCCATCAATGACTCCCAACCAAATTTACTGAGCTTGAGCAATTTTGACAAAAACAATGGATATACACTCTACATACAGAAGTATGTGGACACCCCTCCATATTAGTGGATTCGGCTATTTCAGCCACACATGTTGCTGACAGGTGTATAAAATTGAGCACACAGCCTTGCAATCTCCATAGACATACATTGGCAGTACAATGGCCTTACTGAAGAGCTCAGTGACTTTCAACATGGCACCGTCATAGGATGCCACCTTTCCATCAAGTCAGTTTGTCAAATTTCTGCCCTGCTAGAGCTGCCCCGGTCAACTGTAAGTGCTGTTATTGTGAAGTGGAAACATCTAGGAGCAACAACGGCTCAGCCGTGAAGTGGTAAGCCACACAAGCTCACAGAATGGGACCACTGAGTGCTGAAGCGCGTAGCGCGTAAAAATCGTCTGTCCTCGGTTTGTTGAGATAGGTGGAAGAACTTCACTGGACCGCAAAGAGCCCTGACCTCAACCCCATTGAACACCTTTGGGATGAATTGGAACACCAACTGCGAGCCAGAAGATTGGAGGCTGTTATAGCAGCAAAGGGGGGACCAACTCCATATGAATGCCCATGATTTTGAATTAAGCAGTTCGACGAGCAGGTGTCCACATAATTTTGGTCATGTAGTTTATGTTGCCCTAAGAGTTGTGCAAAGTTGGTAGAATATTATTCATAATGTTTCACAGCTGTAATGGCTGCCAAAAGTGCTTTCACCAAGTATAAACTCTGGGGTCTGAAGACATAAGCAATCAAGACATCTGCGTTTTTTATCTTTCATTAATTAGGCATTTTTTTATAATGTTCCTTTCACTTTGGAAATGTGGAGAAGGTTGTGTACATCGGCGTGAACAAAAAATCGAATTGAATATATTTTTTAATTTAAATGTGAAGAATGTGCAAGGGGTGTGTAGACTTTCACTAGGCATTGTACATATGGTTGGATTCCTTTAACAATAATGTCTTTATCTTTGACGAAATGAGTGCAGCAGGGAAACAGTCGTTTGATTGGATGGGAGAAAAGTCAAATAATTCAGACAAGAAGCAAATCAGTAGCAGCTGTTCTGACGTATTCATTCACAAGGACATTAGTGCGTTCTTGGCTGTATGATCAGACAGACTGCTGGTGGTGATCTGAATATGAAAACGGCGCCTTGTCTTTGAAGTCTGAGGTTTATGTGAGATCATGCTGCAGTTTGAGTGAATTGGATGTAGAGATGAGATGAATGATGCCACACCTTTATTTGCTCAGATGGTCTTTGCAGATGCTTGATCCAGTTGAAGTCGTAAGGTTACATACACTTAGTTTGGAGTCATTAAAACTTGTTTTTCAACCACTCCACAAATTTCTTGTTAACAAACTATAGTTTTGGCAAGTCGGTTAGGAAATCTACTTTGTGCTTGACACAAGTAAACTTTCCAACAATTGTTTACAGACAGATTATTTCATTTATAATGAACTGTATCACAATTCCAGTGGGTCAGAAGTTTACATACACTAAGTTTACTGTGCCTTTAAACAGCTTGGAAAATTCCAGAAAATGATGTCATGGCTTTAGAAGCTTCTGATAGGCTAATTCACATAATATGAGTCAATTGGAAGTGTACCTGTGGATGTATTTCAAGGCCTACCTTCAAACTCAGTGTATCTTTGCTTGACATCATGGGAAAATCAAAAGAAATCAGCAAAGACCTCAGAAAAAAAATTGTAGACCTCCACAAGTCTGGTTCATCCTTGGAAGCAATTTCCAAACGCCTGAAGGTACCACGTTCATCTGTACAAACAATAGTACGCAAGTATAAACACCATGGGACCACGCAGCCGTCATACCGCTCAGGAAGGGGACGCGTTCTGTCTCCTAGAGATTAACGTACTTTGGTGCGAAAAGTGAAAATCAATCCCAGAACAACAGCAAAGGACCTTGTGAAGATGCTGGAGGAAACAGGTACAAAATATCTATATCCACAGTAAAACGAGTCCTATATCGACATAACCTGAAAGGCCGCTCAGCAAGGAAGAAGCCATTGCTCCAAAATCGCCATAAAAAGGCCAGACTACAGTGCACATGGGGACAAAGATCATACTTTTTGGAGAAATGTCCTCTGGTCTGATGAAACAAAAATAGATCTGGTTGGCCTCTGTAGCTCAGCTGGTAGAGCACGGCGCTTGTAACGCCAAGGTAGTGGGTTCGATCCCCAGGACCACCCATACACAAAAAATGTATGCACGCATGACTGTAAGTCGCTTTGGATAAAAGCGTCTGCTAAATGGCATATTATTATTATTATTATTATTATTATTATAATGACCATCGTTATGTTTGGAGGACAAAGGGGAAGGCTGGCAAGCCGAAGAACACCATCCCAAATGTGAAGCATGGGGGTGGCAGCATCATGCTGTGGGGGTGCTTTGCTGCAGGAGGGACTGGTGCACTTCACAAAATAGATGGCATCATGAGGAAGGAAAATTATGTGGATATATTGAAGCAACATCAGTCAGGAAGTTAAAGCTTGGTCGCAAATGGGTCTTCCAAATGGACAATGACCCCAAGTATACTTCCAAAGTTGTGGCAAAATGACTTAAGGACAACAAAGTCAAGGTATTGGAGTGGCCATCACAAAGCCCTGACCTCAATCCTATAAAAAATATGTGGGCAGAACTGAAAAAGCGTGTGCGAGCAAGGAGGCCTACAAACCTGACTCAGTTACACCAGCTCTGTCAGGAGGAATGGGCCAAAATTCACTCAACTTATTGTGGGAAGCTTGTGGAAGGCTACCCAAAACGTTTGACCCAAGTTAAACAATTTAAAGGCAATGCTACCAAATACTAATTGAGTGTATGTAAACTTCTGACCCACTGGGAATGTGATGAAATAAATAAAAGCTGAAATAAATCATTCTCTCTACTATTATTCTGACATTTCACATTCTTAAAATAAAGTGGTGATCCTAACTGACCTAAGACAGGGAATTCTTACTAGGATTAAATGTCAGGAATTGTGAAAAACTGAGTTTATATGTATTTGGCTAAGGTGTATGTAAACTTCCAACTTCAACTGTATAGCTAAAGTGTTTTTAAAGCTATACTGTTGAAATTTACTGACATTCTGCAATTTATTTCCATCATAAAAACAGGAAATTACATTAGATGAAAGATATTATAGAAATGCTGACAAAAGTGAGTGTCCCTCCAAAAGAACAAGCAAGCACAAACCACTAGACTCACATACTGGCAGGTAGCTTAGTGGGTAAGAGCGTTGTGTGGTTCTAATCCCGAGCCGACTAGGTGAAAAATCTGTCGATGTGCCCTTAAGCAAGGCACTTAACCCTAATTGCTCCTGTAACAAGAGCGTCTGCTAAATGACTAAAAAAATTAAAAAATAGAAGAAAAAAACAATTTAGAACATAAAAAACAAATAATAAAAAAAATACCATGTAAGCCACTGTCTCGGAGTGTGAGGTGAGCAGAGGGCTTCTGATTCCCAGCAGCACTGACTGGCTTGGTTCGTCTCTGGGCTCTGAAAAGGAACATAGCAGTGAGAGAATGGTAGCACAAGAAGTGGATATTGGATAGATAAGACATGCATGCTATGATGATGATGGATGATTACCTGGGAAGGTGTGTTTTGAAATACTACTTTCTGTCACCTGAAAGACCCCCCCAAAAAATTACATGTGGCATAGACCCCAATAATGAACACACATTGCAGGACTGAGTACAGCATGGCCTATGACATGCATGCAGCATTCCTGTTGAGCAATCTTTGTCATTCCAATTTCAAGTTGAACACAATTCTGGATTTACAAGCTCTGTTGACAAAGTCGAGAGGGTACACATTTTAATGGGACCTGGACACATCCCAGTAAGTAGTCTCACTTGCTCTTCCTAGGTTTCACAGAAAAAGACATGGAGTAGACAGGCCAGATGTGTGACTGACTTGTTATGCCTAGATTGGTTTTTCAATGAAATAGTGAAAAACCTCTGTGCGCTTTGAAGCTGAATCACCATGCACTCTCAACTGCTACTCCCACCCAACCCAGCCCTTGACTATGATCTATGACAGAAAGAGACCATGACAGATAATACTGTCTTTCTTGGCTACGCACAACTTACAGCTTTACTCAACTAGTACTGAATCAGACACTGCCAAGGTTATAGACTATAAAGAATTGAGTATGATGCAATGTGGATCATGGGTACAGGAAAGCTCATATCCGGAGAGGAGCTCTGTCTAATATTTGGGGTCAAGCTGAGATTAGCCGTCTATAAACAACAATGCTAATGAGGGTGATGCATTAGAGAAGAAATTGTTGGTACGTAAGGTTCTGAAGAATTCCATCACTGGACTAAGTTCTGAGCTCTGAAAAGTCAATAGCCTACACAGCATCTTATGTGTGCAAATATTAATGCTATATCTCTCTCCCTTGTTAAGAATTATATAACCATGTGTATGTAACACTTCTAGAAACATCGTAGGTACAGTGGGGAGAACAAGTATTTGATACACTGCCGATTTTGCAGGTTTTCCTACTTACAAAGCATGTAGAGGTCTGTAATTTTTATCATAGGTACACTTCAACTGTGAGAGACGGAATCTAAAACAAAAATCCAGAAAATCACATTGTATGATTTTTAAGTAATTCATTTGCATTTTATTGCATGACATAAGTATTTGATCACCTACCAACCAGTAAGAATTCCGGCTCTCACAGACCTGTTAGTTTTTCTTTAAGAAGCCCTCCTGTTCTCCACTCATTACCTGTATTAACTGCACCTGTTTGAACTCGTTACCTGTATAAAAGACAACTGTCCACACACTCAATCAAACAGACTCCAACCTCTCCACAATGGCCAAGACCAGAGAGCTGTGTAAGAACATCAGGGATACAATTGTAGACCTGCACAAGGCTGGGATGGGCTACATGACAATAGGCAAGCAGCTTGGTGAGAAGGCAACAACTGTTGGCGCAATTATTAGAAAATGGAAGAAGTTCAAGATGACGGTCAATCACCCTCGGTCTGGGGCTCCATGCAAGATCTCACCTCGTGGGGCATCAATGATCATGAGGAAGGTGAGGGATCAGCCCAGAACAACACAGCAGGACCTGGTCAATGACCTGAAGAGAGCTGGGACCACAGTCTCAAAGAAAACCATTAGTAACACACTACGCCGTCATGGATTAAAATCCTGCAGCGCACGCAAGGTCCCCCTGTTCAAGCCAGCGCATGTCCGGGCCCGTCTGAAGTTTGCCAATGACCATCTGGATGATCCAGAGGAGGAATAGGAGAAGGTCATGTGGTCTGATGAGACAAAAATAGAGCTTTTTGGTCTAAACTCCACTCGCCGTGTTTGGAGGAAGAAGAAGGATGAGTACAACCCCAAGAACACCATCCCAACCGTGAAGCATGGAGGTGGAAACATCATTCTTTGGGGATGCTTTTCTGCAAAGGGGACAGGACGACTGCACCGTATTGAGGGGAGGATGGATGGGGCCATGTATCGCGAGATCTTGGCCAACAACCTACTTCCCTCAGTAAGAGCATTGAAGATGGGTCGTGACTGGGTCTTCCAGCATGACAACGACCCGAAACACACAGCCAGGGCAACTAAGTAGTGGCTCCGTAAGAAGCATCTCAAGGTCCTGGAGTGGCCTAGCCAGTTTCCAGACCTGAACCCAATAGAAAATCTTTGGAGGGAGCTGAAAGTCCGTATTGCCCAGTGACAGCCCCGAAACCTGAAGGATCTGGAGGTCTGTATGGAGGAGTGGGCCAAAATCCCTGCTGCAGTGTGTGCAAACCTGGTCAAGACCTACAGGAAACGTATGATCTCTGTAATTGCAAACAAAGGTTTCTGTACCAAATATTAAGTTCTGCTTTTCTGATGTTTCAAATACTTATGTCATGCAATAAAATGCAAATTAATTACTTAAAAATCATACAATGCGATTTTCTGGATTTTTGTTTTAGATTCCGTCTCTCACAGTTGAAGTGTACCTATGATAAAAATTACAGACCTCTACATGCTTTGTAAGTAGGAAAACCTGCAAAATCGGCAGTGTATCAAATTGTCAAGGGCTGATGTGGATGTGGTGTTGGAGTCAGGCGCAGGACACAGAAGCTTAGTCGATCCGACTTTTAATAGTCACAGGAGCAAAGAACAATCCAAACAGGCCTCATAAACAGGAGGCGAGCGAATACGCAAAACAGTGCGTAAAGTGCGAACAGCACTAACAATAAGCAAACAAACAACCTACACCAAACGACAGGCGTACAACGACACACAACTACAAACAGAACCAATGGAAACTTATAGGTGACATAATCAAGACGTGATAAGGAACAGGTGCACTAAACAGACAAGACCAAACAAACATAGATAACATCAAACGGTGGCAGCTAGTACTCCGGGGACGACGAACGCCGAAGCCTGCCCGAACAAGGAGGAGGAGCAGCCTCGGCGGAATTCGTGACACAAATACTTGTTCTCCCCACTGTATATGAATAGTTTGCTTGTTTATTACAATCATCTAATGAACAATGAGTGTGTAACTAAGAAATGATACCCACTTTGGTGATATAGGCCCTGAATCCCTCAGCCAGTTGTATGCAAGGCTCCCCAAACAGTTGGACCAGAGAGTCGGGTATCTCCTGGTCTTTCTCCAGGGCATTCAGGAGCCCCAGGCAGCGTAACTCATCAGCCACCCCCTGGCTCCTCACCTGCACAGCACAAACCACAGGAGAGGGGTGACTGAGTCTCTTTGTCTGTAGTGTATCTGCTGCTTATAGGTTAATGATGAAACTATGTTTTGGGATTTCTGGAGTGAATAAACTTTAAGTAGTGATTTTTGAATGTTATTGTTCTATTTTTAAAGGATTAACAGGTTTGATTGAACAGACCAGAAAGAAAGTGTGCTGTTTTCCATAAATATTGACATGTTTGCTGTTAGTCACACTGCTGGAGTTGCACTTTTTCCAACATGAAAATGGAAAAATGGCAAACATTCACAGAAACATGTTGTCACGACTTCCGCCGGAGCTGCCCCCCCTCCTGGTTCGGGCAGGCTTCGGCGTTTGTCGTCACCGGAGTACTAGCTACTGCCGATCCCATTCTCATCACTCCACTTGTCATGTCTTGTCAATCACACACACCTGGTGCTCATTCCCCTAATTAGTATATGTGTTCCCTCTGTTCCCCTTGTCTTTGTGAGTGATTGTTTTGTTGTGAGAGCGTGTAGCTCGGTTGAGCTACATTTCACTGTGTTATTGCCAAGGTGGATGTTTTCCCTTGTACAGTTTCATTTGACGCTTGGGGCGTTTGATTTATGCAAATGGAACTGCAGCGCGATGTAAGGGATTCCTACTCCAACTGGAGTTGTATTTCTCCAGCATCAGACCGGAGCCCCGGGAACGGGAGAAGGTATCTGTCTTTGTTTCCTGCCTTTGTGGGAGAGCCCTGGAGTGGGCCAACGCGGTATGGAACGAGGGAGGTTCCATGTTGGTGAACTACGGGGAGTTTGCTCGCCTCTATCAGGCCGTTTTTGATCACCCGCCTGAGGGTCAAGAGGCGGGCAAACCTCTGGTTCATCTAAGGCAGGGGACGAGGACCGCTCAGGACTACGCGCTGGAGTTCCGGACACTGGCAGCGGGGTCCAGGTGGAACGAGCGGACCCTGATAGACCATTTCCGGTGCCACCTAAGGGAGGACGTCCGACGGGAGCTAGCCTGCCGGGATGCCATGCTATCGTTCTCCCAACTGGTGGACATGGCCATCCGGCTGGACAATCTGCTAGCAGCCAGAGGACGTCCTGGTAGGGGTCTGCCCGTTCCCACTCCGGACGACTCTGACCCCGAGCAGATGGAGCTGGGGGGAGCCGCCGCTCGAGAGAGCGCAGGAGTCAACATTATTTTGGGTCTGGAGGCGGTAGGCAGGGTACTCACGCATCACCCCAGGTAATGAACACCCAAACGTGTTCAGAGCCCTTTGCGGCGCACTGTACTTTATCTATCTCCTTTTCAGATCACTTGGTAGGTTCCCAGTGTAAGGCGCTAGTCGATTCAGGCGCAGCTGGGAATTTTATGGACAGGGCATTTGCACACCGTCAAGGCATTTCATTGGTTCCCCTAACCATTCCACTCCCCATCAGAGCACTAGATAGTCGACCAGTCCGAGTTGGTTAAGGAAGTTACTGTACCAGTCACCATGATTACGCAGGAGACACATGTTGAGCAGATCACCTTTATGATTATTGAGTCTCCTGCTTACCCTGTAGTCTTGGGTCTCCCGTGGTTAGCCCTTCACAACCCCAATTTCTCATGGCCGCAGAGGGTTCTTGCAGGGTGATCGCATGAGTGTCCGGGTAGGTGTCTAGGTGTTTCCGTTGGTGAGACCACGGTGGAAAGTCCAGACGGTAACCCCACCGTGCGCATTCCCCCCGAATACCAAGATCTGGCGCTCGCATTTTCCAAGACACAAGCGACTAAATTACCACCTCATCGGGAGGGGGATTGCGTGATAAACCTTCGGGTAGACGCTGTACCTCCCAGGAGTCATGTGTATCCCCTGTCGCAGGCTGAAACGGAGGCTATGGAAATATACATCACCGAGTCCCTGCGCCAGGGGTATATATGTCCCTTCACTTCACCTGCCTCCTCGAGTTTCTTCTTTGTGAAGAAGAAAGATGGCGGTTTACGCCCGTGCATTGATTATCGACCACTGAATAATGTGACGGTACGATTTAGTTATCCTCTTCCCTTCATTCCTTCAGTGGTTGAGTCAATGCATGGGGCCCGTTTTTTCACCAAATTAGACCTCAGGAGTGCCTACAACCTGGTGCGTATTCGGGAAGGGGCTGAGTGGAAAACAGCATTCAGCACAACCTCGGGGCATTATGAATACCTGGTGATGCCCTACGGTTTGATGAATGCTCCATCCGTTTTCCAGTCCTTTGTGAACGAGGTGTTTCAGGACATGCTTGGTCGTGGTGTGGTGGTCTACATCGATGACATCCTGGTGTATTCCGCTACGCGCGCCAAGCATGTGTCCCTGGTTCACAAAGTACTGGTCCGACTGCTGGAAAATGATATTTATGCCAAGGCAGAGAAGTGTGAGTTTTTTCCAGCAGTCAATCTCCTTCCTCGGATATCGCATTACCACCACAGGTGTGGAGATGGAGGGAGACCGCATTGCAGCCGTGCGTAATTGGCCGACTCCAACCACGGTAAAGGAGGTGCAGCGCTTCCTTGGCTTTGCCAACTACTATCGAAGGTTTATTCTGGGTTTTGGCAAGGTCGCAGCTCCCATTACCTCCTTGTTGAAGGGTGGGCTGTTCCGGCTCCGCTGGTCTGCTGAGGCTGATTTGGCATTCAGTAGATTGCGGGGTCTGTTCACCTCAGCCCCGGTACTGGCTCACCCCGATTCATCACTACCGTTCGTAGTGGAGGTGGATGCGTCCGAGATAGGGATAGGAGCTGTCTTATCCCAACGCTCGGGCACGCCACCCAAGCTCCACCCCTGTGCCTTCTTTTCTAAGAAGCTCAGCTCGGCGGAGCAGAACTACGGCGTTGGTGATCGGGAGCTGTTGGCTGTTGTCCGAGCTTTGACGGTGTGGAGACATTGGCTCGAAGGGGCGAAACACCCTTTCCTCGTCTGGACAGACCACCGTCACCTGGAGTACATTCGGGCAGCGAGGAGGCTGAATCCTCGCCAGGCCAGGTGGGCCCTCTTCTTCACCCGGTTTGATTTCACACTCTCATATATTCCGGGTACGAAGAACGTGAAGGCAGACGCACTGTCTCGGCTGTATGACACAGAGGAGAGGCCCAGAGACAACACCCCCATACTCCCGGCTTCATGCATTGTGGCGCCGGTAGTATGGGCGATGGATGCAGATATAGCGCAGGCATTACGCACAGATCCATCTCCACCGCAGTGTCCAGCTGGGCTGCAGTACGTGCCTGCGCTTATCCGTGATCGGCTGATCTACTGGGCACACACGTCACCCTCCTCTGGTCATCCAGGTATTGGTCGTACAATGCGCTCCCTGACCGAGAAGTACTGGTGGCCTACCTTGGCTAAGGACGTGAGAGTGTATGTTTCCTTATGCTCAGTGTGCGCCCAGAGTAAGGCACCTAGGCACCTCCCAGCAGGTAAGCTACAACCTTTACCAGTTCCACAACGATCATGGTCTCACCTGAGTATTGATTTTCTCACTGATCTTCCCCCCTCCCAAGGTAACACCACGATCCTGGTCGTTGTGAACCACTTTTCAAAGTCCTGCCGCCTCCTTCCTCTGCCCGGTCTCCCCACGGCCGTACAAACTGCGGAGGCTCTGTTTACTCACGTCTTCCGGCACTACGGGGTACCAGAGGATATAGTGTCCGACCGAGGTCCCCAGTTCACGTCTAGAGTCTGGAAGGCGTTCATGGAACGTCTGGGGGTCTTGGTCAGCCTGACCTCTGTTTTTCACCCCGAGAGCAATGGGCAGGTGGAAAGGGTGAATCAAGATGTGGGTAGGTTCCTGCAGACCTACTGTCAGGACGGGCCGGGGGAGTGGTCAGTGTTCCTGCCATGGGCAGAATATGCTCAGAACTCTCTCAGCCACTCCTCCACTAACCTAACACCCTTCCAATGTGTTTTGGGGTACCAACCGGTCCTGGCACCGTGGCACCAGAGCCAGACTGAGGCTCCCACAGTGAATGACTGGTTTCGGCGCGCAGAGGAGACTTGGGATGCTGCCCACGTTCGCCTCCAGTGCGCCGTGCATCGTCAGAAGGCCAACACTGACCGCCACCACAGGGAGGCCCCGGTGTTCGTACCGGGGGATCGGGTCTGGCTCTCGACCCGGAATCTGCCCCTCCGCCTGCCCTGTCGGAAGCTGAGCCCGCGGTTTGTGGGGCCGTTTTAAAGTCCTGAGGAGAATAAACGAGGTGACATACAGGTTGTTACTCCCCCCTGATTACCGTATTAACCCCTCGTTTCATGTCTCTCCTCAGGTCGGTGGTAGCTGGTCCGCTCTCCATCCTGGATTCGAGGCGTTGGGTGGGGGGCCTTCAGTATCTCGTGAAGTGGGAGGGGTACGGTCCAGAGGAACGGTGCTGGGTCCCAAGGCGGGACATCCTCGATCCCTCCCTGTTGAGGGATTTCCACTGTCGCCATCCGACTCGCCCTGCTCCTGGCCATCCCCGAGGCCGGGGTCGACGCACTGCTGGAGCCGCGCGTCGGGGGGTGGTACTTGTCACGACTTCCGCCGAGGCTGCCCCCCCTCCTGGTTCGGGCAGGCTTCGGCGTTCGTCGTCACCGGAGTACTAGCTACTGCCGATCCCATTCTCATCACTCCACTTGTCATGTCTTGTCAATCACACACACCTGGTGCTCATTCCCCTAATTAGTATATGTATAAGTGTTCCCTCTGTTCCCCTTGTCTTTGTGAGTGATTGTTTTGTTGTGAGAGCGTGTAGCTCGTTTGAGCTACATTTCACTGTGTTATTGCCAAGTTGGATGTTTTCCCTTGTATAGTTTCGTTTGACGCTTGGGGCGTTTGATTTATGCAAACGGATTAAACTCTGGACTTCGGTATTTTACCTCCTGCGCCTGACTCCTTCTTTAACACCTCGTCACACATGTTTTTGCTTTGATTAGTAATGAAGTACAAGCTCAGTCGTGTAAATGATTAGGCCACTCTTCAAGGGTGTGTCACGCTCGTTGAAGGACGGGACGGACCAAGGCGCAGCGTGATATGCCAACATGTTTATTTAACGAATAACAAAACAACAAACGAAACGTGAAGTCCAAGGTAGCACACAAAAAACATACCTTATACGGAACAAGATCCCACAACCCACTAGTGCCAATAGGCTGCCTAAGTATGGTCCCCAATCAGAGACAACGAGCGACAGCTGCCTCTGATTGGGAACCACACAGGCCAACATAGATCTAGACATACTAGAATATCAACATAGAAATATAAAACATAGAACATACACAACAAGGAAAATCACACCCTGACTCAACAAATAAGAGTCCTCAGAGTCAGGGCGTGACAGTACCCCCCCCCCCCCCCCCCCCAAAAAAAAAGGTGCGGACTCCGACCGCACAACATAAACATAACAGGGTAGGGGCCGGGTGGGCATTCCGCCTCGGAGGCGGATCCGGCTCAGGGCGTGACGACCACTTACTCTCCGCCTCTCTGTTGCGCCCCTGGTCTGGTCTGGACCTCGGCACGCTGCTTCCCCTCTCCTTCCTCCCACGATGTACCAAGCCCTGTCTGGACCCTGGTGTGGGAGACCCGAACCTGGAGAGGGGCTGACGTCTGGGTCTGGACTGGAACCGCTGACTGGAGCTGGACCCGACAACGGTGGATCGAACTGCTCTGGCTCCGGAGTGGAGCCGCTGACCGGAGCTGGATCAGGCACCGGTGGAGCGGATTACTCTGGCTCCGGAGTGGAGCAGCTGACCGGAGCTGGACCGGACCCCGGTGGAGCGGATTGCTCTGGCTCCGGAGTGGAGCCGCTGACCGGAGCTGGACTGGACCCCGGTGGAGCGGATTGCTCTGGCTCCGGAGTGGAGCAGCTGACCGGTGCCGGACCAGGCACCGGTGGAACAGGCACGGGCCGTGCCGGACTGGACACACGCACCACTGGCTTGGTGCGGGGAGCAGGAACGGGCCGGACCGGGCTGGCGACGCGCACCTCTAACTTGGTGCGGGGAGCAGGAACGGGACGTACCGGACTGGCGACGCGCACCACTGGCCTGGTGCGGGGAGCAGGAACAGGCCGGGCCGGGCTGGCGACGCGCACCACTGGCTTGGTGCGAGGGGCAGGAACAGGCCGGGCCGGCGACGCGCACCACTGACTTGGTGCGAGGGACAGGAACAGGCCGGATCGGGCTGGCGACGCGCACCACTGGCTTGGTGCGAGGGAAGGAACAGGCCAGACCAGGCTGGCGACGCGCACCACTGGCTTGGTGCGAGGGGCAGGAACAGGCCGGGCCGGGCTGGCGACGCGCACCACTGGCTTGGTGCGAGGGACAGGAACAGGCCGGACCAGGCTGGCGACGCGCACCACTGGCTTGGTGTGAGGGGCAGGAACAGGCCGGACCGGGCTGGCGACGCGCACCACTGGCTTGGTGCGAGAGACAGGAACAGGCCGGACCGGGCTGGCGATGCGCACCACTGGCTTGGTGCGAGCGGCAGGAACAGGCCGGGCTGGCGACGCGCACCACTGGCTTGGTGCGAGAGACAGGAACAGGCCGGACCGGGCTGGCGATGCGCACCACTGGCTTGGTGCGAGGGGCAGGAACAGGCCGGGCTGGCGACGCGCACCACTGGCTTGGTGCGAGGGCCAGGAACAGGCCGGACCGGACTGGCGACGCGCACCACTGGCTTGGTGCGAGGGGCAGGAACAGGCCGGACCAGGCTGGCGACGCGCACCACTGGCTTGGTGCGAGGGGCAGGAACAGGCCGGGCCGGGCTGGCGACGCGCACCACTGGTTTGGTGCGAGGGGCAGGAACAGGCCGCACCGGGCTGGCGACGCGCACCACTGGCTTGATGCGAGGAGCAGGAACGGACCGAACCGTACTGGGAACACACACCACTGGCTTAGTGCGGGAAGCAGGAACGGATCGGGCCGTACTGGGAACACGCACCACTGGCTTAGTGCGGGGAATAGGAATGGGCCGGACCGGACTGGCGACACGCACCACTTGCTTGGTGCGAGGAGCGGGACTGGGTTCCTTTATAAACCCCTGCTCCTTCTGCTGCCTAACCAAATCAAATCAAATCAAATCAAATTTTATTGGTCACATGCGCCGAATACAACAGGTGCAGACATTACAGTGAAATGCTTACTTACAGCCCTTAACCAACAGTGCATTTATTTTAAACAAAAAAAGTAAGAATAAAACAACAACAAAAAAGTGTTGAGAAAAAAAAGAGCAGAAGTAAAAAATAAAGTGACAGTAGGGAGGCTATATATACAATAGAATAAAGTGACAGTAGGGAGGCTATATATACAGGGGGGTACCGTTGCATAGTCAATGTGCGGGGGCACCGGCTAGTTGAGGTAATATGTACATGTGGGTAGAGTTAAAGTGACTATGCATAAATACTTAACAGAGTAGCAGCAGCGTAAAAAGGATGGGGTGGGGGGGCAGTGCAAATAGTCCGGGTAGCCATGATTAGCTGTTCAGGAGTCTTATGGCTTGGGGGTAGAAGCTGTTGAGAAGTCTTTTGGACCTAGACTTGGCACTCCGGTACCGCTTGCCGTGCGGTAGCAGAGAGAACAGTCTATGACTAGGGTGACTGGAGTCTTTGACAATTTTGAGGGCCTTCCTCTGACACCGCCTGGTATAGAGGTCCTGGATGGCAGGGAGCTTTGCCCCAGTGATGTACTGGGCCGTACGCACTACCCTCTGTAGTGCCTTGCGGTCAGAGGCCAAGCAGTTGCCATACCAGGCGGTGATGCAACCAGTCAGGATGCTCTCGATGGTGCAGCTGTAGAATTTTTTGAGGATCTGAGGACCCATGCCAAATCTTTTTAGTCTCCTGAGGGGGAATAGGCTTTGTCGTGCCCTCTTCACGACTGTCTTGGTGTGTTTGGACCATGATAGTTCGTTGGTGATGTGGACACCAAGGAACTTGAAGCTCTCAACCTGTTCCACTACAGCCCCGTCGATGAGAATGGGGGCGTGCTCAGTCCTCTTTTTTTTCCTGTAGTCCACAATCATCTCCTTTGTCTTGGTCACGTTGAGGGAGAGGTTGTTGTCCTGGCACCACACGGCCAGATCTCTGACCTCCTCCCTATAGGCTGTCTCATCGTTGTCGGTGATCAGGCCTACCACTGTTGTGTCGTCGGCAAACTTAATGATGGTGTTGGAGTCGTGCCTGGCCATGCAGTCATGGGTGAACAGAGAGTACAGGAGGGGACTGAGCACGCACCCCTGAGGGGCCCCCGTGTTGAGGATCAGTGTGGCAGATGTGTTGTTACCTACCCTTACCACCTGGGGGCGGCCCGTCAGGAAGTCCAGGATCCAGTTGCAGAGGGAGGTGTTTAGTCCCAGGATCCTTAGCTTAGTGATGAGCTTTGAGGGCACTATGGTGTTGAATGCTGAGCTGTAGTCAATGAATAGCATTCTCACGTAGGTGTTCCTCTTGTCCAGGTGGGAAAGGGCAGTGTGGAGTGCGATAGAGATTGCATCATCTGTGGATCTGTTGGGGCGGTATGCAAATTGGAGTGGGTCTAGGGTTTCTGGGATTATGCTGTTGATGTGAGCCATGACCAGTCTTTCAAAGCACTTCATGGCTACAGACGTCAGTGCCACGGGTCGGTAGTCATTTAGGCAGGTTATCTTAGAGTTCTTGGGCACGGGGACTATGGTGGTCTGCTTGAAACATGTTGGTATTACAGACTCAGTCAGGGACATGTTGAAAATGTCAGTGAAGACACTTGCCAGTTGGTCAGCACATGCTCGGAGTACACGTCCTGGTAATCCGTCTGGCCCTGCGGCCTTGTGAATGTTGACCTGCTTAAAAGTCTTACTCACATCGGCTACGGAGAGCGTGATCACATAGTCGTCCGGAACAGCTGGTGCTCTCATGCATGCTTCAGTGTTGCTTGCCTCGAAGCGAGCATAGAAGTGGTTTAGCTCGTCTGGTAGGCTTGTGTCACTGGGCAGCTCGCGGCTGTGCTTCCCTTTGTAGTCTGTAATAGTTTTCAAGCCCTGCCACATCCGACGAGCGTGCCTCTACACTCTCCTTCTCCCTTATAGCCTCCTGTAGCGCCTCCCTCTGACCTAATAACTCCTGCTCTCTCTGAACCAATAGCCTGGTGGCCTCCTCTCCTAACCTGCAGATCCGCCCTGTCGCTGCCTCCTGCTGCCTCGTCGTCCACACCGTGTGCCCCCCCCAAAACATTTTCTTGGGGTTGCCTCTCGGGTCTCCGTCGTCGGCACTCCTCTTCCTGTGAGGACTCCTCCGGAAGCCCCCACGAGTTAGGGAACAGACACTCGTCGTCGTCGTCATCCTCCGACTCCTCAGTGTAGTACTGTTCCCACTCCTCTTCCCAAGGTCGTAGGGACCCAATCCGAAACCCAACCGGGTGCAGTGGTCGGGGCTCTTCTCTATCGCTCCCCGACCACCCCTTTAGCCCCCCCAAAAAAAATTATTGGGGCTGCTTCTCGGGCCTCCTCCTCGGCCGGCTTCCGTGTTGCCGTCGTTCCTCTCCTGCCTGGGCATTTACCTTCGCCCATGGCCCTTTCCCCGCGAATATCTCCTCCCATGACCACCATTTGCCCACCTGTGACATCGCTATACGCCCTTCCTGGGCACGCTGCTTGGTCCTCGTTTGGTGGGATCTTCTGTCACGATCGTTTATAGACGGGACGGAACAAGGCGCAGCGTGATATGCCAACATGTTTATTTAACGAATAAACACACAACCAAAACAACAAACGAAACATGAAGTCCAAGGTAGCACACAAACAACATACCTTACACGGAACAAGATCCCACAACTAACTAGTGCCAAAAGGCTGCCTAAGTATGGTCCCCAATCAGAGACAACGAGCGACAGCTGCCTCTGATTGGGAACCACACAGGCCAACATAGATCTAGACATACTAGAATCTCAACATAGAAATATAAAACATAGAACATACACACCCTGACTCAACATATACAAGTCCCCTGAGTCAGGGCGTGACAGGGTGCAATCAAAACACACCATTTCCTGCCCCCTTACCACACCTCCTCACATAACTTTGCTGACTCTAAACTTGGCAGCTTTCGTAACTTTGTACAATTGTTAGACAGGCCTAGTTTTACTTAGTCTTGAGTTGCAATGGACTACAAATCCAACTTTCCATCTCAACTAGTATTTGCCTGGTGAGTGGTGATTCATATAATAAATAATAGACTCAGTCACTGCTACCCATTACCAGTTTCATTGTTATGACCAATGTGTGTGGTTTATTTCAAGTTTCAAGTTTTAGTGTCACGTGCACAAGTACAGTGAAATGAATGTTGTGCAAGCTCCAAAACCTAACAATGCAGTAATCAATGTAATAGAATGTATTTCTGAGGGATGTGGTTAGTATCTTCGACCCTATGGTCATATTTGTGACTTACAGGGTCTTTGTTGGTGCGGTAACAGGCTCTGTAGTCATTGTAGCAAACCAGGACTAGAGCCAAACCATGGGATCCCATGCCAGACTACACAGAGAGAGAAGAATCTGACCAATGACACTGATCAAACTTGAGCATTAGCCTACTTTGATTATCACAGTCATTTTCATCTCCATGCAGTAACAAAGTCTTCAGTGTATGCTGATACTTTATGCAGACATAATTCACTTTTAATCAGCAGGTACAATCTAAATGGGGAAGTAAATTGGAGAAGTATGTTGCAAACAATTTTTCTGATTAAGAGGTGAAGCACATTAAGTTAATTTCTTTGCCACATTTTGTGCACCGATATTCAATATATATATATATATATTATTTTTTTTGGGGGGGGGGGCATCTAACAATAGGTGCCCTTCTTTGCAAGGCATTGGAAAACCTCCTTGGTCTTTGTGTTCGAATCTGTGTTAAATTCACTGCTGGACTGAGGGAACTTGTATGTGTGGGGTACAGAGATGAGGTTGTCGTTCAAAAATCATGTTAAACACTATTATTGCACACAGAGTGAGTTTATGCAACTCATGTGACTTGTTAAGCAAATGTTTACTACTGAACTTATTTAACAAAGGGGTTGAATACTTATTGACTCAAGACATTTCAGCTTTTAATAATAATAATAATTATTATTTTTATTGTATTTTTTAAAAACATAATTCCACTTTGATATTATGGGGTATTGTGTGTAGGCCAGTGACACTAAATCTCAATTGAATTCCTTTTAAATTCAAGCTGTAACACAACAAAATGTGGAACAAGTCAAGGGGTGTGAATACTTTCTGAAAGCGCTGTACTTCATATAGTGTTCATTATTGGATAATATGTCATTTATAAATCAGTAGGCTAATAAACTGTTCTTCACTCACTGCCATGTATCAGCTCAAGAAGACTGTAGGCTACTTCATACTTCATAAATGTTTTTTTTTAATGAATGTGGTCTGAAGTTATAATTTCCTGGCTACCAGAAGTTATGGGGAACCGACTGTGAGCTGGGGACAAACTCAAAAATAGCATGAATAGAGGTTTTCTGGTCGTCAGGGTGAACATCAGCTATAGGATGGAGAAAAAAACCGCCTTACCTGAGCAACCGACATGTTCAAGAATAGGAGTCCAGTTGTCGAAGCTACCTGCAGTACGACCACAACAACAACGAACATTGTGACCCATAACTTGGACAGTACGTCACGTCGGCTGTTTGATGCGGCCATGAGGTATGTCTTTGTTCAATGACAGATCTGAATTGATCTGAGTTGCTTGCCATAAAAGCCGAAAATAATTAGTGATTGAGAAGGGGAACCCGACACCGTCATCTATAACATTATAAATACTTTCTCACTGGGAGTGTTTGAGTCGGAGGGCTGCAGGATCTAAACTGTCAAAATTCAACAACGCCCCCAAATTGGTTGAACACACGGAGGCGCGCTTTTTTCCTGAACACTTTTTGTAACCTATAGCATACTACAAGTATTCCGTTTAGTAAACTTGAACAGTCACCTCACAATTTTAGTTGGCTCTAATACTATATGTTTGGATCTGCTTTTTGCAAATACATAAGTAGGCCTACATGGTTGGCTTGTTGATCCTTGATTTGTATTCGTGGAAAAATATCCCGTTTTTGTGGGCCTATGTTCAGTAGGTTATTGATATTAAGCTTTACTTGTTAAGCTAAAAGGATCACATACCCTCATTATACAGACGTGTCTCAGAGTTAACAGAGTGAACAGAAGACACAGAGTTAAGAGTGAACAGAAGACACAGATGCTTCAATTTTGTCTGGCCACAAGCCAAACTGTCAGCCCCCAGTTTCCTCATGCCCCCAAAAGGTGCAGTATGTCACAGCTGACATGTGGGGGTGAAATGGCTTAACCGTAATCACAGCTTTGTGTACCTAGAAATCATATAGGCCTACTCAAACTTTTAACTTTTGCTGGCTGTTGAGTGGGGACTTTCCAACATAATACAGTGCATTCGGAAAGTATTCAGACCCCTTCCTTTTTTCCCCATTTTGTTACATTACAGCCTTATTCTAAAGTTTATTAAATTATTGTTTTTCCTCATCAATCTACACACAGTACCCCATAATGACAAAGCGAAAACAGGTTTTTAGAATTTTTGCAAATGTATTCAAAATAAAAAACAGAAATACCTTATTTACATAAGTATTCAGACCCTTTGCTATGAGACTCAAAATTGAGCTCAGGTGCATCCTGTTTCCATTGATCATCCTTGAGATGTTTCTACAACTTGATTGGAGTCCACCTGTGGTAAATTCTATTGATTGGACACGATTTGGAAAGGTACACACCTGTCTATATAAGGCCCCACAGTTGACAGTGCATGTCAGAGCAAAAACCTTGCCATGAGGTCGAAGGAATTGTCCGTAGAGCTCAGAGACAGGATTGTGTCGAGGCACAGATCTGGGGAAGGGTACCAAAACATTTCTGCTGCATTGAAGGTCCCCAAGAACACAGTAGCCTCCATCATTCTTAAATGGAAGAAGTTTGGAACCACCAAGACTCTTCCTAGAGCTGGCTGCCTGGCAAATGGGGGAGAAGGGCCTTGGTCAGGGAGGTGACCAAGAACCTCTGTGGAGATGGGAGAACCTTCCAGAAGGACAACCATCTCTGCAGCACTCCACCAATCAGGCCTTTATGGTAGAGTGGCCAGACGGAAGCTACTCCTCAGTAAAAGGTACATGACAGCCCGCTTGGAGTTTGCCAAAAGGCACCTAAAGGACTCTCAGACCACAAGAAACAAGATTCTCTTGTCTGATGAAACCAAGATTGAACTCTTTGGCCTGAACGCCAAGCATCACGTCTGGAGGAAACCTGGCACCATCCCTACGGTGAAGCATGGTGGTGGCAGCATCATGCTGTGGGGATGTTTTTCAGTGGCAGGGACTGGGAGAGTAGTCAGGATCTAGGGAAAGATGAATGGCGCAAAGTACAGAGAGGTCCTTGATGAAAACCTGCTCCAGAGCGCTCAGGACCTCAGACTGGGGGTGAAGGTTCACCTTCCAACAGGACAACGACCGTAAGCACACAGCCAAGACAACGCAGGAGTGGCTTCGGGACAAGTCTCTGAATGTCCTTGAGTGGCCCAGCCAAAGCTCGGACATGAACCCGATCGTAAATCTCTGGAGAGACCTGAAAATAGCTGTGCAGCGACGCTCCCCATCCAACCTGACAGAGCTTGAGAGGATCTGCAGAGAAGCATGGGATAAACTTCCCAAATACAGGTGTGCCAAGCTTCATACCCAAGAAGACTCAAGGCTGTAATCGCTGCCAAAGGTGCTTCAACAAAGTACTGAGTAAAGGGGCTGAGTATGTATGTAAATGTGATATTTCTGGGTTTTATATTTAATACATTTGCAAAAATGTCTAATAAACCTGTGATTGCTTTGTCATTATGGGATATGCATACAGTGTGTAGATTGAATAAGGCTGTAATGTAATTTTTTGGGGGGGAAAGTCAAGGGGTCTGAATACTTTCCGAATGGACTGCATGCATTTTCACACCATTCTCAGTCCCCCGCTGTGTCCTGACTGCTTTCCTTGGCACTGTCTGTCCCATTCCAACACAGCTGGATTTTGTATATGCAGAGGCTGAATGGACCTTGCAGCTGTGCGCCAGATTACAAATTTACCACACGTTCTACATTCCTGATGTTATGTGATTCCAAGGATTCAGACTTATTGGTTCCAGATATGTCTCAAGCAGTCTTCTATTCAGTTACATTTTCTTTGTTTTATCTATCCAATGGAATGGACTAATGTAGCACATTCCAGGCTAGATAACAGCTGAAGCAGAAGTCAATGACATGATGATTCAAATGCACAGAGTGCCCTCTACTGTCAGAAACTCTCATTACATAGCCTACTACAACAACACTGTGTTGCTGCTGGCTGGGGTGTTGGTTACCGGAGATGGTAGCATGATGTAGAACAGTAGCTGGCGTAGGATTGATTTTGGGTTCCGAGAGTCAGCATTTCTAGGCCCTTTATAAGGCTTACATAAACGCTTCACAAATAATTTATAAGTAAAGTTATGAAATGTTTGGCAAAGCATAGGTGAATTACTGGTTGTACAGGCCTAGGTAATGTCACAGGACCTGAACCATATAAATATTATCTCATTCTAGTTCTGTGACCAGCATTCTGGGCCATCATTCTGGAGCATTATAATGTTGTTGTCATGGCAACATACGCAACAATCCAGATGTTGCACAAAATTTGTATTCCATTTCTCAGCCACTTCTACTGAACATTTGGAGAAGAGCAAAACATAAATCTATCAGCAACCTATTGGCCAGAGTGACACCCAAGTCTAAATACTTGAACTCATCAGCTGGAAGTTGATAGACGTAATTTCTTGTCTCAATTTCATATATTTTTTTCCCCACCGACCTGAAAAACCAAAGAGAGGACAATAGACAACATCCTTGTGCTCTGAGTTTGCCCTGATCAATAATCTGTAGCCTAATCAAGTAGCCTATTTGGTGGGCTATTTTCTTAAACAATCTAGCTAACTGTAATAATGTATTACAATGTCCCCTCTGTTACTAAGTGTGATTAAATATGACTTTTACTATAAGTCAGTAATGGGTCTAGATGAGACTGGACTGGACTAAACTGGACTAGACTGGACTAGAGTAGATCTGGACTAGACTAGACTGGACTGAAAATAATAGAAACCGGGTTTCCCTTTGTAATCCATGATAGTTTGCAAGCACTGCCACATCTGACGAGCATCAGAGTCGGTGTAGTAGGATTCGATCTTAGTCCTGTATTGACGCTTTGCTTGTTTGATCGTTCGTCGGAGGGAGTAGCAGGATTTCTTATAAGCGTCAGGGTTAGTGTCCCGCTCATTGAAAGCAGCAGCTCTAGCCTTTAGCTCAGTGAGGATGTTGCCTGTAATCCATGGCTTCTGGTTGGGATATGTACGTACGGTCACTGTGGGAACGATGCACTTATTAATGAAGCCGGTGACTGATGTGGTAAACTCCTCAATGCCATTGGATGAGTCCCGGAACATATTCCAGTCTGTGCTAGCGAAACAGTCCTGTAGCTTAGCATCAGCTTCATCGGACCACTTCCATATTGCGCTGGTACTTCCTGTTTGAGTTTTTTCTTGTAAGCAGGAATCCGGAGGATAGAGCTATGGTCAGATTTGTCAAATGGATGGTGAGGAAGAGCTTTGTATGTGTCCCTCTGTGTGGAGTAAAGGTAGTCTAGAGTTTTATTGCCTGTAGTTAGCGTTACAGGAGGGGGTCGCAGTTCTGGAGCGACCCACTAGGTGTCATCCTCCGAGAACCTTAGGCACCTCCTCACTCACAGTCTGGACTAATCATGATCCTATTGGTGTCACCTGTGTCTACCTGTTCACCTGTGTATTTATGCCCTCACTTCCCTGTGTTCCCTTGCTCTGTTTTCTCTGCTAGTTCTCGATGCCAAACAGTACTAATCAGTGTCTGATCGCGAGACGTATGTACAGGTACTTGAGAAGTGTTCTCCCTGTTTCATTGTTATTTTCAGTCATAGTTAGTATTTCGTATGTTTGCTGTCAGCTTGTTTTTTGCTCCTCCTTTATTTTTTCGTGACAAGTCCGTTATTTTGTATTCTGGTTTTGGGACCACCAGTAAAGATCCTTGTTTCACCATCTCTGCCTACTGCCTACTGTCTATCCTGCACCGCACCTGGGTCACACCTGACACCAACCCTTACAGACATGTTGGAAGAAATTAGGTAAGACAGATTTCAGTTTTCCTGCATTAAAATCACTGGCCACTAGGGTAACCTGTTGGACGTGAGACTGAACATAGAAAGGACAAGAGAGCAACGAAAGAGAGCACGACTATGAAATGAAGATCAGAGCAATGGAGGACGAGAGGAAGGAGTACATCCGTAGACTTATCAAGAACAAGTCATTGAAAATACAGGTACAGACACTTCACATAATGAGAGAGTTCACTCAATTACCTTCTGTAATGTTTCCTTACCTTGACAGTAATCTGAGACTGAGACCCTGGTTTGTATAGAAATAGAAGCTACTATACTGCACATAGCCAGAGCCATGGGAATAGGATAATACATTTATACAGGTACAGCCACTTTTCACTAACATTAGCTTGTATATAGCCAGAACCACTATTCCGTTAAGATTGAATGGACTTCATGTAGCATATTCTTGTTTGTAGTCTATGCATAAACTAGCTCAAAATAATGATGCTGTAACTGTAGAAATGACTTAACTGTTTCTTTCACTTTCAGATTCCCAGACTGCAAACCTACAGTGATTTTTACATCTTTAACCTCATCAAAAGGGAATAGGATGAAGAGAGGAACACACACACACACACACACTACTACCACTCTGAACAAAAATATAAATGCAAAGTGTTGGTCCCATGTTTCATGAGCTGAAATAGATCACAGAAATGTTCCATACGCACAAAAAGCTTATTTCTCAAATGTGTTGTACATCCCTGTTAGTGAGCATTTCTCCTTTGCCAAGATAATCCATCCATCTGACAGGTGTGGCATATCAATAATATTATTAAACAGCATGATAATTACACAGGTACGCCTTGTGCTGGGGACAATAAAAGGCCATTCTAAAATGTGCAGTTGTCACACAACACAATGCCATAGATGTCTCAAGTTTTGAGGGAGTGTGCAGTTGGCATGCTGACTGCAGGAATGTCCATAGGAGCTGTTGCCAGAGAATTTAATGTTCATTTCTCTACCATAAGCCACCTCCAACATCTTTTTAGAGAATTTGGCTGTACGTCCAACCGGCCTCACAACCGCAGACCACGTCAGCCCAGGACCTCCATATCCGTCTTCTTCACCTGCGGGATCTGTGGGTTTGCACAACCAAAGAATTTCTGCAAAAACAGTCAGAAACCGTCTCAGGGAAGATCATCTGTGTGCTCGTGTTCCTCACCAGGGTCTTGACCTGACTGCAGTTCGCCATCGTAACCGACTTCAGTGGGCAAATGCTTACCTTCGATGGCCACTGGCATTCTGGAAAAGTGTGCTCTTCACGGATGAATCCCGGTTTCAACTGTACCGGGCAGATGGCTGACAGCTGTAAACACTCCAGCCAGCTGGTCTGGACATGCTCTGATGCCATCTGGGCCGGCAGCCTTGCGAGGGTTAACACTCTTAAATATCTTACTCACGTCGGCCACGGAGAACGAGAGCTCACAGTCCTCATGAGTGGCGGTGGCCAGCGTGTTTTCCTCGAAGCGGACAAAGATAGTGTTTAGCTTGTCCGGGAGCGAGGTGTCGGTGTCCGCGACGTGGCTGGCTTTCCCTTTATAATCTGTGATTGTCTGGAGTCCATATACATCTCGTGTCCGAGCCGTTGAATTGTGACACCACTTTGTCCTTGTACTGCTGCTTTGTCTCTTTCATTGCCTAATGGAAGGCATAGCTGGTCTTTTGTACAGGTCCATGTTCCCAGTCACCTTGCTGTGGTTAAATGCGGTGGTCCGCGCTTTCAGTTTTGCTCGAATGCTGCCTTCTATCCACGTTTTTCTTTGGGATAAGTTCTAATCATCACAGTGGGAACACCATCCTCTATGCACTTCCTGATGAACTCAGTCAATGAGTCATTTTATACTATTCTCGGAGGCAACCTGGAACATTTCGGAGTCCGCGGGATCAAAACCAAGGGCCTTTTAGCTGTCCCGGAAGGGGGAGTAGCATTGGTCAAGAGTGCTCAATGAGTGAATAGCACAGGAGATGTGTTGATAGACCTTCTGTAGCATTCTCCTCAGATTTCCTTTATTAAAGTTCCCAGCTACAATACATGCGGCCTCAGGATATGCAGTTTCCAGTTTGCACAAAGTCCAGTGTAGTTCCTTGCGATGTCGGCTTGGCGGGGGAATATACACGGCCGTGATGATGACCGAAGAAAATTATCTTAGGAGATAATGTGGTCGGCATTTTATGGTGAGGTATTCCAGATCGGGAGAACAAAAGGACTTGAGTTCCTGTACGTTACCACAATCACACCACGAGTAGTTAGTCATTAAACATACACCTCCACCTTTCTTTTTCCCGGAGAGTTCTTTCTTCCTGTTCACGTGATAGACGGAGAACCCCGCTGGCTGAATGGACGGGGACAGTATATCTGGAGAGAGCAATGATTCTGTAAAACAGAGTATGTTACAGTCCCTGATGTCTCTCTGTAAGGAGCTCCTCACCCTGAGCTCGTCTACTTTATTGTCCAGGGACTGAACATTAGACAAGTAATATACTCAGAAGCGGCCACTCCTTGTTCCTCTTCTCCATCAGCGGCGTCTTGGAGCAGCCCCTGGGATGAATAGAACTGCCTTGGGGAGTTCAAACAATCACATTTCTGGTCTAAATGCTGGTGAGTGATTGTCGATCTAATATCCCAAAGAAATGTTTGGCTGTAGGTAATAATGCAAGAAATGTTCTGAGCAAGTAATCTAAGAAAAAACACACTCAAAAAAATACTGCAAAGTTGCCTAGGAGCTAGAAACTGTCTGTCTGCAACATCTTGTGTTGCCATTGTGTGTAATGAATTATGTAGCACTACTAGGTTGGCACCCGTTTGTCCCTCATGTAAACATGTCTTGTCAGGAAATGTAAACATCTGAACGGTCACAATGATGTACATTTGTCCCTCATTTTCATGCTTTTGAATAGGCCACCAACATTCAAATTAACAACCAGACCAAGATTGGGAAGTTTGCCAAGAAGACAATTAGAAGAAAAGAAGCCAAGAATGAAGCTAATCTGAAAGAGTAATGTTCTTCTTCAGAGGCATTTCTTCACCACACTGATCATCACTGAAAAGCTTTAGATCTAGTTTGGATAGAATGGGTTAGAAACGGTCACCAAGGTGACAAAAATGCCCACAGTCTAATAAATAAAGAGCATTTGGATGTATCTCATTGTGGAGCAGGTGGCTCACAGACTGCTCAGACATGTTTTAGTAAGAACACACCGAAAGTTACTTGAGGTCTATCGGATAGGGATAGAATTAGATTAGTATAATGGGATAATTATCTGACTAATGAGCATTAGTGATGTTTCTACCAGCATGTCCATTCATTTGTTCTGCTCAAAACCTCCTAAACTACTCGGATGTCTCCATTTTGTGTTTGTATATGTCCTCTATCTGCCCACAGCTAAAACATGTTGTACCATTTTAGGGCTAAAGCTGTGTGCTCTGATGGGCAATCTAAGAAGAACGAGGTGAGTAAATCCCCAGAGAAAGACCTGGTGGTATGCCCACAGGAGGAGACTGTTCTACGCCCAGGGAGACAGGTGAGAGACATGATGGATATGTATTTCAGTCCTATGGGGTCAACAAAGCTATCATTCACCTCTGCCTGTGCCCTATTACCAGGTGGTTCCTGAGGAGTTTGACATTGACAAGGAACTACCTGAAGGAGAGGTACGGTGTTTTGGGATGTTGTCAGATAGGAGTTCATATAGTGGATGATATAACATCATCTAAATGAAATGTTATTTCTCTTTAGGAGAAGTTTGTCCTGAAGAATCAATACAATTGTATTTTATTTGTTTTGGTGTGGTGTGGCTATTAGACTATTATACTGCAAGCCTATGATATGAAGGCAGTGTGCACCGACGCTCCAACTGACTCCGACAGTTGAACTTGAGGTGAGGAAGACTGTTTCAGGCCTACCAGAGTTACTCATTTAATCTAACAATATAATGCTTATCTTTATTTTAAAAAATTGGATAGAAAAATAACTAATTAGCCTCCTTCTGTAAGGCTAAATCTGTATGAGATGCAGTAGCCTATCTGACAATCATTAAGAAATGCATGTTGGTTTCGTAGCATGCCGCTGTCATATCTCTATCTCTCTATCCTGGGCTAGACTTAAGTTTATCTTCCTTTATATATATTTTTTAAATATTCATATCATACAGTGGACATCTAACCTATAGGCCTATACATGCAATGCCCTGATACATATAGAGCTAAAATCTCTGACAGCTGAACCGTGAGGTGGATCATTATTGTGTTAGGAAAGTAAAAACCAATAAAACAATAGGCTATCAAGTTTTGCATATGCTACACATTGAAACACAAGGAATATGGTTTTTGTAATTTGTTATATGTTGTTTTTAAGGACATGTAAATTAGGCTAATTTGGCCAATATCCCTTGGTTATTGGTGGAGCTGGCTGCGTGGGAGAATGCCCTAATGGGTTACATACCCAAAGCATATGGACGGCTAATACATTTCTCAAATGTCCGATACATTTTAATCCTCCCAGTCATTTGTGCAGCACCAAATTTGCTAAATCGGCTATTTCAGCCACACCCGTTGCTGACAGGTGTATACAATTTAGCACACAACCATGCAATCTCCATAGGAAACATTGGCAGTAGAATGTCGCTTACTGAAGAGCTCAGTGATTTTCAACGTGGCACCGTCAGGATGCCACCTTTCCAAAAAGTCAGTTCATCAAATTGCTGCCCTACTAGAGCTGCCCAGGTCAACTGTAAGTGCTGTTATTGTGAAGTGGATACGTCTAAGAGCAACAACGGCTCAGCCGCGAAGTGGTAGGCCACACAAGCTCACAGAACAGGACTGCCGAGGGCTGAAGTGTGTAGCGCATAAAAATAGTTTGTCCTCGGTTGAAACCCTCACTAGCGAGTTCCAAACTGCCTCTGGAAGCAAGGTCAGCACAAGAACTGTTCGTTGGGAGCTTCATGAAATGGGTTTCCATGGCCGAGCAGCCGTACACAAGCTAAGATCACCATGCGCAATGCCAAACGTCGACTGGAGTGATGTAAAGCTCGCCACAATTAGATTCTGGAGCAGTAGGAAAGCGTTCTTTGGAGTGATGAATCACACTTCAGCATCTGGCAGTCTGATGGACGAATCTAGGTTTGGCGGATGCCGGGAGAATTCTACCTGCCCGAATGCATAGTGCCGACTGTAAAGTTTGGTGGAGGAGGAATAATGGTCTGGGGCTGTTTTTCATGGTTCGGGCTAGGCCCTTAGTTCCAGTGAAGGGAAATCTTAACGCTACAGCATACAATGAAGAAGAACTTGACTGGCCTGCACAGCGCCCTGACCTCAACCCCATCGAACACCTTTGGGATGAATTGGAACGCCAAATGCGAGCCAGGCCTAATCGCCCAACAACAGTGCCCGATCTCACTAATGCTCTTGTGGCTGAATGGAAGCAAGTCCCCGCAGCAATGTTCCAACATCTAGTGGAAAGCCTTCCCAGAAGAGTGGAGGCTGTTATAGCAGCAAAGGGGGGACCAACTCCATATTAATGCCCATGATTTTGGAATGAGATGTTGGACGAGCAGGTGCCCACATACTTGTGTATATATAGTATAGGGTACAGTAGGCTACAAAATAAACTTTCCAGTGACACTGATTCACCCAATAATGAAGATTAAGCATAGGCTACTCACCAGTGATGGCCGATGCACTCGTGCCAATATCTCATGATAAGCTACTTTGAAAAACAGTGCAGTTCTCTCAGAATGGCTCAAAAGTTGTTGACATAAAAATGGTTAGCTTCTACAGACAGATTAGTCTTCTCTTTTCAGCAGTAGGGATTTGCTTACCGAACAGTAGGTTTACATTTTTCTCGCGATTGTATTTTGACATTTGTGAAAGGCAAACTGACAGCTGCAATCAACCATAGAAATATATATTCCATAAATGGCAGTTCCCATTCAAGTCAGGACTGGCAGCCATTGCTAGTCTACCCATGAGTTTAACAGTCAAAGTGCCAGGGTATTTTTTTAGAAGCTATTTATCCTCTGTAGCTAAATTAGGCCCTCTGGTGTAGTATTTTGAATTATTTTATTGATGTTCAGACAGGAGTAACATGATTTTGCGGAGAATTTATAGACAACAAAGGAGTGGCAAACGTACAAAATCAGCTGGGGATCAAATACTTTTTTTCCCTCACTGTATTTGTAGGTCCGCAGTCAAAAAATAAAATGTAAAAGTTATTTTATGCTATTTTATTATCCTGTCTCATATCTCTAACCCAACCCAGGTACAGGTAGTAACCTGAGTGTTCCCTGATGTCTCCAGCTGATTCTGGTCTCTGTCATTTCCCTATAGTGTTTGCTGAGATGTCCATGGGCTGACCATTGGGACATATGTCAGACAGAGGGCCCTCATGATACAGCAATGTACCTCCTCACTGTCCTGGATATGTCATAGCTGGTTACTCTCCCCTGGTCTTAGGCCAAAACATTGGCAGAAAATACTGATATTTGTCTCTGCTTTGGCCATGTTGCTGAGCCATCAAGGCTCTGCAGTGCCAACTGAGTAACACAAGGATGGTCTTCATCTACGGTAGCCTTTGGCTATAATTGTGATAACGAAATAGTAAACAACACATTGTTTATTTATAGCCTATGTTGAAATAACTGGGTCTGTGGGATTGTCCTGGTGTGTGCATTGGTGACTCTATGACTTGGTGGGTGTGGGACTCAGACTAGTGCGTGTACACTTTAGGCTCAGCCTCTGGCGAGGACAGTTGGAAAATATTTAAAATACCATTGAGGGGGTTAGGGACATGAGTGCAAGAAATAAAACATATTTTTTTACAATGTTATTGTTGGTATTGACAATACAATACAATACAATAAAATACAGTAGGCTGCTTAAAACATTTAGTAGCCTATAGTTTCTGTCACAAATTGTGCAAGACATTCACATTCAGATGAAGTAAGAGGAAACCCTATCTAATGAAACACACTGTCATTTCCAAGAGGAAGGAAGCTTTCAAACAGACTACATTTTAAATGCATTATTCAGCAAGTTTCATAATATCCTCTGAAAATGTGCATGTGCACTCAAAAAGTGGAGTTGCATTGTGAGCAGCATTCCTTGCTGGATGGAAGGCGTGGAGATCTGCCTGGTTGAATAAACGTTGTTGTCCAATTGAACCAACATGGAATAGACTTTGAAATGACATCTGTGCCCAGTGGATGAGGACATTGCCCAGTGAGCAAAATGACGTTGAAATACGTATTTTCCAGACGTTGAAATTAGGTTTATTTTTGGTTCTGAATTAAAGTTGAAAATATATATTTTTCGGATGTGGAGAATAGGTATTTTCCAGACATTGAAAATACGTATTTTACGGACGTTGAATTTTTAAAAATAATTTGTTTCTTTGTTTCTATGGCCAAATTTCAACAGTCCATACATTCACATACATCTACATGAATAAAGCATTAAATCACATTCAAAAAAATTATTCCAATTAAAATACGAAAATGGAGCATACTGAAGATCACAGTATGGAATATGTATTATTCTTCCCATCTGTTATATGCCCCTATGTTCTTCAAGTGTTAGAAGATGTCGTTCCCTACTCGGGGCGCACTGCCGTCACCGTCGCTCGTTTAATGTTTGAGCAGTCCCAGTTGTCCCGATATTTTCAAACATGTTTGATTTTAACGGCACAAAATCTGCAATGTTCTTGTAGTGTGATATGTGTAGGGACACGTTTTGAGAACGGTGATTAGCAATAGCCAATGAAAGCTCACCAGAGAAGAAGCCAGTGAGATGATGACATTGTATCACATCACCCAGAATGTGTAGACTCTCGAACAGGAGCAATGACGACTACTAACCTACTAGTATGTGTTTGTGCTTGCCTTTAACCAAAGCCAAAGTGTCAAATCATTACAACTCTGAAGTTCACAAGCAATGTTATACAATTCAAAATGAATTGGCTAGATCAGTGGTATTCAAACTTTTTCAGCGGGGACCCCATTTTTCCCGCAAGCATTTCTGGGATCCCATTTCGCAAGAATTTCTCTTAAATGTTAATCTCTTATCAAAATGAAAATAAACCAATAAATACATTTGTATATTGTCCCATACTTTGAATAACACTGAGCTAGATATTTCAACTCTGTATGACAAGCGTGAATGTGTCACTGAAAACTTTTATGAGGCTGCTTTGAACCACAGCTCGTTCTAGCTACACAATCTAATCACATCATTGTTTTCGCGAGACAGCGTGGTATCGCGAATCCTCACAACCAAGTGAAGAATCTTGTAGTGTGTGACCCCCGTCTGTGCCACATTGTTTAGGCACAGTTTAGTGTGCTCACCACTACCTTGGCAAAAAACTACAGGAAAGACGGTCGTTTAATGTGAGAGGCTCAGCGATGTTATTATTTTGAAAGTTTGGATAAGAGAGTCTTCTAAAAGCCCAAAATGTAAATGTAAAAAGGAACACTTGCAAAGCATGCTGGGTATTATTCTAATGAGCTCCACCCCTAAACAAGACCACATTTGGTCGGTCCAACAAGTTTGGAAATCACCGTACAGTACATTAGAGCACAGTAGAGTTTAGTTTAGTACAGTACAGTAGAGCACTGTAGAGTTTAGTTCATTGCAGTACAGTAGAGTTTAGTATAGTATAGTTGAGAACAGTAAGGTAAAGTACAGTAGGGTAAAGTACACTATAATATAGTGTATATAGTTTTACTCTACTGTAGTGTACTGAACTATAGGCTACTCTACTTTACTGTATATTACTGTACTCTACTGTACTGTAATGAACTATACACTACTTTACTGTACTGAACTGTACTATACTCTGCTGTGCTCTTTCAACGTCTTTTCAACATCCATGGAGGTCGGCGTCTGACGGTGCTTACTGGGTGGGTTTGTTCTAGACTCGAAGTGAGATGATACACCTCTTCTACTGTAACTGTCGCAGATTATACACTGACAGTTCTCATGCTATGAAAGGAGGCTGAAATACATGTGGTTATGATGGAAAACACGTTTTTGAGGAAGTTACAATTAAAAGGGTGCGCAGAAGATCCGACATTATCATTGGGGTATGTAACTTTTCGCTTAGAAATACAGTAGATGGGGTATCCTATGTAAAGACATGCAAGTGATCTCCAAACACATAGGCTACACGTTTTTTGTAAGCTGTGTGAATTCATTTGCATCACTTTGCTATTATACAGACACAGTTTTAGGATTCTCAGTTCTAAATAGCCACTTTATAAAGCCACAATCCTTAATTCGTTTTCAAATGGAAGCCCCAGCCATTTGAAATTGATTAGCTATAGCCTAAAGCTGAGGGATGGGCTGAAATGTTTTAAACATTCTCCAATCCATAGATGGAGCTCGGGACTGATAGTCTATGAGATCAACATGAGTAAAATCGGGGAGTCATACTGAGACCAAGGTCTCTTTTACAGATGAGCCCTGAATTACAGAAATTACAGAAAATACAGACATCAAAATATAAATACAAAATGCAAGCAGAAAGAAAAACAAGGTCATAAAAAACAAACACATTCATCAGTAATGATCCTCAATCAGCTTTCTGAATTGCCCCAGAGGCACCAAAACATCAAATTTAAGAACATTTTGAAGATTGTTCCACAAATAAGGTGCAAGAAAACTAAAAGCTGATTTACTAACTCAGTAGAGACCAAAGGAATTTCCAGAGTTAGCCATCCCTGAGACCAGGTGTGGTAACGCGTATGTCTAAAGTTTAGTGATGATGTTAGGTACAGTGGGACTTTTTGTAAAAGCGATTTATAAATGAAAACATAGCAGTGTATCAACCTACGTGACATCAAAGCGGGCCAACCAACTTTCTGGTAGAGAATGCAGTGATGAGTACTAAAATTATCGCATGTAAAAAAGCGCAGTGTGCTATGATAAACTGCATCTAACGGCTTTAATGAAGTGACAGCTGAGTACAAATAAATTAGATGATGTCGCCATAGTCTAGTACCGATAGGAAAGTCGACTGAATAATCTGCTTTCTTAAATCAGGGATGGGCAACTGTTTTTTGTTGTGGTTTTTTGGAACTCAGTCAGGGTCTCAATTTACTGTTGAGAGTTAGAATAATAGAATACGGTGCAATTTCGAAATGTGGTTGTGCATCAGCAGTCACTCAATTAGCCCATGTCAGAAATTTTTTTTTTTGATTGGTAACTTAGTCTAGCGGACAGCTATCTAAATTTGTAGTATGCATGGTCGAATTACCAAGCGGTGTGGGGCCCATTGATCATCATATACTTCGTTTTACCTGCATTCAATACTAATTTCAGGTCAATAAAGGTTTTATGTAATACAATGTAGGCAGCCTGTAGATCAGATAGTGCCTGGTCAACCGTGGGGGCAATAGCATACACAACAGTATCATCGGCAGACAAGTGCAGGTATATATACAGTGGGGAATAAAAGTATTTAGTCAGCCACCAATTGTGCAAGTTCTCCCACTTAAAAAGATGAGCGAGGCCTGTAATTTTCATCATAGGTACACGTCAACTATGACAGACAAATTGAGAATTTTTTTTCCAGAAAATCACATTGTAGGATTTTTTATGAATTTATTTGCAAATTATGGTGGAAAATAAGTATTTGGTCACCTACAAACAAGCAAGATTTCTGGCTCTCACAGACCTGTAACTTCTTCTTTAAGAGGCTCCTCTGTCCTCCACTTGTTACCTGTATTAATGACACCTGTTTGAACTTGTTATCAGTATAAAAGACACCTGTCCACAACCTCATACAGTCACACTCCAAACTCCACTATGGCCAAGACCAAAGAGCTGTCAAAGGACACCAGAAACAAAATTGTAGACCTGCACCAGGCTGGGAAGACTGAATCTGCAATAGGTAAGCAGCTTGGTTTGAAGAAATCAACTGTGGGAGCAATTATTAGGAAATGGAAGAAATACAAGACCACTGATAATCTCCCTCGATCTGGGGCTCCACGCAAGATCTCACCCCGTGGGGTCAAAATGATCACAAGAATGGTGAGCAAAAATCCCAGAACCACACGGGGGGACCTAGTGAATGACCTGCAGAGAGCTGGGACCAAAGTAACAAAGCCTACCATCAGTAACACACTACGCCGCCAGGGACTAAAATCCTGCAGTGCCAGACGTGTCCCCCTGCTTAAGCCAGTACATGTCCAGGCCCGTCTGAAGTTTGCTAGAGTGCATTTGGATGATCCAGAAGAGGATTGGGAGAATGTCATATGGTCAGATGAAACCAAAATATAACTTTTTGGTAAAAACTCAACTCGTCGTGTTTGGAGGACAAAGAATGCTGAGTTGCATCCAAAGAACACCATACCTACTGTGAAGAATGGGGGCGGAAACATCATGCTTTGGGGCTGTTTTTCTGCAAAGGGACCAGGACGACTGATCCGTGTAAAGGAAAGAATGAATGGGGCCGTGTATCGTGAGATTTTGAGTGAAAACCTCCTTCCATCAGCAAGGGCATTGAAGATGAAACGTGGCTGGGTCTTTCAGCATGACAATGATCCCAAACACACCGCCCGGGCAACGAAGGAGTGGCTTCGTAAGAAGCATTTCAAGGTCCTGGAGTGGCCTAGCCAGTCTCCAGATCACAACCCCATAGAAAATCTTTGGAGGGAGTTGAAAGTCCGTGTTGCCCAGCGACAGCCCCAAAACATCACTGCTCTAGAGGAGATCTGCATGGAGGAATGGGCCAAAATACCAGCAACAGTGTGTGAAAACCTTGTGAAGACTTACAGAAAACGTTTGACCTGTGTCATTGCCAACAAAGGGTATATAACAAAGTATTGAGAAACTTTTGTTATTGACCAAATACTTATTTTCCACCATAATTTGCAAATAAAGTCATAAAAAATCCTACAATGTGATTTTCTGGATTTTTTTTCCTCATTTTGTCTGTCATAGTTGATGTGTACCTATGATGAAAATTACAGGCCTCTCTCATCTTTTTAAGTGGGAGAACTTGCACAATTGGTGGCTGACTAAATACTTTTTTCCCCCACTGTATATATTTTAAAAATACATATTGTTAATGTAAACAGTAAAAAGTATAGGACCCAGGCCTGTCCTGGGGATTGGAGTAGCGAGGGTAACCAAAACTAGCCTGGGAGGGAGGTTGTGGGGGGAATTAAGGAGGGTGGTGTGGCTGGCGAAGCTCCAAACTCTCAGCATATGTAGGCTGATGATGTGAATGATACATGGTGTGGACTGCATCATGTAGTGCACTACCCTCAACAGTGTTTTGCCAGACCCTAGGGTAGTGGTCGGTGCTGTGTTGAGCTGGGCTGAGTTGGGGTGGGCCGAGTCTGGTTGAGCTATGCTGTGATGGGCATGGTCTGGTTGAGCTGTGCCGAGGCGGGCCTAGTCTGGTACCATGATAGGAGGGAGGTTGTAGCAAATTTGCAGCCAATTGAGCAGGGCCAGCCCTAGGCATAAGCGACATAAGCAGTTGCAACTTACTGTTGAGATTTAGATGGTAGAATACACACATTTGGTTGTGCATCAGCAGTTTTTCTCTTGTTATGTCAGTCACTGGTCGTCACTCAGTTAGTCCATGTCAGCAAATGTTTTATTTTATTGGTAAATTAGCATGCTATCTAAACTTGTAGTAATCATGGCCGAATTACCGACCGGGCACCAAGGGCACGTGCCCAGGGGGCCCCCATTTATTTATTTTGCTAGTCACTCTCACTCAGATATCATATTAACATGGCATAAGTCATGGCAAAATGAGTAGAATTGCATGAAATTAGTTATAAAATTGCTACATTTTCTCTCTTTCTGCTTTGAGCCTATACAGTGTTTGTTAACATTTACAATGTTTACAAACATTGGAGTAAAACTTGCTTCGATTTTGGGTTTTGATGGGGTACGACAGTTGAACTAAGCTAATGAGGAAGTTATATACTTCAAGAATCAGTGGGTATATATATACACTTCCCTCCATATGTAGTATTTAGTAGTTTATTAGGATCCCCATTAGCTAGTGCTAAAGCAGCAGCTACTCTTCCCGGGGTCCACACAAAACATAAAACATGGCATTAATAGACAAGAGCATCACAAGGACAGAACTATATACATTTAAAATGAGTGTACACGCTTTCATACATTTATGCCTTCATATTCATGTGATTCATAGACGCTACTGAATGGATGTGCAACACACGAAAACGGAAATGGAAATGCATTAACAAGGAGGTGTGTTGCAAATACAGCGTATATGTATTTGGACAGTGAAGCAACATTTTAAAATTTGGCTCTACTCCAGCATTTTGGATTTGAGATGTTTAATATTAGGCAGTATTTTCATATACAGTGGGGTGCTAAATTATTGACACCCTTGATATAGATGAGCAATAATGAGTGTATAGAATAAATAATTCAAATACTGAGCTATACTGTATGCTCAAAACATTTGGGAAATTATATTATTTTATATTAATACAATTGCTCAGAGAAAGAGATTTTGATAAACAAGTAATACTTTTTTTTCTCAAAAAGGTAGGGGTCAAAATGATTGACACCCCTAAAGATTCTTATAACTAAGGTGGGCTCCCGAGTGGTGCAGCGGTCTAAGGCACTGCATCTCAGTGTTTGAGGCATCACTACAGACCCCCTGGTTCAATTCCAGGCTGTATCACAACCGGCCGTGATTGAGAGTCCCATAGGGCGGCGCACAATTGGCCCAGCGTCGTCCGGGTTTGGCCGGTGTAGGCTGTCATTGAAAATAAGAATTTGTTCTTAACTGACTTGCCTAGTTAAATAAAACATTGTCAAAAGTGTAGTATTTGGTCCCATATTCCTAGCATGCAATGACTACATCAAACTTTTTACTCTACAAACTTGTTGGATGCATTTTCAGTTTGTTTTGGTTGTGTTTCAGATTATTTTGTGCCCAATAGAAATGAATGGTAAATAATGTATTGTGTCATTTTGGAGTCACTTGTATTGTAAATAAGAATATAATTTGTTTCTAAACACTTCTACATTAATGTGGATGCTACAATGATTACGAATTATCCTGAATGAATCATGAATAATGATGAGTGAGAAAGTTACAGAGGGTAAATTATCATACGCCCAAGACATGCTTACCTCCACTGTTATTGGTAATGGTGAGAGGTTAGCATGTCTGTTTGTAGAGTCACTGTAGAGTTTGTAGAGTCACTGTATATGGGACCAAATACTAAACTTTTGACAACTTTAATACACTATAAGTGAGTTTGTCCAAATACTTCTGGTAGTTTACTGGTAAACTTCGAAAGTTTCCAGTAATGTATCCTCCCTTTGCAACCCTACCTGGACCACCTATTGAGATGTGCCTTTTATTAAGTAAATGAGGTGATAAATGAGGTGAAAAGGAGACTGGAGTGGGACTTGGTTTCCATGTGTTTGATACCATGACATCCACTCCATTCCAGGCATTATTCCAGGCATTATTATGAGCCGTCCTCCCCTCAGCCGGCTCCTGTGCTTTACATTAACCTGGGTTGAACATGCCAGACATTGCAGGTCTTCCCTGGGATGAAGATCATAATGCTTTTGAATCTATTCTGACTGTGGAACTGGACTGAGGACCTATTTACCTACATCACAGAGGAGGCTGGCAGACAGGATTTTTATTTCAGCATGCTGTTGCCATGTGAGAGCCAGACAGTCATGCATGAACAGCACTACACGGACCATTTAGAAGATGATAAACTGTAAGTCTTCCAGCACAAATATTATCTTTAATACAACCTCATAATATAGGAACATCATTGCTTATGTCTACAACATGTAAGCCCACCTAAGATGAATACAAGTAATATTAAAGAAACAACAGTATCATGAAACATGCATATTAAGAGGGCTGTTTACTAAGACCAAATAATACACTTTATATTCCTATCATCGTAATCTCGGTTACCCCAGAACTAAAATCTCACATAATTTGGTCAGATGCTCATGAGGGATTACCATTATCTGTTTCAAGTACAGCAGCTGGAAACCTCAAGTATAGTGTGTTTATATTCTTGCCTCTGAGTTCAAGGGAGGTTCAATGTGAGGGACACATGTTGCTTCTTCAATGTTATACTGTACAGTAAATGCATGTTTCAGACAAATGCCAAAGGGACACATTAACAACCAAATTCCATGCGTTTCTAATTCTTACTACAATTTCTATAGTGCTTTTTAAAATTGCCTGTGCGAACCGACCCATCTCTGAAAGTTTATGTCAGAGATGGTAACAAAATTGATCTAATTTGGGAAATCTCAGGAAACTAACAGGGTCGTTCTTGAATTACGGTGGCATTTGCGTCCCTCGCCTTTGCACCCATGAAAAACACTTTAAAATTACAAAAAGTTACGCGTATATGTTTTTGTTCATATTGAACTGTTTATCAATGATGAAACATAATGCAAGTCATTTATAGTGCAAAATGTTATGCTTATACATTGTTTAAAGTACTTAGGGTAAGCAAATTGGCTTGCCCCAGTAGTGACCCAGTAGAGTTGTAGTGATATATTTTTGGGAGTTTGAGATAGATATCTATTATTTAGAATGCTAGAAAGTAATATAGTGCATAGAACAATAAAAACAAAGAAGGTTACTAAAATACCAATTTAGTTTACAAATATAATATGTGTCCCTTAGTTTTATGTCATTGGTGTTACTACCTTAAAAATCACTCATTACAAATATACACTGTACAATGACCTTGAGCATTCCCCCCAGTGGCAAACTGTTATCGGGGGAGGGGTCTATATTCAAGAAAATTATTACCTAATCACACCCTTTTAATATGTCATACATTTGAAGATTGCTTTGATAATTTGGTTTGGTTTTGTTACTCAAATTAAATGAAGGGAATTTACGTTGTGAGCAAAATTATTATTCATATCACTTTAGTCATTGTTATTATTTTGTACGATTTGATTTACTATTATTTTTTTAACAATACAAAACCTACACATACAAACAACAACATACAGATGCACACAAACATCCACAAAATCACCCCTGCCCAGAGTCACCTGCTCACACCCCAATTTCCAGCGCCCGCATCACTCTCCGCCACATGGCCTCAAACTGCACCATTTTGTTTCTCTCCTTCGCCCACGCACTTTCAACATTTAGATAATAAAGCATTTGACCTTTCTATAGAGTACGACAGTATGAGTTATAATACCCATAAAACCTAGCGGTCAAACAGGGAAATGGTTCCAATCGTTTTTCCACCATTTATTTTTCTCATAGTGGATTTTAGAAACACTTCAAATAAGGGATGTGTTTCGTGTAGGCTTAGCCTGGTGTGAGGTTTTGATAACCGTGTAAATCTCTCTAGGACAAGGTGACTTTTATCAATATATTTACCTGTATTTACCCCCGAAATATGAAATGCTAATTAGCTACTAATGTGGCTATCATAAAGAGCTACAAAGGCCATGATGATCTGGACTAGACTGCCGAATCGAGGCAAAGGTAAGAATCTCTGGATTAACTATCGAATGTTAGCTAAATGTAGTAGTGAATAATTTGGCTACATTTCTTTAAATGGACAATTCTGTGAACAGTCTTGTGCAACTTTTAAATTGACAAAATGCCTGTTGTCAGCTAGAGATGACGTGCAGGAGCTTGCAGGGATTTGTATTTTTGCATAATGTCGATTTTGAAGCTAATTAGCATTTTCGAATCTGAGAGTAAATAGATAATATATATTGATAAAAGTCACCTTGCCTGAGAGAGATGTACACCACCGGTCAAAAGTTTTAGAACACCTACTCATTCAAGGGGTTTTCTTTATTTTTTTTAAACGATTTTCTACATTGTAGAATAATAGTGAAGACATCAAAACTACCTCATGAAGCTGGTTGAGAGAATGCCAAGAGTGTGCAAAGCTGTCATCAAGGCAATGGGTGGCTATTTGAAGAATCTCAAATATAACATATATTTTGATTTGTTTAACACTTTTTTGGTTACTACATGATTCCATATGTATTATTTCATAGTTTTGATGTCTTCACTATTATTCTACAATGTAGAAAATAGTACAAATAAAGAAAAACCCTTGAATGAGTAGGTGTTCTAAAACCTTTGACTGGTAGTGTACATGGTTATCAAAATGTCACGCCAGGGTAAGCCTACACCAAACACAGCCCTTATCTTAAATGTTTCTAAAATCCCCTTTGGGAAGAATATATGGTGGCAAAACTATTGGAAACATTTACCTGTTTGACTGCTAGGTTTTATGGGTATTATGACACCTCCAATGTGGGGCTCTATTGTGTTAACAATGGAGGATTGGTTGATTTCCAGTTTTTAAGTATACATTTTTTTTAGATGACTGAAGAGAAAAGTATCATCCAACCCATTGGGTATCTCACTGCACCCTCATATGCCATGTCTTGAAATATTCAGACACATTAAAAGTACATTTACATCTTCTTTAGTGCATTTAACTACATGTCACAAGTAAAAGCCCTGCATGGCGAGTTGATACAATTCCAAGTCTGGAAGGTTAAAACCACCCTCAGACTTAGAAAGATGTAAAACTTTCCTTTTTATTCTATGAGTTTTATTTGCCCATGTAAAGTCTGTTATAACTGAGTATACTTTTTAAAATAATGTCTTCGGTGGGGTAATTGGTATTAAAAACTTTGGGAGCTATGCCATTCTGAAGAGGTTTATTCTACCTGTAAGGTTTCTTGGAACATTGTTCAATTTAATTAGATCTGCTTTCATATTGTTGAGTAATGGGATAAAGTAATCTTTATATATTTGTTTGATGTCACTTATTAAGTATCCTAAGTATTTTATATTTTTTGATTTTTCCTATTGTCATGATTTCATTTCTTTCCACGTAAATGTTATGTCCTGAGAGTATTCAGAAAATATTTTTAGCAATTCAATATTGGTTAGGTATATCAGGGGATCATCTGCAAATCATTTTAGTTTATATTCATGTTTACCAATACTGATACCTGTTACGTTTGGGTCCTGTCTACAAGCGGTTCAATTGCCAGTGCAAACAGGAGGGGGAGAGTGGACATCCTTGTCTTGTGGCCCTTTCTAAAGCAATTTCATCAGATAATGTATTATTTGTGTATATTTTTGCTTTAGGACATTTATCTAATATTTGTATTAAATGTATTATTTCAGCTGGAAAGTTGAAAGCTTATAAAGTTTTGAATGGAAAAGGCCATTCAAGATGGTCAAAAGCCTTTTCGGCATTAACAGCCATTATTGATCAATCTACAGTTGAAGTCGGAAGTTTACATACACTTAGGTTGGATTAAAACTTGTTTTTCAACCACTCCACAAATTTCTTGTTAACAAACTATAGTTTTGGCAAGTCGGTTAGGACATCTACTTTGTGCATGACACAAGTAATTTTTCCAACAATTGTTTACAGACAGATTATTTCACTTATAATTCACTGCATCACAATTCCAGTGGGTCAGAAGTTTACATACACTAAGTTGACTGTGTCTTTAAACAGCTTGGAAAATTCCAGAAGATGATGTCATGGCTTTAGAAGCTTCTGATAGGCTAATTGACATAATTTGAGTCAATTGGAGGTGTACCTGTGGATGTATTTCAAGGCCTACCTTCAAACTCAGTGCCTCTTTGCTTGACATCATGGGAAAATCAAAATAAATCAGCCAAGACCTCAGAAAAAAAAGTGTGGACCTCCACAAGTCTGGTTCATCCTTGGGAGCAATTTCCAAACGCCTGAAGGTACCACGTTCATCTGTACAAACAATAGTATGCAAGTATAAACACCATGGGACCATGCAGCCGTCATACCGCTCAGGAACGAGACGCGTTCTGTCTCCTAGAGATTAACGTACTTTGGTGCGAAAAGTGCAAATCAATCCCAGAACAACAGTAAAGGACCTTGTGAAGATGCTGGAGGAAACAGGTACAAAAGTATCTATATCCACAGTAAAACGAGTCCTATATCGACATAACCTAAAAGGCCGCTCAGCAAGGAAGAGGCCACTGCTCCAAAACCACCATAAAAAAGCCAGACTATGGTTTGCAACTGCACATGGGGACAAAGATCGTACTTTTTGGAGAAATGTCCTCTGGTCTGATGAAACAAAAATAGAATTGTTTGGCCGTAATGACCATCGTTATGTTTGGAGGAAAAAGGGGGTCCTTGCAAGCGGAAGACCACCATCCCAACCATGAAGCACGGGGGTGGCAACATCATGCTGTGGGGGTGCTTTGCTGCAGGAGGGACTGGTGCACTTCACAAAATAGATGGCATCATGAGGAAGGAAAATTATGTGGATATATTGAAGCAACATCTCAATACCAGTCAGGAAGTTAAAGCTTGGTCGCAAATGGGTCTTCCAAATGGACAATGACCCCAACCATACTTCCAAAGTTGTGGCAAAATGGCTTAAGGACAAGGTCAAGGTGGAGTGGCCATCACAAAGCCCTGACCTCAATCCTATAGACAATTTGTGGGCAGAACTGAAAAAACGTGTGCGAGCAAGGAAGCCTACAAACCTGACTCAGTTACACCAGCTCTGTCAGGAGGAATGGGCCAAAATTTACCCAACTTATTGTGGGAAGCTTGTGGAAGGCTACCCGAAACGTTTGACCCAAGTTAAACAATTTAAAGGCAATGCTACCAAATACTAATTGAGTGTATGTAAACTTCTGACCCACTGGGAATGTGATGAAAGAAATAAAAGCTGAAATAAATTATTCTCTCTACTATTATTCTGACATTTCACATTCTTAAAATAAAGTGGTGATCCTAACTGACCTAAGACAGGGAATTTTTACTAGGATTAAATGGCAGGAATTGTGAAAAACTGAGTTCAAATCTATTTGGCTAAGGTGTATGTAAACTTCCGACTTCAATTGTATATCTTGGTTTTTCGCGTATTGTATTAAACTGAAACGTTCTTGTATTTGTTTGTAAGTGTCTATTTTTAATAAACCCTGTTTGATTGATATGTGTCAAGTCTAGTAAGACTTTTGCCATTCTATTGCTTATGAGCTTTGTTATTAATTTATTGTCACAATTTATTAACCTTTGGGTCTGTAATCAGCAGGGGACTCTCCAGATATTCCTGGTTTTAATATAACTGAAATAACTGTTTGATACATGGAACTAGGAAGTACTGAATTGAGTGACATGTGTTGTCATTTGTGTAAATAGGGGTGCTACTTTGTCCCAAAATGTTAAATAGAATTCTATGGGAAAGCCATCCAATCCTGGTGCTTTTCTCTGAGCGAATGTTTTAAGAGTGTCTAATATTTCTTTTTGGGTGATCTCGGTTTTTAGTGATTATTTTTTGTCTGCTGATAATTGCTTCAGGGTTGTTGAGTCTAAGAAGGCTGTAGGATCAGTTAAACAGTTGTTTAATGCTGATATATATAGATTTTCATAGAAACTTTTAAAACAGACATTAATTGCGTTGTTTCTAATTAACGCATTTATATCTTTATCTTTAAAAATTATAGCTGGTTTGGCGTGTATTCGTTTTGTGAGGGCTGCTAGATATTTACCAGGTTTATTTGCCATTAAATAGTATGCTTTATTTGAGTTTAATCTGTAGTTGTTGGCTCTCTTCAAAAGTAAAATAACATATTCCTGCTTAAATTCAGAAATGTTATTTTCTTCTTTACAGTGTAAATATTTTTTTATGGGCTTTTCTAAAATAGTGATTTATTTAAATGTTACTTACATTTTTATTTCTAACTTTGATTTAACTTCTACCAATTCCTTCAATATACGCCTTAAAAGCATCCCAAATTATATCTCTGTCCTCTATGTCTACATTTGTAATGGTAAAGATTTTTTTTTTAATGTTTTGCATATTTAATACATTTCGGGTCCATATTCTGTCGCTAAGTGTATTTTCTGTCGGTGTAATTATGCATGTAAAAATTTTTTAAGCGGTTAATGACCTAAGATTTGAGAATCTGGCCTCCATTTCAGAAAATCCTCATTTACCTAAAATGTATCATTGGTGTTACTACTACTTCTGGTGGCACAATAGTAACATGTATTTAAAGTAATTAAGCTACCATATTAGTAGTGTTATAATGTATCCTGTGTGGCTCAATTCTGAGACTTCTCCCGAAGCCACTCCTGCGTTGTCTTTGCTGTGTGCTTAGGGTCATTGTCCTGTTGGAAGGTGAACCTTCACCCCAATCTGAGGTCCTGAACGCTCTGGAGCAGGTTTTCATCAATGATCTCTCTGTACTTTGCTCCGTTCATCTTTGCCTCAATCCTGACTAGTCTCCCAGTCCCTGCCGTTGAAAAACATCCATACAGCATGATGCTGCCACCACAATGCTTCACCATAGGGATGGTGCCAGGTTTCCTCCAGACGTGTCCCTTGGCATTCAGGCCAAAGAGTTTCATCTTGGTTTCATCAGACCAGAGAATCTCGTTTCTCATGTTCTGAGAGTCTTTAGGTGCCTTTTGACAAACTCCAAGCAGGCTGTCATGTGCCTTTTACTGAGGAGTGGCTTCCGTCTGGCCACTCTATCATAAAGGCCTGATTGGTGGAGTGCTGCAGAGATGGTTGTGCTTCTGGAAGGTTCTCTCATCTCCACAGAGGAACTCTAGACCTCTGTCAGAGTGACCATCAGGTTCTTGGTCACCTCCCTGACCAAGGCCCTTCTCCCCTGATTGCTCAGTTTGGCCAGGCGGCCAGCTCTAGGAAGAGTCTTGGTGGTTCCAAAGTTCTTCCATTTAAGAATGATGGAGGCCACTGTGTTCTTGGGGACCTTCAATGCTGCAGACGTTTTTTGGTACCCTTCCCCTGATCTGTGCCTCGACACATTTCTGTCTCGGAGCTCTACGGACAATTCCTTCGACATCATGGCTTGGTTTTTGCTCTGACATGCACTGTAAACCGTGGGACCTTATATAGACAGGTGTGTGCCTTTCCAAATCATGTCCAATCAATCACATTTACCACAGGTGGACTCCAATCAAGTTGTAGAAACATCTCAAGGATGATCAATGGAAACAGGATGCACCTGATCTCAATTTCGAGTCTCATAGCAAAGGGTCTAAATTTGCTAAAATTTCTAAAAACCTGTTTTCGCTTTATCTTTATGGAATATTGTATGTAGATTGCTGAGGATTTTTATTTATTTAATCAATTTTAGAATACGGCTGTAACGTAACAAAATGTGGAAAAAGTCTAGGGGTTTGAATACTTTCCGAAGGCACTGTGTAGAACACAGAAATATATAACACAGATTCTGTACATGGAGGAACACATACAGATGTAGGATCTTAATTTGATCACTCTTTTGTTGCTGAGAATTTTAATGCACAGCAGGAAATGCAAACTTGTAGTGTATTTGAGTTTTAAAAAGGCTTCTTAAGTTTGTTATTTATAATAATAATAATATGCCATTTAGCAGACGCTTTTATCCAAAGCGACTTACAGTCATGCGTGCATACATTTTTGTGTATGGGTGGTCCCGGGGATCGAACCCACTACTTTGGCGTTACAAGCGCCGTGCTCTACCAGCTGAGCTACAGAGGACCACTTATTTCTACTTTGAAATTCCAGACTTGATTTGCCCTAATGAAATGTTTCAACCCCTACAAAAATGTCCATTAATTATAATCTACATAATAACTCACATTTCCTGTTGCTGCAGGATTATTTTCTTGCTGTAGCAAACTGGCTCAAATTAAGATCCTACATCTGTACAAAGGTAATGCCAGCTGTCCTACAGACATCGTCAGTGCATGCATTTTGAAACATTACAATTTCCTTCACTCCCCCAGGGAGTTCATATAGCTTGGTGTTCCATGGACAAATTAAAGGTGGCAAAAAAATATTATTTTCAAGTGTTGAATCACTGTTTGCCGGAGGAATGAAGACAGCCAGGTACTAAAATCAACTCAGACTATCTCTAATTTGTCTTCCTCTTTAATCTTTATATGTTACATTACTGGTATAACAACTTCATTCTGTTCATTTACCACTGCCACAGTATTCACTATTAATTTTGCCCCTTTGAAGGATAATACATTGACATTGTTTGGGATTTTAGCACGGCATGGTGTGACATTTATGTTCTTACAGTGGTAGTGCCTTGTAATCTGGCTATCATTCTGTAGATACAGCATAGACTCCCGATGTGGCACATAGACAGACGTGATACACATCAGCACTTGGATGTTCTTACAGAAGAACAACATGCAATACCATCTGGGGTCTTCTTCAATAGCCAAGTGCTTTATCAAGTCTATCATTTATTTGCAGAGTTTAGTAATCTTCTCTGCATAAGCTGCCTTATCGTGTTGTTTATTCTTGAACTTTTGCGTGTTTAAATGAGGCATCCAATGCTCTATTGATTCTATTCCATTCTACTCGACTAACAGAGACAGACATGTGAGGGCCAGAGACAGACATGTGAGGGCCAGAGACAGACATGTGAGGGCCAGAGACAGACATGTGAGGGCCAGAGACAGACATGTGAGGGCCAGAGACAGACATGTGAGGGCCAGAGACAGACATGTGAGGGCCAGAGACAGACATGTGAGGGCCAGAGACAGACATGTGAGGGCCAGAGACAGACATGTGAGGGCCAGAGACAGACATGTGAGGGTCAGAGACAGACATGTGAGGGCCAGAGACAGACATGTGAGGGCCAGAGACAGACATGTGAGGGCCAGAGACAGACATGTGAGGGCCAGAGACAGACATGTGAGGGCCAGAGACAGACATGTGAGGGCCAGAGACAGACATGTGAGGGCCAGAGACAGACATGTGAGGGCCAGAGACAGACATGTGAGGGCCAGAGACAGACATGTGAGGGCCAGAGACAGACATGTGAGGGCCAGAGACAGACATGTGAGGGTCAGAGACAGACATGTGAGGGCCAGAGACAGACATGTGAGGGTCACCCCACTGAGGGTTGCCCTCGCTGCTGTTTTTATTGAGACTGCATGATTTCTGTAGAAGTCCAGCTGTTCCTTGACTCAGTGGATCAGAACCAGATCCATGTCCCATGGTCACTCATTGCACATCCTCTTTGGCACCAGTAGAGAGCCCAGAGCATCCAGCCCATCTGGCAGAAACAGTGGATTTAAACCAGAGCAATTAGAGAATCACCCCTATTGCCGTCTGCTCTAAAGCTATCCTCTGTAAGATGTGCACATGCAAATAGCACTTAATTTCTTGTAATACGTCATTTGAAGAAATAAAATAGCATACTAGTATTGCCCTGGGGGGAAAAAGCAAACAATGGAAAAAACTCAATGTGTTTACAGAAACGTGACTAACTCAGAACTGTTTCGGTTTCTTTTGCAGATGTGGTTTAAAATAATCCTAATAAATAACCGGAACATCCAAGAGTTTTCCAAGGACACGAAGAACTAAACCTTCAGTCTATAATTGACATCGCAGGAAGTTAAACGTTTGTTGGGCTCCATAGCACTGCCTTGGAACACAGGTGATGGCTGAGCACAGCAGCAGCCCTGATTGGAGGGTCCAGGCTGGCTCCACCCTAGCCTCCCTCAGTGACAGGATGACTCTGCCAGAGAGCACTACCATTCTCATTCATCTGAGCTTCCCCATGGAATGGAATCAGTCTGACTCCAGACCAGAGACACCTGGCAAGGAGAAGAACTGGCCTGCCCTGCTCATCTTAGTGGTCATCTTCTTCACTGTGGCGGGCAACATCCTGCTCATCTTAGCTGTGTCTCTGGAGAGGAAGCTGCAGAATGCCACCAGCTTCTTCCTGCGCTCCCTGGCTGTGGCAGACATGCTCGTGGGCTTTCTCGTCATGCCGGTCTCACTGATTAACATTCTCTATGGTAGGTGGTAGGTTGAGCTCTTTTAGAATTGCAAAGCAGTGTTTGTTTGCCCTCTGGATAATGATCTCTTGAAAGCAGCTAGGGATAAGAGGCTTTACTATGAGGCAGGGGCGTCAATTGGGTATGGCAGGGTATGCCCTAGCTCAACACCATCAATTTTAAAATAGGCTACTGAAATCATTCCAATCCTGATTAAAAGGCAAATGCAGTTTAGCGGTAATCGGGCTGACTTTAGGACCATGCGGACGCCTGGGAGCGGGAGGCAAGTGTTTGTATGGCTGGCTGGCTTTATGGAGCACGCATCAAGGCAACTTTTTCTCAAAACAGTGCAGAGGTAAAGATGGCTGTAGTAGATAGCTTTGGCTAGATAACTGCTGTTTGACTTGACAGGAAACTAAACTAGAGTTTTATTCCCGGGCTGAGCTAGTGTGTAGCAGCACATTCATGTGTTTGTAGAATGTTAAATCCCCTATTGACTGAGGTGAATGAAGCTACAGCAACACGGTGATAATGGCTGGAGTCAATTTTGCTTGTTTTGCTGTACTCCAAATTGCAATTTTTAAATTGTGTAGAAATGCAGTAAGTGAGCTTCAATTTTATAAAAAATTCCCATTCAGGGACCGACCCTCCTTAGCTTCAGAGGCAAACCCGCAGTCGGATGCAGGGTGCAACTAGAAAAAAGGCAGCAAAGGCCAGGGTAACATAACCAAATAGTGAAAATTGCAGGAAAGAGGGAGGCGTTTTACGTTATCAAAAAACGAACAAAAATTGCATCCATTTACAATGAATTTGCTCTTGCATTTAAACATTATTTCCTTGCAACATTTTGTTTTGCTATCAATACTTTGGGGTTTATGTTTTTTGCTTTCAATATGATTGTTTTTGTTTTCAATACTAAGAATTGTATTCTCGATTTCTAAGTTTTACTTGATATTAATGGCACAAAATTAACAATTAAGAACGAAAAGTGTTCCTCCCACCACAGTTTCTGTAAAAAGCTGAGGGAGGAGGCTGGAGAAATGCAACCACTCTCAAATCCATAGACTACGCTATGGATGCAAGGACTGACCATCTATGTTCTCCCAATTATAGCATTAACCATGTTTTTAGGCTATACTGTGTTTGTTTACATTGACTTTCTTTACAAATATTGGAGTAAATGTGGAGTTTTCTTACATGTGAAACTGCAAATTAGATTGGATGTGGAATTGCAAGTTGTGAAAAACAATGAAAATAGAAAATTTCACAATGTGGAGATGTGGAATTGCAAATTAAATATTTACATGCGATTGTAGTTTTTTTACTTGTGAAATAGCAAATGTGATTTTCACATGTGACTGTTTTTAACATAGTAACCGCAAATGTCATATATGAAACTGCAATACATTTAAGCTCAACATGTGAAAACTGCTATTTCACATGTGAACATGCGATTTCAAGTATTAAAATGCGATTTTTACATTTGAAAATGCAAATTTGACATGTGTTTTTTTGTAAGGGAACCCCTGACACACCAATGTGAGATTATCCCCTTCCCAGTTCCCATACAATTTCCTTATTTCAGTTAGCCCTATTACTCTGAGCAGCTTTAAATAATGTGTTTATTTTAGATCAAATGGGTTTGTGCAACTGGGTAACAGCAAGAGAAACTCTTCCCTCTTACTTTCATGCCATGAAGGCTTAAAGGCTTTGATCAGGTATTTTTCTAGTAACATCATAGCAGTCTATTTGATGATATACTGTATGAGACTGAAAAATTACTTTGGATTTGTTTGCATGGTCACAAAGTAGGTGTTCTGATTTGATAATGAAATATCAGTAATTCTTGGTGAACTGTGCCCGTCCATTCTTCAGACTACGTGTGGCCCTTCCCCAGACCCCTTTGTCCCATCTGGATCTACCTAGACGTGCTGTTCTCCACAGCATCCATCATGCACCTGTGTGCCATTTCACTGGACCGCTATGTGGGCATCTGTAACCCCATCCAACACAGCCGCTCCAACTCCCTCTCCAAGGCCAAGGCTAAGATCGCCCTCGTCTGGACCATCTCTATAGGTGAGTTCCTGCTAACATAGTTACTGTAAATATAAAAATATAAAAAAACTGATCTGTGTGTGCGTATGTCTAGAGAGATAGTGTGTTACTTTGAAACATTATTTCTGTTTTGGCCTTTGAAGAAAGAACATTAGTGCTTTTTTCTACTGTCTGTCAAGAAGGAATACTTTTCTCTCCCATCTCCTGGGGCTCTTAATGAGAGCCTTATGGCATCTTCACCCTGAGAGATGCTCTATACGGGGACGACAGGACAGGCTATTATGGTCTTATGGCTCAAGGCTTTTTGGTTCTGCAGAAATCTGATAGCCAGTCAACCTGTTAGCTTGTCGACTTTATCTAAAAACCTCACATTTTCTCCGCCTTCGTGTCCTTCCTTGAAAGCCTCTGGTGGTCAATTTTAATCACTATGATCCCCTCCTCTAATCTAATAATATGATGTTAAAGATAGATGTAGCTGTGTTTGTGCATTGGTTTAAATGTGATATTCATTGTCCTGTCCCGTCCGTCTCTCTCTCTGACAGTGATCTCCATGCCCATCCCTGTGATTGGCCTGTATGATGAGGGGAAGGTGTTTGTCAATGGGACCTGTGTACTGAACGAGCACAGCTTCGTCCTGGTGGGCTCCTTCGTAGCCTTCTTCGTCCCTCTGGTCATCATGGTGATCAGCTACTGTTTGACTGTGCGGGTGCTGCAGTGCCAAGCCTCTGATTACCTGCATGGAGGCGAGGTTTCGATCAACCGGCCTGCCTTACTCAGGATCACCATAAGGCCCCCCGCAGGGGACAGCCTTAGCCTCCTCAAACAGGACCCTAGTCATGAGGCCTTGCCAGCTATTGCTGCCTCCAATATTTCCGTCTCTCAAGCCTCCTTGCAACCCATCTCTCCAGCAGGGAGGCAGGAGCCAGGGGGACCTGGCGGGAGACCTGGCATGGCTCAATCAATCAAAAATGAGAGGAGAGCTTCCATGGTCCTGGGTGTGGTGTTTTTCCTCTTCCTGATTATGTGGTGTCCATTCTTCATCACCAACGTGCTGAGTGTGTTGTGTGAGGACTCGATAATAAGCCTGTGCAATAAGCCTGTGTTGGCAGTGCTCCTAAAGGTCTTTGTTTGGGTGGGATATGTCTCCTCTGGTGTCAACCCATTGGTCTACACTCTATTTAACAGGACCTACAGACAGGCCTTCCACCGCTACCTACAATGTATCTACCACAGCCCACCAGCCAAGAGCACCCCAGCCAACCCTGTCTTTCCTGTTTATACCGTCACCCCTAGACTCTGCAGGAAAGATGCCAACGACTGTAACTGTAACAGCCACAATGGGAATATTAAAGGCAGAATGAGGTTGGAGAGAGAGGAAAACAGATCTGGGATGCTAGAGAAGTTGGCCAGTGTCTCTCCCACCCCCACTGAGCATGTCAGCTGTGTCTGAACTAGCTAGTTGGCCTCCTGTCTTTCCCCTCCTGGCTCTGTCTCTACATACAAAACATTGTGGTGACAAAGCCGTTGCTTCATGTAACTGCTTGGATTTTCCACCTCCACTCCCTATTCAAACACAGGAGATGTACTCAATGTCTCCCTGCCTGAACCTGTAAATATGAGATATGAAATAGTGTACAATGCTGTACAATATGACTAAAGACATTGATACTGTATGTGTCAAACTTTGACATTTCCATTACATTTAGTGAGTAATAAGTGCATACTCAGTGTGGTAATTGTAATGAAATGTGCATTAACTGCACTACTGTTTGCATCTCTCATAACAGGGCTGTGAGAGGTCACAGATGGCTTTACAGGAAAACTACCTGATGTATCTCTCTAATCATAGCGCCACAGTGCCACCATGTGGGAATATACAGGACAACACATAAACATTTAATTTCTTACTAGAAGGTGGTCTTTTTCTGCCTGTCTGAGAGATTCAAGTGACAGATATTAATATAGTACTTGAAGGGGAAACAGACAAGGAGATGTTTCACTCCTCATTCCCAGAGGACTGTTACTATTTTGGTTAATATTTCTGACAGATTAATACTTTTTCGCAGTTCTAACATTTACATTTACATTTATGTCATTTAGCAGACGCTCTTATCCAGAGCGACTTACAAATTGTAACATGTAATATAAATAATGAAGTTACAACATTTTCTTAGATTACCCATTTGATTTTCTTATTTTGTGGTGATGTTCATATCATGATGCACCAACAGATGATTGTCCGGTACTGACACAGTGTAAATGATCATGCACATACTATTATTGTAGTGGATTTTAGATGTACAATATTTTAATAAATATTGTCTTCCAAGTTCCATCATTAGTCTTGGGTATATGGTTGGTTTGCCCTTTACTATAAACTATATTATGCATGCAGCAACAAAGACCTAAAACATTTCAAAGGTCACCTTATTAGCATTAGATATCAAGAATAAACCATGTTGAAACACCGCTGACCTTTCATCAGAATACTTTTGTTTAAAGATTGAATGGTAAAAATGTGCATTCAGCCTCTTACAATACCACGTATAACCACAGTATATTACAATACCACGTATGATCCTATTGCCCATATAAAGAACTGTATATGTATTACTGTAAGAGCCATTGTTGATATACATCAATATTTATGACTTTTTACCCTTTGAATTGTCATTAGTGGGTGAGATGTAGAGTGAATGCAAGAAAAAGTCTTTGAATGTTCATCCAAGCTTCTGGTTAATTCTGCACCAAGTTATGAATGGAGAGGCTTCTTTCCACTTTAATAAGCTTGAATCGTGTGACACACACACACACACACTTCTCACCCCCGACAATAAGATCCCCTTGTATTCCCACAGATTCCACAGCATAGCACACTAGTACTGCCCCCGACCCTAATGCATGGAACATGCGATTATCACATAGCCTGGCCTATGCATATTGGATGAAGCCATATTGTCACAGCTACAGTATGTCATTATATTATGCGTCTGCTGTTTGTTGTTTGACAGAGAACGCATGTATGTCATTTTTTGTGTCTTAAATTGGTTTTTCGGTTCTGTGGGGTCTGGGCATCTTTGAAACACAGGGTGGTGGTCTGTGTGAGCCCATATACGCATGCGCCGTGGTTTCGCTGCTGCAGAGCGTTCGCGTTCGCGGAGGAAAGCCGACGCTGCCAAGGAAACACACATGCAGACATAAGGGAATCCAGATTTCAGCGTCGTCGTCCATTCCCTTGACTTTGATAATGCATCGGTAATGATGGTAGCGCGCAGCAACGCCTTCGATCTAGATCTATTCCATGCGTGATGTCTAAATAGCTGGCAAATAATACAGCCAACGAGAGGAAGTAAAAATAAATAAAAAGTCAAGGGAAAGATAAACAACCAGTGGTAAGTAGATTTAGGTACCATTTTACCGTTCTTAGATCGCTAGGATACACTACATGATTCTATATTGCACAATAAGTATTTCCAATTATATAATGTGTTTGTGTGGAAAAAATACTAAACAAGACTACAGGGTATGCAGGTTACTGGTACTATTTATTATAATTTTACAATATAAGAAATGCTTACATGGGAAAGAAAAATATATGTTTCTGTGACAGATATTGTGCCTCGGAATTAGTGACATAGATTGACGCTCTCACAACTCGAAATGCAATCAAGACACCCTTATCCTGGTCAATTCTAATCAATCAATATATTGGTTTTCCTCTTTACGGTCACGATTATCCTATCTTCAGATGTACTTGAACACTGGTTAACTGCTGTAGCTCTATACCTATAGTATACGAACACCTGTTCTGTTCCCTTTGCGTTACAAATCACATGCTTGTGCAGAAGCAGCAATGGTAGGATATATGACGTAATCATCAGTCCAACTGCATGAACTCACTGATGTCATTCTTTTTTTCTAGTCAGTCAGATGTCTAATGAAGGATGACTACTAATTAAGTAATATGGATATTTTTGGAAAAGTAATCTGTACCTGCATGAGGCTGCAGGTGTAGAGTCACATATCTGCTCATCTATTACTATGAAGTTAGAAAGAAATTAGGCCTACCAAACTAGGCTACTGTGAAACAACGTGAAAACGACAGTAATTAATTGCTACAGAACATAATTCAGCCCCAAAAATGTCAACCTGCTTATTATTATGTAAATAAAGCCTTCTGTATATCCTACGAGATGAGAATTCCAGGTGTTCTCCTAAGATTATCGGTGTCCTTTGTGGCTCAGTTGGTAGAACATGGAGCTTGTAACGCCAGGTTAATGGGTTCAAATCCCGGGACCACCCATACGTAAAATGTATGCATGCATGACTGTAATTTGCTTTGGATAAAAGCGTCTGGTAAATGGCATATATTATTATCAACAGACAACAGCATTAAAAGCAGTATCACTAGTCTGACATGTCACCCCAATATTTGGGCATATTTCAACCATTTCTTATGAAAAGAGGCACATTTCTGCGACCAAGGGCCCAAACAGCTTGTAGGAAAGAAATAGGAGGGGGGCCTCAGAGCTGATATGGAACACATTTTGGTTGGCCTTGGTAGTGTATGACCTTGTATAATTGACAGACAATTCTTGGTTGACTTGTTTTATTTGTTAACCCAAATGGTAGCTTGGCGATCTTTATTGATTTGGGGATTACAAAGGGTAGGCCATAAAATGTGGTCTTAATTGCGGTGACAGTTTGCACCTGTAACTTTTTAAGCATCGGAGGACGCTTATGGTGTCATGACTTCGATAGACTCCATACAGTTCTTTAAGGATTCGCCTCTTTTCAGGAGCAGGAGGAACCTGTAAAGTTGGGTGCTGTGCTTGTATATTTTACTCATAACTGTGCTGATCTTTACATATTCTCATTGCTCTTACCTAGTTTTAATAGATTCACCCACAGGCTAGGGTTGAACTGCTAGGGCTGCGATGGGAGGAATGCAGTAGATCATTGAGTTTCTACTATCTTGTTCTGAACATAGATTATGTAAAAGGGAGCCTGGAGCCAGTGTCATGCTAGCAGCACTGTGGAAGTGTTGCTATGGTTTCCACTCATTAATCAGTTTTCTTCCCATGACTGTGCGGAGGCTGTGGCGGCGTGCTATACTGGCTCCAGCAGAGGAGACAAGAATGAGAGAAAAGACACCCAACTTTATGTTTCGGAATCAATGGTAGCATTTAGCCAGATTCTGAGAGCCTCTCTTCGTTTGAATAGTGAGAAACTCCAACAAGAAAGGGGCATTGTGAGCAATGGAAAGGATGGCAAAAAATGTGGAAGAGTGTAGCAGTTAGCAGATGCCAGCAACAGACTGGAGGCCAATAGATTTTTGAGGGGACAGCAGTGTTTGGGTGTGAAAGTGATCATTTGTGAAGAATTAACACACAAAGGAGAACAGAAAGTTCACTCATTCATATTTGAACAATAAGCTATGTCAGGAAATAAATAAGCATTTGGAAGGTGGGGTCTCAGTGGTCTCAGCAATAGGAGCGAGTCCTGTATAAATGATTCAAGGGATAGTTCACCCAGATAGTAAATGTATGTCATCTTATGGATACAGAAAGCTGACTATGGCTGCGGAGATTCAGTAACCTATAGCGTTGGATTTGTTTACTCAGCTACTTAGCATTATCATTGTTGACTGCAAAACAATGTAAGTGGCAGGATCTCTGTTAGCATGCTCTTAATGGCAGCTTTAAATGATTGTAAAATGACTTCCAATCCAAGTTAAGTAGCAATGTGATCCACTTACACGTGTATGTGAGTATTAGTTTCTCCATGAAACAGAGAAAATAAACGTTTTATCATCCTGTCTTAACCCTTCTGAAGCTGGAAGCTTTCACCACTTGAGAATTCATTCTAAAATCAACTGCACTTTCAACTATTCAACTTCTATGCTTTTGAACTCAATGAATGAACTCAAGGTTTGCACAGTGAAGCATAGAGCAGAGTGAGGTTATAACCTAGGAGCTGCAGAGCAGACATGTTAAAAGGCCAGCTCCCATCCTCCAGAGAGTATCATGAACCCGTCTCTCTGTGATAGTCTCCGTGCATGAGGTTGCACAGTCACACGCACTGCCCCTGCGCTTCCCTGCTAGAGGTTCCCCTTGAGGTTGTTTACTCATGTTTAGCTATTTCACCGTGCCAATTTATTGCAATTTTGACAGCTGCAAAAAGGACTCTGTAGCCTTGGGGAACATCTTGTCCTATTTATTTTAAATAGGATAAATATAATTAAAGCCTGATATTCCAAGATGATATGCTGATGTAGGAAAAATAATAATGTTCTTTGTCATTCTGGTCCTGTTTATTTTTTAAAAATATTATTATTATTATTTATTTTTTCTGGTTCTATGTTTCTATTTACAGTGTACTATGTGTATGATTGCTTTGTTCTATGTGTATGATTGCTTTGTTCCATTTCCTTCAAATGTACTTGTTCTCATCACGTTGCAATGGGCAGCAGAGCATAAGGAAAGGCCCTTGGAGGTTGCCATGGTGATGGTCCTAGACTGTAGCCCTGATATAGTAGAGCCCCTTGCTGTTTGCTTGTACACTACTCACACCACATGATCACAGAATATACACAATTCTGAAGCCCACAGTCTTTTTTTCATTGACATGAACAGAATAGCCTTAATTATATAGGGTACATAGAGTACTGTAGTACTATCTCACAAGCAAACTTTGTAAGCTTACTGTAGGTAAGCCTTTTTTTAGACTTGGTATGCCCAAATGCCAAATGAAGATGAAAGCCCATTCTCATTGGATCCAAGCTCTTTGTCATTGGATATGCTTCTTGGGTTATTTTTGTACTGCATATTTTTGCGATCTTTTTTTTTTTTTAGACCAGTGCTTGAAAGACACAAGACATCTAAAGGCCAATAAATTAATTATAAATACAGTGATTGAACTGAGAGAGATAGGAGGGAGAACATTGTGAAAGAGGAAAGAGAGCCAGAGGAAGAGAGGTCCCCTCCATTGTCTCCACTATAGGGACATGCTGAGCAGTAGGCAGTGAGTTGTATAAAAGAATGCCAGGCGGTTGTGTAAAGGCATGCCAGCCTGTATTAGGGCTGTGTGGGGAGAGATTCAGGCTAGATGGCCACTACCCATTAGCCTGATGGGCTGAGCACAGAGTTTGTATCCCCACACACACACACACACTCACTCACTGTTACACACACACTCACTGTTACACACATACTTACTGTCAAACTCACTGACTGTCAATCACACACTATCCATTGTGCAATAGGCCATGATATGTTACAGGAGGGGGTCGCAGTTCCGGAGCGACCCACTCGGTGTCATCCTCCGACAACATTTGGCACCTCCTCACTCACAGTCTGTGCCACCCGACCTTTGAATCTTAATTTCCAGGTTTCCTTTGATTGTCCTTGCCTTTCTTTAAAACGTAGTAACTACTATTATAATCGTACTAATTAAGTGATGACCTTTTATCAATGCTTTCTCTCAACCTCTTTTCTTTGACAATACTAGGTCTTTGTCCTGTACACATTTTATTATTAGTCCATATGATTGCACCATTGTAGATGTTGTGATTTCCCTCTGTTGGTTAATTACATGGTGTCTAATGCGTCTCTCCATTCCAGTGGCGGCTCCTGAAAAAATTCTCAGGGGGGGCAATTTTTCTGATGATTTAGGTGACCTACACACATTTTAAAAAAGATATGTCCAGCAACAACATGAAGACAGGGGCAGCATATAAGTCAATACCAGAAGCATTTATTGACTGATCTCAAAAGTGTTGGCTTACCAGGGTTGGTGGAGCCCTCAGTTTCATCTTTGCCTCGCAAAGCTAACTCAAACACTCCGCAAAACTTCACACACTGGATTAGCCGGCTGAGGATGTGGCGGTTCTTGCTAATGTCGTAGTAAATATATTTGTTATAGTGAATATGGAATATGATATGTTGAGTAAAATGTTGTGCTAAGATCTATTTAGGTCAGGAGCTGGTTATAAGTTCTGTTCCTATCCAATAACAATGGACAAAAGGGTCCTATCTTGTCAGCCTTGTCAGTTTCAGTTCTCCAGTAAACTTGTGATTATCAACACTAACCTCATCGTTGTGGCGGCGGACAGCTAGCCTGTATCCCTCATCCAGTTGAGTGGGAATGTTCACTCTCCCCAAAGCAGACAATCTCAAACAGCTATCCATGTGGGTCTTTGACAGCTCATGTTTCTTAATCTTTCCTGAAAGATGGTGCATGTCCGTTACACACCAGTCGCTGTCCAAGCGGTGCTGTCTGCCGTGCCGCCTTCAGGGTGAAAGAGTAAGCAGGGGGTAGCAGAAGACTGCATTAGCTACATCGCAGCCTGCTAGCCAGGTTTTTCGTTCGTACCAATTTTTGGAAAATCCTCGGGTGTAGGACTTCCCCCCTTTAGTAGAAACCTGTTGAATTATTAAATTTGGTCTGGGAGGTCCTAATTGTTTCGTTGCCAATTTATCTTCATTTGTTCGCCGACAAAAAGGAACTTCTTTCAAAGACACAATCGAGTTGCACTGAAGCCTAGCCATTTTGATAGTAGTAGTGAATTGATTGACGCTGCTACCCGCTCTTTTCTTAGTTACGTTCATGGTTATGTTACGTATGACGAAAGCGCGTAAGTGCAAGCCCTCAGAAACCCATAGAGATTGTATTGAAAGCTCTGATATTTGAAAAAAATTGATTTTACATGGGAGTCTATGACAGACTTCTGGGCGATTTTCAACCTGACTGAAATCGCCCCAAAAGGGGGGGGGGCCATTTGAAGCACGACTTTAGCCTGATTGGACATTTAGTGGCACTGTGGCAGATCAGACGTCTAGATTACAACACTGATAACTACTGTTGCCGTGATATAATTGATTAGAAAAAAAATCCCTTCCTTTTCCCGTTTGGCAGTGCGTCGCCCATATCGCCCTATTGAACACACCGCCCCTGCTCCATTCCCTCTCCCCGGCCTATTGACTCTTTCTTAATTCAGTGCCTCTAATTTGAGGTGTCACACAGCATGGCGTTCAATATAGATTGCTCAACTGAAGACTGAGTTATATTGTTCTATAGCCGTAATTAATGTGATAATTGGAGTGGTTTTTAACCCTTCCTCCGTGGCTCTCTGTAGGTGAGTGTGTGTAGGGCGCAGCCGCCATGCCGCTGGTGAAGAGATGCATCGAGCCCAGGCACCTGTGCCGTGGAGCCGTGCCGGACGGGGTCACCAGCGAGCTGGAGTGTGTCACTAACAGCACCCTGGCAGCCATCATCAAACAGCTGGGGGGCCTGAGTAAGTCTACACACCTGGCTGACTGACTAACAGTCTGACTGCTGTCTGACTGACCGACTGTCTGACTGCTGGCTGACTGACAGTGACTGACTGAATGCTGAATGGAATTTAAATCTTAACCAAACTATTTCAGACAGTACTTTTTAACATGTACTGTATGGGTTCTTTTAAAGGTACATTCTCATAGCCCTACTCTGACCCTGGCCTCTGTTAATGCATGGTGTGTGTTTTTGTGAATGCAGGTCGACATGCAGAGGACATCTTTGGGGAGCTGTTCAACGAGGCCAACAGCTTCTACATGAGAATGAACAGCCTCCAGGAGAGAGTGGACCTGCTGGCTGTCAAAGTCACCCAGCTGGACTCCACTGTGGAGGAGGGTAGGTGGAGGCAGCAGGTGACAGGGGTTATGAGGGAGGGGTGGTAAGGGTGTGGCAGAATCTACTGAGGAAGGGGACTGGTCAAATCATACAGTACATGCTATAGCATGATCATACCCAGGCAAAGTTACAGCACAGCATACGGTATGAGAGCGTGAATAAGCATCAAATGAAGAGCACCATGCTAATTAGCGAAGTAAAACACACCGTTGCATAATGCATAATGCAAAGGCTTCACCAGGGCTTAGTGCCCCACAGCTGAGCCACAGACTCCCTGCTGCTGCAATCACTAATACATTGATTTTCATTATACAGCCTGGGATAAACCGGATACTGTATACAGTGCATTCGGAAAGTGTTCAGACCCCTTGACTTTTTCCACATTTTGTTACGTTACAGCCTTATTCTAAAATGGATTAAATTGTTTTCCCCCTCATCAATCTATACACAATACCCCATAATGACTAAGCAAAAACAGGTTTTTAGAATTATTTTCATATATATTAATAATAAAACACTGAAATATCACATTTACATAAGTATTCAGACCCTTTACTCAGTACTTTGTTGAAGCACCTTTGGCAGCGATTACAGCCTCGAGTCTTCTTGGGTATGACGCTACAAGCTTGGCACACCTGTATTTGGGGAGTTTCTCCCATTCTTCTCTGCAGATCCTCTCAAGCTTTGTCAGGTTGGATGGGGAGCGTTGCTGCACATCTATTTTCAGGTCTCTCCAGAGATGTTCGATCAGGTTCAAATCTGGGCTCTGGCTGGGCCACTCAAGGACATTCAGAGACTTGTCCCGAAGCCACTCCTGTGTTGTCTTGGCTGTGTGCTTAGGGTCGTTGTCCTGTTGGAAGGTGAACTTTCGCCCCAGTCTGAGGTCCTGAGCGCTCTGTAGCAGGTTTTCATCAAGGATCTCTCTGTACTTTGCTCCGTTCATCTTTCCCTCGATCCTGACTAGTCTCCCAGTCCCTGCCGCTGAAAAACATTCCCACAGCATGATGCTGCCATCACCATGCTTCACCGTAGGGATGGTGCCAGGTTTCCTCCAGACGTGAAGCTTGGCATCCAGGCCAAAAAGTTCAATCTTGGTTTCATTAGACCAGATAATCTTCAAATCAAATCAAATCAAATTGTATTGGCCACATGCGCCGAATACAACAGGTGCAGACATTACAGTGAAATGCTTACTTACAGCCCTTAACCAACAGTGCATTTATTTTTCATAAAAAAGTAAAATAAAACAACAACAAAAAAAGTGTTGAGAAAAAAAGAGCAGAAGTAAAATAAAATAACAGTAGGGAGGCTATATATACAGGGGTCTGAGAGTCCTTTAGGTGCCTTTTGGCAAACTCTAAGCGGGCTGTCATGTGCCTTTTACTGAGGAGTGGCTTCTGTCTGGCCACTCTACCATAAAGGCCTGATTGGTGGAGTGCTGCGGAGATGGTTGTCCTTCTGGAAGGTTCTCCCATCTCCACAGAGGAACTCTAGAGCTCTGTCAGAGTGACCAAGGCCCTTCTCCCCCGATTGCTCAGTTTGGCCGGGCGGCCAGCTATAGGAAGAGTCTTGGTGGTTCCAAACTTCTTCCATTTAAGCATGATGGAGGCCACTGTGTTCTTGGGGACTTCAATGCTGCAGAGATTGTTTGGTACCCTTCCCCAGATATGCCTCGACACAATCCTTTCTCGGAGCTCTACGGACAATTCCTTCGACATCATGGCTTGGTTTTTGCTCTGACATGCACTTTCAACTGTGGGGCCTTATATAGACAGGTGTGTGCCTTTCCAAATCATGTCCAATCAATCAAATTTACCACAGGTGGACTCCAATCCAGTTATAAAACATCTCAAGGATGATCAATGGAAACAGGATGCACCTGAGCGCAATTTCGAGTCTCATAGCAAAGGGTCTGAATACTTATGTAAATACATTTCAGCAACATTTTCTAAAAACCTGTTTTCACTTTGTCATTATGGGGTATTGTGTGTAGATTGATGAGGACATTTTTTTTATTTCATCCATTGTAGAATAAGGCTGTAACGTAACAAAATGTGGAAAAAGTCAAGGGGTCTGAATACTTTCCGAACACACTGTATGTATCCCATTTAGCATCTCTACTTACCTTAATCATGACTCATGACCCTCTGTTTGCGGTCCTATTAAATTGTGTTCTTATAAGAGGAAGCATTGATACACCACTAATGAATGTGGTTGGTTTTCATGTTATTGAACTTCTAAACTTCCTCATGCAAATTGGGATGCCATGGCCATTCATAGCTGATAATGAGTCAGTGTTCGAGGGTTCATTCAGTGTGTTCATTCTTGGCATTCTGGTCCCAGTTTCGCTGCAGGACATCAACATGAGGAAGGCCTTCAAGAGCTCCACCATCCAGGACCAGCAGGTGGTGTCCAGGAACTCCATCCTCAACCCTGTCATGGAGATGTACCATCGCTGTGACAAACCTCCACCCCTCAACATCCTCAGCCCCTACAGGTCAGCCCTCAACCAATCACATTACAACTTACTGAACCCCACTTTAATCTTTGCATTTATCCTTAGGTACAGGATACAGAATTAAGCATTGGGGATGTGCAATTTATGTGAATTATAACATAGTTATATAATGTATAAAGTGTAGGTGTCAATTGCATTGCCAAAGCACAGTCTCAGGTCAGGATGTGTTGTCATACAGGGATGACAAAAAGGATGGCCTGAAGTTCTACACAGACCCATCCTACTTCTTTAATCTGTGGAAGGAGAAGATGATCCAAGCAACAGAAAACAAGCGGAAGGAGAAGAGGAAGCAGAAGGCAGGTGACAAGGTGAGTGAGTTTGTTTGGATGTGTGTTTATGTGTATCTATGATGAATCACTACTCACACATGTTGCTACATTTTGCTCCAAGCTCTTTGCTGGCTCTTGGTATTTTGGGTATTTTATTAGGATCCCCATTAGCTGTTGCGAAAGCAACAGCTACTCTTCCTGGAGTTCACACAGGACATGAAACATGACATAATACAGAACATTAATAGACAAGAACAGCTCTCTCTTATCCTCTATATTCTCATGACTGTTGGCTGTTTATTCCCTCTCAGACCCTCTCTCCCTCCCTCCACCATTTAACATCAGGCCAGTCAGGATTAGCTCATTGCTCATTTTAGACTGTCTGTGCTCAAGCTTCCTAAGCCTGGGGAGGTGGAAGTGGACGTGTGTTTAGACGGAGATAGAGGATGGGAAGGAACGAGAGAAAAAGAGAGCGAGGGCTTAGGGGCGAGGGAGGGCGCAAGACAGGAGACAATGACATGGTTAGTAAATAGCCATATGTGTTTTAGCAAGATGAAAAACCTCTTACGAACACTACTAAGCTATATAGTTAAAATTGACTTAATTAGAGGAAGCATGCTTATTTATTTACTAAGAACCAAGACTTAGAACTTCCACCACTAGTGGAAGGAACCGTAGCAGAACTTAAATGCATTTTATACATAATAAATGTGCACTTACATGCCCTGTTTATGGTTTATGTTTGTCCCATAATGATGGTAGTTGATGATAGTTTTTTCCCATACGTAGGGTTTATACCGCATTCTGAGGGAATCCTCTGGTGCAGTCCATATCTCTGTATTTCAGCTGGAGTCACAGTCTCATACATTTGTCATTTCCAGGAGCAGAAACAGGTGGAGGACCCCAGCCGGGAGGTGAAGAAGGTGAGGAAGGCCCGGAACCGTCGTCAGGAGTGGAACATGATGGCCTACGACAAGGAGTTCCGCCCAGACACCCGCCTCACACCTTCACCCTACCATGGCATGTCCTCTGAGGGATCCCTCTCTCCAGACAGGTCAGTAGGGATGCACTGCATCAATCAATCAAGGAACAATTATTATATATCATATATGATTATATATACAGTATTATGTGAAATATGGGGAAATGCGAATCACGAAATGTAAATGTACAAAATCTGCTTTCTACTGCCATCGACCTAAATGTTCGAAAGCATGCATGTTCCTGAGAGGGAGACCGCGAGGTTTTGAGATTTAGGTATAGAGATGTATTGAGAGCGCAACATTGTATGTGTCTCAATGGTGCTGCCCGTCCGCTCACAGACGTCATAATGGGACAGATACAACGTTGTGACCTCTATACAGTGGGGGGAAAAAGTATTTAGTCAGCCACCAATTGTGCAAGTTCTCCCACTTAAAAAGATTAGAGAGGCCTGTAATTTTCATCATAGGTACACGTCAACTATGACAGACAAAATGAGAAAAACAAATCCAGAAAATCACATTGTAGGATTTTTAATGAATTTATTTGCAAATTATGGTGGAAAATAAGTATTTGGTCAATAACAAAAGTTTCTCAATACTTTGTTATATACCCTTTGTTGGCAATGACACAGGTCAAACGTTTTCTGTAAGTCTTCACAAGGTTTTCACACACTGTTGCTGGTATTCTGGCCCATTCCTCCATGCAGATCTCCTCTAGAGCAGTGATGTTTTGGGGCTGTCGCTGGGCAACACGGACTTTCAACTCCCTCCAAAGATTTTCTATGGGGTTGAGATCTGGAGACTGGCTAGGCCACTCCAGAACCTTGAAATGCTTCTTACGAAGCCACTCCTTCGTTGCCCGGGCAGTGTGTTTGGGATCATTGTCATGCTGAAAGACCCAGCCACGTTTCATCTTCAATGCCCTTGCTGATGGAAGGAGGTTTTCACTCAAAATCTCACGATACATGGCCCCATTCATTCTTTCCTTTACACGGATCAGTCGTCCTGGTCCCTTTGCAGAAAAACAGCCCCAAAGCATGATGTTTCCACCCCCATGCTTCACAGTAGGTATGGTGTTCTTTGGATGCAACTTAGCATTCTTTGTCCTCCAAACACGACGAGTTGAGTTTTTACCAAAAAGTTCTATTTTGGTTTCATCTGACCATATGACATTCTCCCAATCCTCTTCTGGATCATCCAAATGCACTCTAGCAAACTTCAGACGGGCCTGGACATGTACTGGCTTAAGCAGGGGGACACATCTGGCACTGCAGGATTTGAGTCCCTGGCGGTGTAGTGTGTTACTGATGGTAGGCTTTGTTACTTTGGTCCCACCGTTCTTGTGATCATTTTGATCCCACGGGGTGAGATCTTGCGTGGAGCCCCAGATCGAGGGAGATTATCAGTGGTCTTGTATGTCTTCCATTTCATAATAATTGCTCCCACAGTTGATTTCTTCAAACCAAGCTGCTTACCTATTGCAGATTCAGTCTTCCCAGCCTGGTGCAGGTCTACAATTTTGTTTCTGGTGTCCTTTGACAGCTCTTTGGTCTTGGCCATAGTGGAGTTTGGAGTGTGATTGTTTGAGGTTGTGGACAGGTGTCTTTTATACTGATAACAAGTTCAAACAGGTGCCATTAATACAGGTAACGAGTGGAGGACAGAGGAGCCTCTTAAAGAAGAAGTTACAGGTCTGTGAGAGCCAGAAATCTTGCTTGTTTGTAGGTGACCAAATACTTATTTTCCACCATAATTTGCAAATAAATTCATTACAAATCCTACAATGTGATTTTCTGGAGAAAAAAAATCTCATTTTGTCTGTCATAGTTGACGTGTACCTATGATGAAAATTACATGCCTCTCTCATATTTTTAAGTGGGAGAACTTGCACAATTGGTGGCTGACTAAATACTTTTTTTCCCCACTGTATATCTCTATGCGACAACGGGTCAGAGTGAGGATGTGAATAGAATCTCGTTTCTTATGATTATCAGTAAAATAAACAAATGTATAAAATATTGATTACTATGTATAGCTTTGTAAGACTATAAATGACCAACCACCAAGCTTTGAAGTAGTTAGTACCGGGAGACTATCAGCAATTGCGCTAAGCTAATGTTATGCTAACTTCAATCATCTCCAAACTGCACGCCGAGACATAAAAATGGTATCCATGAGTTCTTCTGACTCCGGGTAAGTAGAAAAACGACCGAAATCTCGCATTATCCCTTTAACATATAATATTCTACATTGTACTCCTTCACATCAAAAATATTATGTTTGAATATTAGGCTACTAGGTTTTTAGATGACAAATAGATTTTTTAGGATGTCCATTGACATGAGATTAGGTGCATATTGAACGGCTTTGATGATATCAACCTCTATCTGTGGATTAAATATTCCAGGTCTGGTATGTCTGATGAGCTGTCCTACCCTGCCAGCCCTAACCACCCACCCCAGGAGGGAGCTGTACTGGGTCCTGATGGGAAGGAGCACCTAACAGGCCCCAACCAGACCCAGTCTCTGGACCGGGCCTACCGACCCCCTGCTGCTGCTACCGCTGCAGGTCAAGGCCGCCAGCATTCCCTGGGCCGCATGCAGCCCCACCACGGACCCACACCCACAGACCCATCCCTGAACGGACCCCGGCCCGCAACTTCCAAAGAGGCCAGGTGTGTAGCTAGCTACCCTTCTCATCTCTCCTTCTGTGCCCATTTTTGCTATTTTATCTAAGCTGAATTAAAGTCTGAAAGCCTATTCTATCTACAGTAAATGTCACAGGCATTTATTTGATCCTAATGTTAACGATGTAGTGCTGGAATTGTGAGAATGACTATGTCTGACTTGGTTGGTTTCCTCTAATTGTTCCACAGCGGTCACCAGATGCCTGAGCACTTTATCCCTCCGGCCCCGCCCCCACCTCCTCCCCTCATCCCCTCAGCCCAGACGGCCTTTGACAGCAAAGCAGGGCCTCCCACCCTGGCCCCTGGCACCGTGGCCACCCTGTCCCGCCCCTACAGCCCCTCGCCCCCACCACCCCCACCCGCCGGCTACATCCCCTCTCCATCTCACCCTGTCACTGGGGGACCCCCTGTTGCCCCTCCTCCACCCCCACCTGGTGGCCCCCCAACATTTGCTCCCTCTCCAGCCCATGCCATACACCCCTCTGGGGGCACACTGCCAAGGAAGGGCAAGGTGCTAGGCATCCCGATAAGTGACGCACGCAGTGACCTGCTGTCAGCCATCCGCAGAGGTGAGACCCTCTGGTTCACTAGGTGGAAAGGCCAGGATTATACCACGTGATCTGTCTACATTACTGTACATGGAAAGCCACTATTCTAGTAACATATTTACTGTAGGGAAAATATATTTTGACAGTTTGTAGTAAGTATAATCTGTACAGTTGATGACCGTAGTGTTGTGTCCTCAGGCATCCAGCTGAGGAAGGTGCAGGAGCAGCGTGAGCAGGAAGCCAAGAAGGAGCCGGTGGGGAACGACGTGGCCACCATCCTATCCCGACGCATCGCAGTGGAGTACAGCGAATCAGACGAGGACTCAGAGCCTGAGGAGAACGAGTGGTCAGACTGAGGCGGAGGAGGAGAGGAGAGGGTGGGGCAGAGCAGAGGGCCTAGGCTTACTTTACTTACCTACACACTGCTGCTATTCTAATACCAGGAAACACACACACACACACAGTCATCGCACACTACGTCTCGATAGACCTCTTGTTAGAGAATGTAGATGAGAAAGGAGATGCTTACACAGTATGACAGTATCCATTATCTAGTCAAATATGGGGTGAGAGGAAACCACATTGGATCTGGGGCTGGGGGGGATCTGTTGAAAGCATGCACAGCAAGCTTATACGTGTATATATATATATATATAATATGATATAGTATAATATATTACTTATGGTCCAGTATAAAAGTGTTTCTTTCATGAGTCATGATATTGTAGTTTGAATATTATTTGTGGTTTCAGTTGCATTTTGATTTTCAGTGCATATCCTCCACCTGTAAATGAGCCACACCAAAACCACAGATGTTGTTTTCTAGGTGAAGATGCTATGGCATTCTTTCAACTCATCTGATCTTTAACTTAATGCACTTAAATATTTGTTCATTGAAAAGTATTATTTAGAGTCATATTCTATTCTGGTTGTGCTGTTTGTGATAACTGTGCATATGAAGATGATGTAACATCAAGTGTAAATCAGGTGGGTGGATACTTGTGGACATATGATGCTGTAGCCGTAACCGTATCGTCAACACAACTTTTTGTAATCTGAGGGGCGTTCCTTTTATTTTGTCACTTTGTTCAATTGTTTACAGTGTTGTGGTTGAGTATTGATACCCTAACTGGCAGTGTTTAACATCAGTTGTCGTTTTTGGATTACATAATTTGCTAAAGATTTGCTGGTTGACTAATGACTACTGTGTAAGACATACTCTAACATGCAATTATTTAGGGGTTTATTTTCTCTATTGTACTTTGTGTGTGTGTGTGCGCGCGAGCATGTGTGTCAGGGAAAGAGAATATCTCAATGCTTTGCTGTTTCTTTCTTTTCTGACTCACTAGTTTTATGTTGAAGGAGAGAGAGTAGCTGATTGTTGGTGGGCTTGTCATCCATTTTGACTAATGTTCTACTGGAAGTGATGAGAGAGGGGTCATAGCAATGTTTCAAACATACAGATCCTATGTTTTATTAAGTAATGTGTTTATATAACTACTGTGTTTTACAATTCATTGTTGTATATATTTTTGTAACACTGCTTGTAAAATGAATTTGGGTATCTAGATATGAAATGACTATCACATTGATCAAACCTAGAAAAAAAAGTGCATGTATGAGTAGCTAATAAAATGAAATAAGTGTTATGATTGCTTACTTTTGTCTTGGATCCTCTTGTGACGGTTTATTGCAAATCACTTGTGTATTCCATTGATATAACTTCCCTATTGTACCGTATCACTAGAACGTGAATAACCAATTTATGCACTAGTTCTGAGAGATGTTATTTTTGCAGGTACAGCATGATCACCACCCACCACGTCAGGCCATCTGGCCATCTGTGACGACAGGAAGAGCATTGGGACAAATGAACTCATAAGATCCACAACATGGGAGGGAACAGCTCATTCTGAGCCCAGGAAGATCACAGTATTTCTTGTCCAGCTTTATAGCCACATCCTAAGGATGGTATTTTAATAAGTACAGGTAAATCCCCACTGGACGTGGTACTGTACAAATACAATTATAAGGACCTTGCGAGTATGAATATCTCATGTTCCGCACAGTTACACCAATTCATAGAGAGCTCTGTGTTGTATGTTTTGGAGGTATAATTCTTTCCAACATTTGTAGAAGGTTCCAGAACCTTCCAGTGAGACAGTGTTTTGGAAATTACTCTCCGTGTCTCTGAGTTCAGTGGAGTTTTTCACACCAGACAGATACAGATAGCTGTTGTTGGATCCTGTTTGTCTTCAAAGGCAGTGGCATCACACACGGCAGCGGTCACTGAGCCTCCATCTGTCCCAGGGTGCATCGAGCCAGGACCCCACTGAGTGACCCAAACAGACAAGTGGTAAACAAACATTTATTGACCCTTTCCACAGACACCTAGTTTGGATATCTCCTTGCTACAGATTTGGTTGATTGCCTTTGTTACAAAAACCTAAACTAAAACCCTGTCTTGGTGACAATATGGTGAAGTGTTTTGAACAGAAGTAATCAATGCAACACAACGAGTGCTCCAGGATCTTGAGAAAGCAAACAACTTTGACAGTAGTGTTGCAATCGTTTGGTGTCATTTATGAACACAATCATTCCTTGAATACATTTCTAAACCAGTTGAACAAGACACATTGAAGTAGTTTTTTTTTAAGACAACATGAATAATTGATTATTTAAAAAAAGATAGACAAACTACATACATTGTTTTCAATAAATATATAAAAATATAGCTTTATATTAATATGATAAGACCTTATGGACTTCTAAACCCTGTGAGAATACTATATAGCTAAATCAATCAGGCTGACTGTGGTGGATGAGTGACAGTGAATCATTTGAATCGTACACCAGCATTCCATACAGTATTACTACAAGCAAAGCTTTGCAGCACACACAAAATCGTCTTCAATTCAATAGCGATGACACTAGTTGCAGACACTAGTCCCTCCAATGTTGACTGAAATAATAGAATATCAAATTGAGGGTTCCAATTATTGTAGATTGCTTATAGCAGCTCTTTGGCTGAACTACTAGTGTATGGGCAGTAGATGAGCCTACGGGCTCTCCACACACATCTCAAACAACAGACATTGCATTATCATTCAAGTACTGTACACCATACACTATTGAAATCATAGAGTTGCTCATACTGTACCATACAGTCATAAACTGGCAAATGGCTATTCGTTACGTATATTGATCACTTTCTATTGAGAACCAACATATAAATGTCATTCAGTTTATCACTATACACAAGTTATACATTATTGCCAGTGAGACATAGTAAGGCAAAACAATGAAGACATTCTGTAGAAAATTGGTGTTTGCCAACTATTGGAACGAGTGCCATAACAGCAGAACAAAACTGTATTATTGGCATAATTTAGATGCACTGCACCTATTATGTACAACCACCCTACAGACAAACCTCGGTTTGACAAATATTGATTCGTTGTGAAAACATGTGCAATGGCCAATGTTATAAGCAATAAAAAGATATGATGACATCTGTCCCCAATCAGATGTCGATGTGTTAGGTCTACCGAGGGTGTGTTGGCTATGGGCATACAGATATTGCACGTGGACTATTGTATTTATAAGCAGGTAGTGTTGTGTGTGGCGAATGTAAGGAGTTTACCACTTTAAACATTTAGAGTGCCTTGTCACACTGGGAATATGTGATACTGTCTGGGCGCGTTCATTTGGAAAACTTTGGCTGACACTATTTTGCTGTTTTTGTCTTGAATTCAATATGCACACATGTGAGGGTTATTCTCTACTGCTGGTGTATTATTTATGGCAGATTACGCCACATAGCTCGCATAACCAGGCATACGCGTGCGTTATTGAGTGGGCGATAGCTCACGTTTCGCTGTCAATGGTGCTGAAAATGCAGGCGCTGAATTACACAGAGCTGTCCACTCATTCCAGCCTTTCTCCCTCGTAATAAAACGTTAATTAATCACAAAATCAGCTCACTTTCACTTGCCCCAAAGTTTTACAGACTAAGGGGACAGTTTCAACATAGTTTTGAAGGTGCAGAGACGCAGTAAGTCAGTAGCCTACCACGTTTTGGCATCATTCTGATGAACATTCAACAACCTTTGATAAACATTATTCCCAATGAATCGAATCAATACGGTGACATTAGGAGTAGTTAGTTTCCTTACCCCTATTGTACTGACACAGAACAGGTATTTGCCTATTGAGTCAGGGGGCTAGGCTACTCTGAATACTTTATGAGCAACACCGAGTAACTGCACAAGACATGTCCCACTGGAAACACACTGGTTGAATCAACGTTGAACCAACGTGGAATAAAATTGACTTCAGATGAATTGACGTCTGCCCAGTGGGGTACACTTATAAACGCATCTATTATAATAAAAAGGGTGTAATATGAGGCCTTTACTATACAGTGAAGGCTACTACCTCCATATTAAAGGTGCATCAATACTGTGCAGGTAGCTCTGGCACAATCCACTTTTAGAGAGATTGAACGGCTATATTTTGAGAAGAGATAGGCATATCCTAATGCTATCATCAGTAAAAGATGCAACAAGATGACAGTTATTCACTACACATGAAATGCAAAACAAAACACTTACAAAGCTTTTCGGCATAGTCAGTAAAATGGTGATGTGCTTGTAACTACTTGTTAGGCTATAACACTAAAAGGTTTGCCTATACATCACTTGGTGTCCTTTGTCTCAGAGAAAAGTTGGAAGATACACATCCACAACAACACGCGAGTCTCATAGATTTCTGAATGTCGGGATTTCTGAAAGCATAAATGATGGGGTTTATCATAGAGTGACAAATGGCCGGGAGAGCGGTGACGTAGGTATAGATAGGGGGGTATCCGATGTCCGCCACCAGAGAGTACATGGCGAAAGGGATCCAGCACAATGCAAAGGTGCCAAGGATAATGGAGAGGGTGGATACCCCTTTAGTGGTGGGGGAGGAGGAGTGGGAGGTATTCATGAACTGCTGCTGCACGGCGATTTGCTGTGCATGCCGAAAAGCAATCTTGCAAATCTGGAGGTATAGTTGCAAAATAAGTGCAAATACAAAAAGAAAAGTCACCGCCAGTGCGGCGGCGTGATTTTTATCAATGGGGGCGCAAATGCTGCAAGTCGTCTCATCCTCAAGGCAGTTCCATCCCATGATCGGTAGCGCGCCCAGAGTGATGCTAGTCACCCAAATGAGCACCAGGGTGACGATGGTAAAAATCGCCGTTCTTTCCGTGTGGTAAGTCAGTGCGTTGTAAAGGGAGAGGTATCTATCCACAGTGATTGCCAGGATATTGAGAACGGAGGCCGAAAAAGCAGTGATGAGCAGTCCAGCTGATAGCAGCGTCACGAATCCCGTATCAAAAATGTAGGTGATGGTGAAATTCACTATCAAACCAAGCCCCGCCAGTAGGTCCGCGAAAGCCAAACTCCCTATCAACACGAACATGGGCGCTTTCAGGGTGGGCGTGTAAATAATTAAGGCAAGGACGATTGCATTTTCGCAGGACATTAGGGTTCCCGTGACACACAGGACTATATCCCAGGGGTTGACGCTTATGGCCACCGGTTCCAGCTCGAACTGGAATGATGGAGGTGGCGTGGAATTCCCTCCTTCTTGAATATCCCAGGTTGAGGAAGAGGTGTTTTTGAATTGGTTACTCATTGCTGCGGCAGAGAGTGAATCATCACTGAGAAAAACAGAGAAGGGGATGGGGCGCGAGATAGAGACAATTTCAGAGTGATCACCGGTGGAAATGTACAGTGTAAAGACATTTGCGTTCAAGAGTGTATCTTACATATTTCCAAATAAAACATGTGACTTATTAGACTGCCGCACGCTAAATTGCGAAGTGAATGCATGGCTAAAATGCCACCTTTTACGCATAAAGGATATGTGCGGATTATCCCCAAATTAGTCCAATCACAACAGTAAAGCTGTGTTGTTAGTGTAGGCTACTTACGATTTCCTCCGTTGACCCTCAACATATAGAGCAAAGAGTTAAATTGAAATGAGAGCCCCTCTGTAGGGAGTATTGACATCACGCATTGGCTGTTTGAGCAGAAATTTTATGAAAGGATAAACATGGAAATGAATGGGTTGTCTTTGATCTAATTTTAGATCTATGTCATTTCGATTAGTAATAGGATGCTCAAACATTAGATATGGGTTGTTCCACACATGTAGACTATTTGTACCCTCTCGCGTGGTTATAAAGGAATTCTAAGGTCAAAAAACAAATCATGACATTTCTGTGAGAAAGTGGTTCTCTAGTCTATAATTTCTCTGTACTCTAAACACGGACATCACATAATATGTAGATATATAAGCTGATCACTAACCAGAGCATCCATGCCTGTCACTATCAGTCAGTCAAGTGATGTTGCGATGGCTTGTTGAGGTCTACCCAGACGCATTCCTTGACAGCTGTTCACGGGGAAGATGGAGACTTGGAGCGCGCAGGTGGAGACTATAACCAGTATCCGCAGGCGCCGATGTATAACTTCACCCCTCTTTTTCTGTTGTTGTCGTTATTGTAATAACAAATATTTTGTTTCTCACAGGAGGACATTAAGACTTGGGTGACACACCGCTAGTGATGTTGGCAATTCGCTGGCATTGACTCTTGCTTGTTTCAATCCTATTGGTCCTGTGGATTATTCTCCAAATGACGTCAAGTGCTCCCTCTCCATTCTTTATTCGATGTGTGATTCAGAGCCCCCCCCCCCCCCCCCCCCCCTTCATTAGCATACCAGTATGGGTAGACAACTGTTGTAATCCTAGAACCTGTAGGTGGCAGTATATTACTTGAAAGGCCCTGTTTGCCAAAAAAACATCCAGATTTTGCTATGTCTATAATTGAGATAGCTGACAATTCAACTCCATCAGAAACTTCCTTCACCATGGAGTTGAGTTTAGTCAGCTATAATTTACTGAAACCACTGTCAAGCTTTAGCCTCAACATGGAACTGAAATGAAATAGCCGTCAAAATAGTGATTAGTAAGGCAGCTGAAATCTTTCGACCCCAAAAAGTTTGACCCCAACATTGGTGATTACAGAGTAACTCGATAGCTGGTTAAAAAGGACTTAAACTTGTTGACATGCCTGTCAAAAACAAATTGACATTTCCCCTTATGTTGGGAATTGTGATCGAATCAACGCAGTATTAACCACTTTCAATGTAATATACCGAAACAAAACGAACTATGCAAGATTTAGTATGCAGAACTAACTGTGAAAGAGCACATTGAAGTAGGATTCTATTGCATTGACAGGCACGACTCAGGCCCATACTCTACACAGGCAGGTGCGCCATAACCAATCAGAGCTGCAGTAGGCCTATATGCAAATAGCCATTGCCATATACTGTATGGATCTGTGCCATTTACTTTGAACTGGACTGTGTTTAGGCTACAGCGGTCGCAAGTAGATGCGCTTGTCTTGAGATCAAAGTGAGAACTGCATGTTGCCACGTGCACATTTGTTCATATTCTTTGCTAGTTAGTGAGTTATTAGCCCAGTTATAGCTAAGTTCTAGTCAACAGTGGGTGAGTGTTTGTTTCCAACAAGAGCACAAAATGTGTGCATTTCTAGCCATCTTTGAAAAGCAAGTCAAGTAAAGAGCATTTTTTAATGTCTTAAAAGGGAAGTGTTGTATTTTGAGACTGTCTTGAATAAGCTAAGTATACAATAGGCAGAAGGTTGCGTAATTTGTCTGATTCTCTGTAATAATGCTATGGGAATAATAATGAATGTTATTTTGTAAAGGGATTTCTTGCATCAAACACAACATTTCCAGACACCTCCTTGTCTGTAAGACAAGTGGATAAACAGGTTAATGTCAAGCCCTGCATGTTTTTTTCAAAGGTCTCATGGAATGTAGGCCTACATTGAACACCACACATTGACTGCTACTGTAGGCTAAATGATAGAACAGTTATTTCCACGTTAAATTGTTATGGGATGCATATCCTCCATTGTTTTAGATGGTAGGCCACTCTGGTAGGCCACTCTGGTAGGCCTACATTATGACCAAATAGCCACAGTAGCCTACTTGGCCACTGTTAAAACTGTAACTTAAAGCGGGTACAGCCTCAGTGTACACAGTAAACACGCGCCGGAAGTTGCACAGAATTTTCACAACGTTCAAGTTTGCACTCAGCAGACCTGAAATTTGCTCAGTGCCGAGGGAACATTGATAACCAGTAAGTTTTACACCCTCCACATATCCCCATCATCACCGTAAGAAGTACAATCAACTTCAGGAATCCCCAGGAGGGTGTGTGAGCATGATATCCGCATGTAAGGAAGCAAGGTGTGTGGTGTACATTATATGGTTCTCACCCTTCACTGAACCCTTGACCCTGATCACCCCACGCCTCTGGTTTCCTGTCACAACGCCTGGTACACGGCCACTTCCTGTGTTCTAAGGGAGGGGCTCCTTTAGAAGTTACATTTGAGGAACATTGGGTCATATTGGGACATAGGTGACAAGAGTGAGGGTTACATTCAGGCCTAGAGAGACAACTCACCATCTCATTCAGCAGCTTGAGGATGCTGATTGTGAGCTCCTTCCCTGCAGGGAAAAAAGGTATGTGATTTGGTTTCTATAATATAAAGGCTTGTGCTACCAGGTTTACAGGGTTCAATGGATAACATCAGTATGGAATGGTGAATTGATGGCCATTCAATAAACTCTCAGTTTTGAGCTCTATAAGATCAGTTAAGGGTCATGGCATGAAGATGACCAGTAGCAAGTTCAAGTATTTCAAAAGTACAATGATTCCTCTGCTAGTTTTACTTTTCTTAATGTAATGCAGTAAATCAATAAAGATTCAGTGCACTGAAATATAATTTATTAGGCCATATCGGCATGGTATTAAAAAGGAAGAAATTGAATTTTCATGCACCATCTAAGTTTACTCTTGGGAAAGAAGCAAAGCTTGCTTGAATAAACCACAGCCTTTTAATTTGAAGGATTCACATTGACTCTGATCAAGAAACAATTGGCACAGCAAAAGCTGTCTCGGTAAGGTTTGAGTGCATGAATTGTCTGTTGTATTGTAATGTGTCTACTTTTCTTGCAATGATTAGCAAGTCATAAACCCAGTATTCCCACCAAAGTCATGCAGGCCTCACAATGCTGTTTTCATATGTGTATGACAGAGTCTGGCTACCCAGACTCCTTGCTCAAACGTCACACTCCGCAATGAAAAACGAAAGAGCAGCTGAAGAATTTTGTGTGAGTCGTCAGACTAGATAGGCGATGTATGTGTTGAACTGTTAAGTTAGCAGAAAAACCTCCATCCCCATTATGTGCAGAAGATGTTTCCAGCCGTCACAACAATAGTTTTTAAAAAAAGGGTGGACTGTCAATTAGCAGAAGAGATCGGACCCAGTTTATCTTTCTCAGCTCTGTCGTCTTTCACCTTAGTTGTTACTGTCAACACCTGCTACATCATGCATCAGTAATTTAGTTTAATTTGACTGTGTGGCATGACGCTTGTTGATTGTTAAACATAAACATGGTTTATCTTTCTAAAGCATCTGAAGGGATGTTCCTGAGCGAGCAGCCACTCATGACATGATCTTGTGAACACACCCATTGAGATAAAAAAAACATTGAGGTGATTGTAAGTTGATGTTTAAGTGTCTCAAGCGTTCATGCTTTTATTTACATCAAAAGATGATGGAGTTGAACACCTCCATCTGGCAAAGTCAATTTAGCAAAACAGCTGTGAATGACTTGCAAATACAGTACTGTACAGTGCACGGTTGTAAAGTAGAAATGGACATACAGCATCTATACTCCTCAGTGTAAACCATCCAAGGCATTCCAGGAATATCAAGTCATGTTCAGTCTGTTATGTCAATTATTGTCATGCTGCAGCTTTCTTGAGTCAACTGAACGATTTTGATGTCCCAGCCTCTTTGAAACTATTCAATACCCTTCTTGTCCCTTAGAGGCAAATGTGCTCCACACACCATCAGAAAACAATGTTGACGTCCGTCCTCTGTTCTCCTCTGTCTGTCTTTCTCTCTCTCCCTCTCTCCCTCTCTCAACATCCGACGAACTCAGAGCAAGCAGCAGCCCACTTCCAATTGTCATGGCAACAGCATGTGAACGCATTGGGCCATAGGAGTAGACTGTAGAGTGGATGTAGGAGTGCGGCATCGGAAGCCACCGCTCTATCTCCCGAAGCAAGCTGCAAGGTAGGAGGGGGACAACACAGGGGTTTGGAGAGGTTTATGGACATGTTTGATCAGGCTCATCTCACAGGAAGGTTGAGATGACAGTATTGCCATTGCTGTCCGTTCATTCTGTCATAGATTCATTTTGACTTCATGTATGTAGACATGCAGACAGAGTTGTGTGGTTTATATGAAATATTTTTCATTTTTATTGTTCAGATTAATATGTATTTATTCAAGGAAGTCGAGGGTCTCTATCTATCTCCATCTCACGCTCATCTATCTGGAAAGGTAAAACATGGACATGATTATGTCAGCAAGCCCTCTATTTTAAGCGTTGTTGTTATTGTGTGCGTGTGTGTGTTGTGAGAGGTTGTGTGTGCGTGTGCAATGTGCTGCATATTTGGGTGTGTGTATGCATGTGTGACTGTGTGCATCTGCGTGTGCGAACTTGTGTGCATGAACGTGTGCGTACATGTGTGTGTTTATGGGCTTTTGTATGTGTACATGTATGTATGTGTGTATATATACAGTGCCTTCGGAAAGTATTCAGACCCCTTGACTTTTTCCACATTTTGTTAGGTTACAGCCTTATTCTAAAATGTATTACATTGTTTTTTTCCCTCATCAATCTACACACAGTACCCCATAATGACAAAGCAAAAACAGGTTTTTAGAAATTTTAGCAAATGTATAAAGAAAAAAAACTGAAAAAAAAACATTGACATAGGTATTCAGACCCTTTACTCAGTACTTTGTTGAAGCACCTTTGGCAGCGGTTACTGCCTGGAGTCTTCTTGGGTATGACACTACAAGCTTGGCACACCTGTATTTGGGGAGTTTCTCCCATTCTTCTCTGCAGATCTTCTCAAGCTCTGTCAGGTTGGATGGGGAGTGTCGCTGCACAGCTATTTTCAGGTCTCTCCAGAGATGTTCGATCGGGTTCAAGTCGAGGCTCTGGCTGGGCCACTCAAGGACATTCAGAGACTTGTCCCGAAGCCACTCCTGCATTGTCTTGGCTTTGACCTTTTGGAAGGTGAACCTTCGCCCCAGTCTGAGGTCCTGAGCACTCTGGAGCAGGTTTTCATCAAAGATATCTCTGTACTTTGCTCCGTTCATCTTTCCCTCGATGCTGACTAGTCTCCCAGTCCCTGCCGATGAAAAACATCCCCACAGCATGATGCTGCCACCACCATGCTTCACCGTAGGGATGATATTGGCCAGGTGATGAGCGGTGCCTGGTTTCCTCCAGACGTGACGCTGGCATTCAGGCCAAAGAGTTCAATCTTGGTTTCATCAGACCAGAGAAACTTGTTTCTCATGGTCTGAGAGTCCTTTAGGTGCTTTAACTCCAATCGGGTTGCCATGTGCCTTTTACTGAGGAGTGGCTTCCGTCTGGCCACTCTAACATAAAGGCCTGATTGGTGGAGTGCTGCAGAGATGGTTGTCCTTCTGGAAGGTTCTCCCATCTCCACAGAGAAACTCTGGAGCTCTGTCAGAGTGACCATCGGTTTCTTGGTCACCTCCCTGACCAAGACCCTTCTCCCCCGATTGCTCAGTTTGGCCGGGCAGCCAGCTCTAGGAGAAGACTTGGTGGTTCCAAACTTCTTCCATTTAAGAATGATAGAGGCCACTGTGTTCTTGGGGACCTTCAATGCTGCAGACATTTTTTGTTACCCTTCCCCAGATCTGTGCATCGACACAATCCTGAGTCGGAGCTCTATGGACAATTCCTTCGACCTCATGGCTTGGATTTTGCTCTGACATGCACTGTCAGCTGTGGGACCTTATATAGATAGGTGTGTGCCTGAGGAGTATTTCTGTCTGTATTAAATACCTTTTGTGGGGAAAAACTCATTCTTGATTGGCTGGGCCAGGCTCCCCTATGCCCTCCCAGGCCCACCCATGGCTGCACCCCTGCCCAATCATATGAAGTCCATAGATTAGGACCCAATTAATGTATATCTATACGTTTACCCATGGAAGAAGCGGTCAGAAAGTAACTTTTTGAACCGGAATGCCAAAACATTTTGCATACACATCCATGTCTTCATCACTGGAAAAGATAAACGGTTGAGATTTATATAATTTAACCCTATCAGTCCCATGACCCCAGCAAAAAAATCTGCTTTTCATTTATCTGACTTTCATTTATCTGCATGTCAGACTAATGGTTGGTTGGACTCATTGGATTAAAAGCTTACAAACTGTGTTTTCAAACTATTTTATTATTTCTAATAAATACAAATTTTTGAAAATGTAATTTTGAAACCTTTAATGTCAATAACCTAAAAACATGTAAACTTTAAATTCATATTTGCATATGTTGTATCTTAGACCCCATTTCACATCATATGTGACTCGTTTCAGGAAACTAGGCATATGTCGCGTGTCACTACTTCACAGGAGAGCCATTTGAACGTAAACTTTTTATTTTTATCAAAATTCGTTTTTTGGCTGAAATGCCTTCTGGAACGTGAAATTTAATGTGCCTTAATAACAAACTTGTATGCCATTGGTAAATACGAATACAATTGTTAAATTATGAGCCTAGTTGGTTTAGCCACAGAAAAAGACAGCAACCTTCCCACTAGCCATGATTGGCTGAGATAATGAGTGGGCTGGACATGCCAAGAGATGAGTTCAGATTGGTCTGCCATGTAGCACACTTCTGTCTATTTGAGCTGGTCAGTATGTGTAGGTAATCCTATCTAATGCTGCTTTATAAAATATATATTTCATAGTAGAACTGCATAAGTGTTGCTCTCCACTTTCTGGAGGACCGAGTTTTGAAATCAGTGGAATTAGAGTATGATACCTAAGGAGATGGAGAAAACACCTGTCTCCGGATTACATCTTCAAACTAAGGGCAACCATGGCATCCGTGACAGAGAGGGAGAAGCATCCATCCATGTATACGGGTAAGATAGTCTAGTTAGCTACATCTTCAGATATTACACGTTTCTAATTTTGTCAGAAAGTCATTTTCATTTCAAGTTAAAGTGTACTGTTAGCTAGCTAGCTAACGTTAGCTGGCTGGCTCGCTAGCTAACATTACGTGTATGATCTGTGTAGTAATATTATTCGTATCTCAGAGTCATTTGCTTTGCTAGTTATAGCCTAATGTTAGCTAGCTAACATTGAACCTGGTTGGTTAGCTACCTGCAGAGTCATGCATGATAGTAACGTCATGAGTTGGGATTATGGATCATTGTTTAGCTAGCTATCTAGCTAGCTACCTACATGTAACCATTTCAATAGAATGTTAATGATGTCACTGCTACAACTGTTGGTAGATGTAGCTGGTAAATCTGCACTGGCTTTCTACTCCGATTTCAGAGCACTCTCGTCTGAGTGTGCCAGAGCGCAGAATAACTGACAAATTTACGAACACTCAACACCTGTTGAATATGGCCGGTGTCAGGAAACATTGTCAGAAAAGCGTTAATTGTTGCCAGCAGCACAGTTGCAGTCACTAACTCTGGATAACATAAAAACAGCCTAACCAGCTCTGCTAGGGCGAGTAAAATGGTCAGAGTGAGCTGTTAATTTGTGTCTGGAAGTAGCTAGCAAGCTAGCCAATGTTAGTCAGTTAGCTTGGGTGCTTGACTGCTGTTGTTAGGACAGAACGCTCAGATCAACCCTTAAGGAGATGGGTGGGGCTAAAGCTTAAGAGGGTGTGAACGATACTGAATGGGTGTAGACAAAGAAGAGCTCTCCAGTAGGTGTACCAAAACATTCAAAGGCCATTTTCTCAAAAGTGAGGTTACAAGTTTATCAACTTTCAAAGCAGAATTACTTTCCCATTGTTCCTCAACTGTAGTGTATGATATACCATTTTCTAGCTCTGAGTCTCTTAAATTTCAAGTTTTGCTACATAAGACCGAATCGAGCAGGTCAGTCACATATGAGGTTTTTGTGTTGAGGCAGCCATCGGTTGAGACACAACATCCTCTTGAAAACAGTGTGGCTGTCATTTCAATCATAGATATAGAATTCATAGAATGGACCTATCCCTTCAGACCACTGCAATTTAGCTGGTACACCATTCAAATTCAAATTAAAATGTTAACTTCTAATTACTACCACAAAGATGACCACCGGTCCAACCACCGTCGATGTCACGCCCTGGCTCTGGGGACTCTTAAATGTTGAGCCAGGGTGTGGATTTGCTATGTTTAGTTTTTCTATGTTTTTGTTCTAGATCGTTTGATCTATGTTGGCCAGGGTGGTTCCCAATCAGAGGCAGCTGTAGCTCGTTGTCTCTGATTGGGGACCATACTTAGGCAGCCTGTTTTGCACTAGTCTTGGTGGGATCTTGTTCCGTAAAGGTTTGTTGTGTGATAACCTCAGGACTTCACGTATCGTTTGGTTTGTTGTTTTGGTTTTGTCGTGAGTTAAGTACGATCAATAAAGATGTATACTTATCACGCTGCGCCTTGGTCCGTGTCTTCAGTCAACGATCGTGACAGAAGATCCCACCATAAGAGGACCAAGCAGCGTGCCCAGGAGGAGAAGATGGCGATGTCGCAGGTGGGCAAATGGTGGTCTTGGGAGGAGATATTCGCGGGGAAAGGGCCATGGGCAAAGGTGAATGCCCAGGCAGGAGAGGAGACTGTGGAGGCGCGCTACAGAGAGGAGCAGCGGCAACGCAGAGGGTACCGGCCGGGGAGGAAGCCCGAGAGACAGCCCCAATAAAAAATTTTTGGGGGGCTAAAAGGGTGGTTGGCGGAGCCTAGAGTTAGAGCAGAGCCAACTCCCCGTACTCAGGCTAGGAAGCGTGAGACTGGGCAGCCTCCGTGTTATGCGGAGCCACATACTGTGCCGCGAGTGTTCCGGCACAGTCCTGTACGTCCTGTGCTAGAACCACGCACGTGTCGTGCTAAGGTGGGCATGCAGCCAGGACGGGGTGTGCCGGCTCAACGCTCGTGGCCTCCAGTACCCCTCCTCTGTCCCGTATATCCTGCGCCAGTGCCACGTGCTGTAGCGCCAGTACGAGTGCACAGCCCTGTACGTCCTGTGCTGATGCCTCACACATATTGTGTGGAAATAGGCATTCAGCCAGGACGGGTTGTGTCAGCTCTCCGCTCCAGACCTCCAGTCCGCCTCCACAGTCCGGCCCGGCCCGTTCCGGCTCCCCGCACCAAGCCAATGGTGCATGTTCCCAGTCCAGCCCGGCCTGTTCCTGCTCCCCGCACCAAGCCAATGTTGCGTGTTCCCAGTCCAGCCCGGCCTGTTCCTGCTCCCCGCACCAAGCCAGTGGTGCGCGTCGTCAGCCCGGTCCGGCCCGTTCCTGCTCCCCGCACCAAGCCAGTGGTGCGCGTCGCCAGCCCGGTCCGGCCTGTTCCTGTCCCTCGCACCAAGCCAGTGGTGCGCGTCGCCAGCCCGGACCGGCCTGTGCCTGTCCCTCGCACCAAGCCAGTGGTGTGCGTCGCCAGCCCGGTCCGGCCCGTTCCTGCTCCCCGCACCAAGCCAGTGGTGCGCGTCGCCAGCCCGGTCCGGCCTGTTCCTGTCCCTCGCACCAAGCCAGTGGTGCGCGTCGCCAGCCCGGTCCGGCCTGTGCCTGTCCCTCGCACCAAGCCAGTGGTGTGCGTCGCCAGCCCGGTCCGGCCTGTTCCTGTCCCTCGCACCAAGCCGGTGGTGTGCGTTGCCAGCCCGGTCCGGCCTGTTCCTGTCCCTCGCACCAAGCCAGTGGTGCGCGTCGCCAGCCCGGTCCGGCCTGTTCCTGCTCCCCGCACCAAGCCAGTGGTGCGCGTCGTCAGCCCGGTCCGGCCCGTTCCTGCTCCCCGCACCAAGCCAGTGGTGCGTGTGTCCAGTCCGGCACGGCCCGTGCCTGTTCCACTGGTGCCTGGTCCGGCACCGGTCAGCTGCTCCACTCCGGAGCCAGAGCAATCCGCTCCACCGGGGTCCGGTCCAACTCCAGTCAGCGGATCCACTCCGGAGCCAGAGCAATCCGCTCCACCGGTGTCGAGTCCAGCTCCGGCCAGCGGGACCAGATCAGGGGCGCAACGGGGGGGTAGAGAGAGAGTGGTGGTCACGCCCGGAGCTGGATCCGCCTCCGAGGCGGAATGCCCCTACCCTCTTGTGTTTGTGTGGCGTGGTCGCAGTCCGCGCCTTTGGGGGGGGGGGGGTACTGTCACGCCCTGGCTCTGGGGACTCTTAAATGTTGAGCCAGGGTGTGGATTTGCTATGTTTAGTTTTTCTATGTTTTTGTTCTAGATCGTTTGATCTATGTTGGCCAGGGTGGTTCCCAATCAGAGGCAGCTGTAGCTCGTTGTCTCTGATTGGGGACCATACTTAGGCAGCCTGTTTTGCACTAGTCTTGGTGGGATCTTGTTCCGTAAAGGTTTGTTGTGTGATAACCTCAGGACTTCACGTATCGTTTGGTTTGTTGTTTTGGTTTTGTCGTGAGTTAAGTACGATCAATAAAGATGTACGCTTATCACGCTGCGCCTTGGTCCGTGTCTTCAGTCAACGATCGTGACAGTCAAATGTCAATTTAAATGGTAATGTCTATTCTATGATCTATATTTCTATGATTTCAATAGGTTTCATATGGAGGATTGACGGTATAATTTAAAACAACAAATATTCCCATTCAAGTCAACATTCTCTGATGTGTGGACCTTCAACCATCTTTGTGGTACCATTTGAAAGTTAAAATGTCAATTGTATTCCCATTTTAGTACATTTATCAGCCAAAACATGACACCCATCCTGTGTTCAAGAGCAATGTTGTGTCTCAACCGATGGCAGGCACATCAAAAATACCTCAGATAATGTAAAGTATGGTCTAAGCTACAACATATGTGAATATGAAAAAAATCAGAGTTTACATGTTTTTAGATAATTGACATTAAAGACAAAAAACTAAATAGTTTGGCAACCCTGTTTGTAAGCTTTTAAATGATATCTATCTCAACCGTTAATCTTTTCCAGTGATGAAGACATGGATGTCTCATGGTATGGTAGGGTATGCAAAATGGGTCAACTTTCAGCACCTTTATCTCCTGAATGTTTTGGCATTCAGGTCCAAAAAGTCCCTTTCTGAGCACTTCTACAATGTAAATGTAAAATGTAAAATGGGCAAATATGTATGGAAGGTTTCGTTCAAATCAAAAGGGGTGCTGTCAAAAAGTGATTCAATTCAACTGACCCATGCAAAAATGAGCTCTTGAATACATCATAACCCACATACCATTTCCAAGAAAGAAAGTGTTAATCTAGTTTTTCCTAAACAGTATATTGTTCAGAGAGTTGTCAAGAGAGAAAGCAGGTGATGAAAAGGGAATGAAAGAAGAAACGTTTAGTCCAGCAATGAAAGCGGGGGGATTCCATAAGCAGCTGTACACACCAGTCGTTACCCTACTAATTGTCCCAAAAGCAGGGGCCCTCTCCAACAATAACAGAGGATAATTTCCCCATGAAACAGCATTGACCATCTTCATTGGCTAACTTCATCCACACTCTCTCTGACTGCGCTGAGACTTGTTATCAAGTATTCCATTGTTGGATGTGTAGATCTCAAAGCAACACTCATCATACTAGCCTTGAAACTATTACTACAATGCTCTTACCATCTCTTTATTCCTGTTCAATATATAACTGGGTGGTCTTCTTAATAGATTTCGTCAATCTACCGCAATCAAAATGTTAATTTTTTAACACACTCTTTCCCTTTTATCAATGGCCATGTTTTTTTTTCTTCTCATGATCACTGGAATAGCTTTTGCATAGCTTGTTCATCCAATGCGGTGTAAATGGTGAGAAACCAGACATCACGCAGTATAGATCTCATCTGGGAGTGTTTTTGTGCTCTGACTATGGATGAACAGGTAGCAGTTGCCATGGCAAACACCCACTCTTTCTTTATCAAGCACAAGACCAAGATAGGCAGACATATTTTCTGACGTGCTTCCTTCTCTCTAGCCACAGCTCTCTCTCGCCCCTCTCCCACTATCTCTTTATATACAGTATCTTTGTACTCAAAGGACTATGGCTTAATTCAAAAGGGAAATGAACAAAAGGCAGAATAGCATATATTGGTTTTATTTCTGAAACCAAGATGAACACCCCACTATGCTCGCACTCACACAACTTATTTCTTCTCTCTTCTCATCCCCTTAGGTCACATCCAGCTGAATGAATAGTGAAACCCTGTTCTCTAAAGAGGAGCCATCTCACCAAGGATCCATCTCTGCTCAGCCAATCAGCCTGTGATCTGCCTACTCTCAGGCCTGTCTCTGATGCCATGGAGCACAGGGCCCTGATGTGTACCAGTCAGCCCTGGAATGGGCCCAAAGGCTCCACCTTCACCCCCAACTGGGACGCCCCATTATGCCAACCAAACATGATGTCCCCTTGCCCTGACGTGGTAAAGTCCCCATGCCAACATGCTGCCAACATATGCCACCTTTCAGAGGCCTCTGTGAACTCCCAGTCCCAGCAGATTGGCCCCCACGCCTCAACATCCTCTGGGTTCTCTGCCACTGCCAACACTGAAAGGGAGTGTAATATAGCCAACCCCATTCAAAATGAGGAGCTGGTCCTGCCAGCATACAACCCTGGGTTTCACGGACGCTCCTTCTCCGCAGCCACTGCCTCAAACCCAATCCCTCCCAGACGCAGATGTGACAGCTATGTCCACCTATGCCCTGACAACAGCTCAGAGGACACTAGCAGAGGCGACGCCAACCGGTTGAGCCCAGACCTCTCCCCTGATCACGGTGGTCCGCGGTCGCGGTCCCGCAGCATCATCCTAAGGAAGACAAAGAGGAGGCCGGCGCCGCCAACCCGTAGCGTGTCCCTCAGGAGAGAATCTGCCTCCAAGCTCAGAGACAACAGGACTAAGAGCCTTTACATCGACAGGGACCCTGCCCCCCATGACTCCTTCCTGCCTGACCTCATCCTCATCTCCACACCGAGGACAGAGGATGAGCTGGGCCTGGAGCAGTCCCCTGCTCAGCCTGTACAGGCTCTGGTTGGGCCACCAGTAAACAACAATGGGCAACTACGTGAAGTAAGATCTATTGAGCCCTGCTGTCCCATGTCAAGCTCAGGTCCTGCTATGGGTATTACTGTAAGTGAGTGCAAAAAAGCCCCCAGCAGATCAGAATCGGTCAGACCTCCTCCCCCCTTGCAATCCCCACAGTCTCTAACTTGTAAGCAGTCCCCCTTCCAACAACCTGCCCCAGTCTCCCCCTCCAGTGGCCAGTCCAGCTCTCATTGTGAGACTCCTCCCCCTCCTGTCCTCATGTCTGCCATCATGGGACCCTCCCCCTTGGGCTGCAGGATGCGCCCCAAGTCCTCCACCTCGCCCACCCACCCCAGAGCCAGGACCAGCAGGCTGCGGCTGTCCCTGGAGTTGCCAGGGGTCGTTCCACTCCCAGACCCAGCGGCGGTCAAACCCAAAGCCACCCGGCGCCACTCAGAGTCCTCTGGGTCGTCTGGCACTACCAGACCCAGACAGAGGCTGAGCTCCAGCATGATGGTGATGCCGGTGGTGACCCAGGAGGAGCTCAGCAATGTGCGTTTGCGTTCTGTCAGCAGCTCCGACTCTGACAAAGGCCTGGAGGGCTCACCTGAAGTCATCAGGGAGGAGGAGCAGGAACAGGAACAGGAGCTGGAGAGCTGCCCACTGGTCCACCACAGTCCTAAAGCTAAACCACCTGTTGCTGCTAAGCCACCTGCACACAAATGGCTACCGATACATTTGGGAAAGGCCTCCTCCGTCTCTACTCATTTCTCAGAGACCCTTCCAGCCTCACCAAGAGAAAGCCAGGGGGACATGTATATGGTGGAAAGGAGACCCAAGCCTAAAAGAACGCACCAGCCTCCTCATGTTGCCAGTGATAGTGTTATGGTTCAGAGGCAGCCAGCTGTAGACAGGCAACAGTATGATGTGATTGACCCACACCCACCACCCGCCTCCTGCCATTTAGAGACCAGGGACGTGAGAAGGACCTCTCCCACCAGGACCACATTTCTCCTAGCTGAACTGGATAGGAAGAAGAAGTTGGTTCCCCCTCCAGTCGCAAAGAAACCGGATGTCCTCTTCATGCCCTCCATCAGCTCACTGGGACAGGAGAGTAATAGGAGCCATGTCTGGTCTGGGCCCAGTGGTGCTTACCAGTCTCCTGCCAGTGCTTACCAGTCTCCTGCCACTTCATACCAGTCTCCTGCCACTGCATACCAGTCTCCTGCCAGTGCATACCAGTCTCCTGCCAGTGATTACCAGGCTCCTGCCAGTGATTACCAGGCTCCTGCCAGTGATTACCAGGCTCCTGCCATTGCATACCACTCTCCTGCCAGTGCTTACCAGTCTCCTGCCACTGCATACCAGTCTCCTGCCAGTGCATACAGAGACAAAGACTCTACTGGACAAGATCTCAACCGTTACAGTATAAGAGATGGTATTCTTCAATAGTTTTGAACTCCGCATGCTATTTGTAACCATCATCTGTAACCATCTTTATAGTATGTTGTTAATATTGAATCAATATGTACAAATTATATGTAGATGGCATGAGTTAGTTCTTAAACAAAGAGTTAGCTCTTGAATGAGGTAATGGAAATGATACTGTGTTATATTTTTCCAACAGGATTCTTCCTAGATGAGAACTGTGAGGAGAGGAGGGCAATGCCCCAGATGAGAACACTGTGCCTCAGGGAGCAGGAGGAGGAAGAGTTTGATCACAACTCCTCACAGCCAACTACTGAGGACCTATTCACCATCATACACAGGTAATGGGACTTATTTTTCCCCAAAATAGAATTGTGACAGACACACAAAACAAACTACCCATGTTATGTAAGTAAAAGAGATACAGAGATGGGCTCTGTTCACATTCATGCGTACTAAATTAGTTACATAATTTCATCCAACAAATAACAAACATTACAACACTTTACAAAGAAATATGTTGTCAGAATTATTTTCATTTTACGGTTGTTTTTCAAAAAAAAAGATCTTCATCACAAGTGTGTTAAAATGGCCGACTTTCGGCCTCCCTTTTTTAAGGTCCAAGAAGAAACTACTGGGTCGCAAAGAAACAGCTGACAGCAGGCAGGGTTACGGATCCCCAATTAAAGGCACCCAGGGGGTTGTCCAGAAGACAAGCTCCAAAAATGACAACTTCATGGCTTTTCTGCAGAGGCGGAGGAGCAATAAACACGGCTCTGGGGAGAGACTGTCAGCCGCTGAACTGCTGAAGAGTACCAAACCATTGGTCGGTCAACCGTAGAGCATCAAACAACTCCAATGTTTATGTGTCTCACAGTGTTGCAAACACTTTTCACTCAATATGGGGCATGAGAGTATTGTGGACAATCAGGGACAAGGGGAGGGGCTATTGTTAATATTGCTTTACGTGCTACACTGACAACTTGTTTCTGTGATGGCAATACAGCGTATAGAGGTCATTTCTAACTGTAAATATGACAACATGTTGGCCAGCTGTGTATTGCTTACAGTGAGGGAAAAAAGTATTTGATCCCCTACTGATTTTGTACGTTTGCCCACTGACAAAGAAATGATCAGTCTATAATTTTTAATGGTAGGTTTATTTGAACAGTGAGAGACAGAATAACAACAAAAAAATCCAGAAAAGCGCATGTCAAATATGTTATAAATTGATTTGCATTTTAATGAGGGAAATAAGAATTTGACCCCTTCTCAATCAGAAAGATTTCTGGCTCCCAGGTGTCTTTTATACAGGTAATGAGCTGAGATTAGGAGCACACTCTTAAAGGGAGTGCTCCTAATCTCAGCTTGTTACCTGTATAAAAGACACCTGTCCACAGAAGCAATCAATCAATCAGATTCCAAACTCTCCACCATGGCCAAGACCAAAGAGCTCTCCAAGGATGTCAGGGACAAGATTGTAGACCTACACAAGGCTGGAATGGGCTACAAGACCATCGCCAAGCAGCTTGGTGAGTAGGTGACAACAGTTGGTGCGATTATTCGCAAATGGAAGAAACACAAAAGACCTGTCAATCTCCCTCGGCCTGGGGCTCCATCCAAGATCTCACCTCGTGGAGTTGCAATGATCATGAAAACGGTGAGGAATCAGCCCAGAACTACACGGGAGGATCTAGTCAATGATCTCAAGGCAGCTGGACCATAGTCACCAAGAAAACAATTGGTAACACACTACGCCGTGAAGGACTGGAATCCTGCAGTGCCCGCAAGGTCCCCCTGCTCAAGAAAGCACATATACAGGGCCATCTGAAGTTTGCCAATGAACATCTGAATGATTCAGAGGAGAACTGGGTGAAAGTGTTGTGGTCAGATGAGACCAAAATCGAGCTCTTTGGCATCAACTCAACTCACCGTGTTTGGAGGAGGAGGAATGCTGCCTATGACCTCAAGAACACCATCCCCACCGTCAAACATGGAGGTGGAAACATTATGCTTTGGGTGTGTTTTTCTGCTAAGGGGACAGGACAACTTCACCGCATCAAAGGGACGATGGACGGGGCCATGTACCGTCAAATCTTGGGTGAGAACCTCCTTCCCTCAGCCAGGGCATTGAAAATGGGTCGTGGATGGGTATTCCAGCATGACAATGACCCAAAACACATGGCCAAGGCAACAAAGGAGTGGCTCAAGAAGAAGCACATTAAGGTCCTGGAGTGGCCTAGCCAGTCTCCAGACCTTAATCCCATAGAAAATCTGTGGAGGGAGCTGAAGGTTTGAGTTGCCAAACGTCGCCTCGAAACCTTAATGACTTGGAGAAGATCTCCAAAGAGGAGTGGGACAAAACCCCTCCTGAGATGTGTGCAAACCTGGTGGCCAACTACAAGAAATGGCTGACCTCTGTGATTGCCAACAAGGGTTTTGCCACCAAGTACTAAGTCATGTTTTGCAGAGGGGTCAAATACTTATTTCCCTCATTAAAAATGCAAATCAATTTATAACATTTTTGACATGCGTTTTTCTGGATTTTTGTTGTTGTTCTTCTGTCTCTCACTGTTCAAATAAACCTACCATTAAAATTAAAGACTGATCATTTCTATGTCAGTGGGCAAACGTACAAAATCAGCAAGGGATCAAATACTTTTTTCCCTCACTGTATAAGCTGAGACAATCTATCATGTCAATATATTTTTCTTGCCTTGACTTGTGATGCTTACAACATTTGTTTTTGAGCTGGCAACATTTGTGCTTTTGGTCATGTATCGCTCAGAAATAAAACAAAGCTGCTTGTGTGTCTATGACAGATCATTAGTATGCGTCTGACCTAACCCACTGCTGCACAAACCGGATGCCCTTATTCACTCTGACAAACTAACAGCTGAACATGATTGCTGTTTCATTGACTGGCTTTTCATCTATGAATAGTTCCTCCAGTGTCAGGGTTATTGAATTGATTTAAATTCAAGACATGTTCAAGGGCCAATGTTTTCCCCCAATATTTCCCTATTACAATTACATTGCATTCAAAATTGGTAAATTGGTAGGATTTTGAAAGAGCAATTCAAGTAATTCGAGAACTTAGTCACTTACAGTGCATTCTGAAAGTATTCAGACCCCTTGACTTTTTCCATATTTTGTTACGTTACAGCCTTATTCTAAAATGGATTTTAAAATTGTTTTAAATGCCTCATCAATCTACACATAATACCCCATAATGACAAAGTGAAAACAGGTTTCTATAAATTTTTTCACATTTATAAAAAATAAAATACAGAAATACCTATTTACATAAGTATTCAGACCCTTTGCTATGAGACTCGAAATTGAGCTCAGGTGCATCCTGTTAGCAGTTGATGTTGTTCTTCAATAACACAGACCCCAAAGCAAATCAGGGGGAGAAAAATATATTTATTCAAAGAGAAAAAAATCATAGTTGTTATGCTGGAAAGTAGATGGTAGATGTTCATTCTTCCCTGTCCTCAATGTTTCTCCACTGAACAAAGAGACATAATGTAGTTTATACCCAAGCCTAGCCTGTGGTTGACCAATTAGAATTCCTTGCAATAAAATTGGGCCAATGTCCAAATACCGAGTATCCCATTTCAGGCTCAATGTATAGACGATTTGGACCAATGAGAACATACCACATATAGCTATGAGTCCCGGACTGGAACCCCATACACAGATTCTAAACAGATGTTGAACTGAAAAACAACTATTTCCGTTGATCGTTAATTCCCTCTTGACCTCTAGTCCTCTGCGTTGTGTATTTATCTGAGAATATTCTTACAATCCTGTTTCCATTAATCATCCTTGAAATGTTTCTACAACTTGATTGGAGTCCACCTGTGGTAAATTCAATTGGTTGGACATGATTTGGAAAGGCACACACCTGTCTATATAAGGTCCCACAGTTGACAGCGCATGTCAGAGCAAAAACCAAGCCATAAGGTCGAAATAATTGTCCGTAGAGCTCCGAGACAGGATTGTGTTAAGGCACAGATCTGGGGAATGGTACCAAAAAATGTCTGCAGCACTGAAGGTCCCCAAGAACACAGTGTCCTCCATCATTCTTAAATGGAAGAAGTTTGGAACCACCAAGACTCTTCCTAGAAACCTGGCACCATCCCTACGGTGAAGCATGGTGGTGGCAGCTGTGGGGATGTTTTTCAGCGGCAGGGACTGGGGGACTAGTCAGGATTGAGGGAAAGATGAACTGAGCAAAGTACAGAGAGATCCTTGATGAAAACCTGCTCCAGAGTGCTCAGGACCTCAGACTGGGGCGAAGGTTCACCTTCCAACAGGACAACAACCCTAAGCACACAGCCAAGACGACGCAGGAGTGGCTTCGGGACAAGTCTCTGAATGTCCTTGAGAGGCCCAGCCAGGGCACGGACTTGAACCCAATCGAACATCTCTGGATAGACCTGAAAATAGCTGTGCAGCGACGCTCCCCATCCAACCTGACAGAGCTTGAGAGGATCTGCAGAGAAGAATGGGAGAAACTCCCCAAATATAGGTGTGCCAAGCTTGTAGCGTCATACCCAAGAAGTCTCCAGGCTGTAATCGCTGCCAAAGGTGCTTCAACAAAGTACTGAGTAAAGGGTCTGAATACTTGTGTAAATGTAATATTTCCGGGGGGGGGGGGGGGTGTTTCAATATACATAAGCAAACATTTCTAACAACATGTTTTTGCTTTGTCATTATGGGGTATTATGTGTAGATTGATGAGGGGAAAAAACAATTTAATCAATTTTAGAATGAGGCTGTAACGTAACAAAATGTGGAAAAAGTCAAGGGGTCTGAATACTTTCCGAATGCACTGTATGAACCCCTCAAAAGTGGGGTTCACTAAACATGCAAGCCAAGCATGGGGAATCTGAGCATGAAAGTGTTAGGGATAGATGGGATTTAATATATAAAATGTATATATAATATAATTGTATATATAATCCACAGGTAATTTGCTCTAGGTCCTCAATGTGTCTACTAATAATGTGTATTAGTAGTAGCAGCAGTAGTAGTAGTAGTAGTAGCAGTAGCAGAAGTAGTAATAGTAGCAGTAGTAGAAGCAGTAGCAGCAGCAGTAGCAGAAGTAGCAGTAGTAGCAGCAGTAGTAGTAGCAGCAGTAGTAGCAGCAGTAGCAGCAGAAGTAGTAGAGTAGTAGTAGTAATAGCAGCAGTTGCAGCAGTAGCAGCAGTATTAGAAGCAGGAGTAGTAGTAGTAGTAATAGTAGCAGCAGTAGCAGCATTTGTAGTAGTAGCAGTAGTAGTAGCAGCAGTAGTAGCAGTAGTAGTAATATGATCCGCAGTAGAAGAATGTGTAGTAGTAGCAGTAGTAGTAGTAGTAGTAGCAGTAGCAGCAGTAGTAGCAGTAGTAGTAGTAGCAGTAGTAGTAGTAGCAGTAGTAGTAGTAGTAGCAGTAGCAGCAGTAGCAGTAGTAGTAGTAGTAGTAGTAGTAGTAGTAGTAGCAGTAGCAGCAGTAGCAGTAGTAGTAGTAGCAGCAGCAGTAGTAGTAGTAGCAGCAGTAGTAGAAGCAGTAGTAGTAGTAGTAGTAATAGTAGCAGCAGTAGCAGCATTTGTAGTAGTAGCAGTAGTAGTAGCAGCAGTAGTAGCAGTAGTAGTAATATGATCCGCAGTAGCAGAATGTGTAGTAGTAGCAGTAGTAGAAGTAGTAGTAGCAGTAGCAGGAGTAGTAGTAGAAGCAGTAGTAGTAGCAGTAGTAGTAGCAGTAGCAGTAGCAGCAGTAGCAGTAGTAGTAGCAGTAGTAGTAGTAGTAGTAGTAGTAGCAGTAGCAGCAGTAGCAGTAGTAGTAGTAGCAGCAGCAGTAGCAGCAGTAGCAGCAGTAGTAGTAGCAGTAGTAGCAGCGGTAGTAGTAGTAGCAGCAGTAGTAGTAGTAGCAGTAGTAGTAGAAGCAGCGGTAGTAGTAGCAGTAGTAGAAGCAGTAGAAGTTGCAGTAGCAGCAGTAGTAGTAGTAGCAGTAGTGGCAGCGGTAGTAGCAGCAGTAGTAGTAGTAGCAGCGGTAGTAGTAGCAGTAGTAGTAGAAGCAGTAGCAGTAGCAGTAGCAGCAGTAGTAGTAGTAGTAGCAGTAGATGCAGTGGTAGTAGTAGCAGTAGCAGCAGTAGAAGTAGATGCAGTAGTAGCAGTAGTAGAAGCGGTAGTAGTAGCAGCAGTAGTAGAAGCAGTGGAAGTAGTAGTAGTAGTAGTAGAAGCAGTAGAAGCAGTAGCAGTAGCAGTAGTAGTAGTAGTAGTAGCAGTAGTAGTAGTAGCAGTGGAAGCAGTAGCAGTAGCAGCAGTAGTAGTAGTAGAAGCAGTAGCAGCAGTAGAAGCAGCGGTAGTAGTAGTATTAGTAGTATAGTTATCCTATATAACACAAGATGTGTCTACTTTCTGTTCTCGGATGTCTCTCCTAAAGAATTAGAACTTTGTTGAAAATGTCATTTCAGGTTAATTCCAACAAATAATAAGTGTGTAGTACGTAAGGATACGTAATGATATCTCACAATGTCTTTCAAAAGGATACGTAATGATGTCTCACAATGTCTTTCAAAAGGATACGTAATGATATCTCACAATGTCTTTCAAAAGGATACGTAATGATATCTCACAATGTCTTTCAAAAGGATACGTAATGATATCTCACAATGTCTTACAAAAGGATATGTAATAAGGGGTCGTTTTAATGTCACACAAAATGATAATTTTATGATTGAATGAGCAAGGTTGAAAATGTGAATTTAGTTAGTAATCACAATTCTAACACATGAAACTGGAACAACCGGTTGAGTACGGTTCTACTAAGGATTGGACAGGTCATTGTGACAGTGCTATTAGGCAGGTGCCGATGGGGACAGACAGAGGGTTATTTTTTATCTGTACTCCCTGTCTGCCTTGATTAGATTATTTACATTTACATTTTAGTCATTTAGCAGACGCTCTTATCCAGAGCGACTTAAAGTTAGTGAGTGCATACATTTTCATCACCACATATGATGAATAATCATCCATTGGAGAAAAAAAACCTATAGAATTACGTAAAATAAACCTAGCCATATCTGTCATCATACCTTTATACTTCACAGGACATTGGGCCTTTTGGGGAAAGGACAGCATTTGATTGATAGTGGATTGTGGGATCTACTGGAGAAGGTATCTGGCAATGCTCCCACAGCTTTACCAGCTTCACAGTTCACTGCATGAGTGAGCCTCAACCTATTTGACAACCCCAGTCCTCAAAGAAGCCAAGTTCCCTTACCCTCCCCATGGAGCCTGGCTGCTGTGGTTCCTGCTGGCATCCCTCAGTCTATCTGTGTGGCCCGATCTACTGTGTTCAAGGCAGGGATAGTGGGGCCTTGGAAATGTGACCCTCTGTTTGCTAAGGCCCTGCCTCTGCAGCGTGGCTAGCTGTGGAGAGGATCAACAATGACCCCTCACTGTGTCTGGGCGCCACCTTCGAGTATGTCATCGTCGATGAGGACTGACAGACACCCATGGCACTCAAGGGTTTCCTAGGCCACTGCACACAGGATAATGCCTTCCTGGGCACTGTCAACCCTGGCTACTGTGAAGCAGCGTCTTTACTGGCCAAGAACTGGAACAAGGCCCTGATCTCTTGGGCTTGTGTGAACTATGAGCTGGATGATTGAAGTAGGCACCTTACCTTTGCCCGCACAGTGCCCTCGCCCACCTGGGTGCTGCTCAGCCTGGTGAGACACTTCCGCTGGGCACACATAGGGATCATCTCCTCGGCTGGGTGGGCAATGTCCTGACCTCCACCATGAACTCAGAGGAAAACTCCTTCTACAAGACACATCAAGCTCCACCAGGTACAGCTGAATGAGCTGAGGAGAACTGAGGCTAAAGGGTTTTTCGTGAATAGCCATAGTTTTGGGCTAAATCAGATCGTTAGAGTGTCCCTGGTTTTGTATATTTGCATTTGTGTAACATTATCAGTATTTCCTTTTCCAAATTCCGTCTCTGTTTGGTACCATCTACAGCTCTATCCTCTTCATGGCTAATGCTATGCAGAATGCGCGTGATGCTGGGTAGTGGATGTCTGGAGCCAACCTGGTGCGCCACTCCAGAAACATTGCTTTCTATGGGTTCCGCCAGCATGTTGGCACCAATGGCTCCGGGGCCAGCAAACTGGAGTATGTGGTGCTGGACACAAATGGGCAGTCCTGGCCTCTGCTGCCCACCCACCGTGTGGACCTAGATGCTGGGATGATCAGGTCTCTGGGCCGCAGCACCCACTTCCCATCAGGTCCCAGCCCAGACTCCAACTGCTGGTTCATTCCAGGCACCTTAAGGTGAGGATAGAACACAGCAAATGATACCAAAAGACATAGAGTAGAGGGGCTACATGCAGACAGAGGAACATACACACTAACACACTGCCCTCACACACACCCACATGCGCGCACACACACAGCAGCAAACAGGAAGAGAAGGTTATCATCTCTAGAGGAAAGTGGAACAGAGAATTAGAACAGGGTGTGGTGGTAAAACGTTGATATAGTTTGTGGTAACTTCAGGAAGCTAGGGGTCTTTTTAAATCAGGCAAATGCTATGTTTGCTATATGATGTTCTAATATCATGTTTTTGTTTCCACTTCATCGTCCTGTTTCGGAATCAGGAGGAGCGGATCCATTCCATCATATCATAGTCTTCCTGTGCATCCTTTTGACGATTCTCCTCTCAATTGGACTCTATTACTGTATAAGGTACAGAACTTTCCACATATTCCTACGTTTGCAGTTTTATTTTACAGCTGGTAATAGCAGCAACATTTGTCAATATGTCTTCACAGACCTTTAGGTACCTTCTCCTGACCTACTGTAATGTTACTCTTCCTCACCCTCCTTCCACCTTCAGGATGCGCATCAACCAGATTCGTTTAGTCAGGGGTACTGACAAGATCCTGCTCACCCTGGCAGACGTGATCTTCATCATCCCCTCACTCATTAATAAGGTCAGATCCCCTAACTGACTATATTTGGAAGGTCCAATGGGGTTATATTTAAGTTCACACATAATGATTGATACATGTGTTGGACAATGCATGCCATTGGAAAAATAATTTCAATCACATGCACCATTTTTTTTTTACGACTTGTTTGATATCTTTGCAGCGTGACGAGTACTTTTGTCAATAATCTCTGTTTTTCACTCCACTTTTCAGAAGCTCAGTTTAGATGAGAGCAAAGTGGGTGATATGAGAAGAAAACCCTTAGGTGCGGATCGTTAGAGCATCTCTATGCCCTTCTCTGACTCCACCGTCACTCCGGCAACCTATGAAAACACAGGACTCCTTCTGCTCTTCTAAGAATGGATCAGAGAGTTCTTCTGAGGGTCAAAGTTCAGAACTATCAAACGCATACTTTTTACAGGGAGACTGGGCCTGGGTGAAAAGACTCCCATCTGGAAACTTTCGAGACATTACTCCCCAGACCAGTGACGTCTTTGAGTTGGTGAGTTTCTCCTGCCAAATGTGCGGTCAGTCACAATGTAAGAAGATTGAATGATGAGATATTCTGTTGACTATAACTGACGTTTCTATATTGTCCATTAAAATGAGCCTACTGTCACGGCTCTGTTCTTTCAGATGTAGGACATACGCCATGAGAACGTCAATCTCTTTTTCCTTGACTGGGGTGTTTTCGGCATCGTGACGGAGTAGTGCTCGCGTAGCAGCTTGCAGGACTTGCTAAGCAATACTGACTTTAAGCTCAACTGGATGTTCAAGACTCCTCTCAGAGACACATACAGTCACACTATTCCTATAGAAAGACCTACAGCGGCCATAATGTGTTAAACATCATTTTACATTACGGATTTGTTCGAGTTTAGGTCCCATAGATAAAATGCTCAACTTACTGTACACTGAGTATACAAAACAATCGAAGCACCTGCTCTTTCCATGACAGACTGACCAGGTGAATCCAGGTGAAAGCTATGATCCCTTATTGATGTCACTTGTTAAAGCTTCCAGTCTGTTATTCTAACACTCTCACCTGTGTTAACGAGAGAATCACATGATGTCAGCTGGTCCTTTTGTGGCAGGGCTGAAATGCAGCGTAAATGTTTTTTGGGGATTAAGTTCATTTTCATAGCAAAGAGGGACTTTGCAATTAATTGCAATTCATCTGATCACTCTTCATAACATGTACGTGGCTAGAGCACTCTCTGTGGGATACTCATTATGTACACCGACTGACTTTTTACTCTTCCTGGATTTTGTTCTACTGAAGATCTCACTAACAGCTGGCTAACATTATGTTCTTTCAAACCTAAATTGACCGCAAGTGGGACTCGCTCTTTAGAGTCTGTGCTAAGGACGCAGCAATCACAGTTCAAGGGAAAAGGCCACAGACTTCATGGATGACTGATGTCCCACATCTTTCTTGCTGTCTTTCAGAACGAAGACAGTGAAGGACTTCAAGCATCTCCTGCAGAAAGCGGTGAGGACATTGTGGATGAGTAGGGGACAGCTTTCTATGTGAAGCTATGAGCTACTCCTAATCAATGGACGTTTTTAGAAATAGACAACAATGCCTCATTGGGACAGGTTGAGTTGGCATTACTGGACATCACTGGACATGTTACAGTTGGCATCAGTGGACATATTACAGATGACATCACTGGATATATTACAGATGACGTCACTGGATATATTACAGATGACATCACTGGATATATTACAGATGACGTCACTGGATATATTACAGATGACATCACTGGACATATTAGAGATGGCATCACTGGATATATTACAGATGACGTCACTGGATATATTACAGATGACATCACTGGATATATTACAGATGACGTCACTGGATATATTACAGATGACATCACTGGACATATTAGAGATGGCATCACTGGATATATTACAGTACAATATACTGTAGAGATTATTCTGCAATCTTAATGAGGAGCTTTCAAAGAGGAATTTGTCTCTGGAGAAGGAGATACAGTGGGGGAAAAAAGTATTTAGTCAGCCACCAATTGTGCAAGTTCTCCCACTTAAAAAGATGAGGGAGGCCTGTACTTTTCATCATAGGTACACGTCAACTATGACAGACAAATTGAGATTTTTTTTTCCAGAAAATCACATTGTAGGATTTTTTATGAATTTATTTGCAAATTATGGTGGAAAATAAGAATTTGGTCACCTACAAACAAGCAAGATTTCTGGCTCTCACAGACCTGTAACTTCTTCTTTAAGAGGCTCATCTGTCCTCCACTCGTTTGAACTTGTTATCAGTATAAAAGACACCTGTCCACAACCTCAAACAGTCACACTCCAAACTCCACTATGGCCAAGACCAAAGAGCTGTCAAAGGACACCAGAAACAAAATTGTAGACCTGCACCAGGCTGGGAAGACTGAATCTGCAATAGGTAAGCAGCTTGGTTTGAAGAAATCAACTGTGGGAGCAATTATTAGAAAATGGAAGACATACAAGACCACTGATAATCTCCCTCGATCTGGGGCTCCACGCAAGATCTCACCCAGTGGGGTCAAAATGATCACAAGAACGGTGAGCAAAAATCCCAGAACCACACGGGGGGACCTAGTGAATGACCTGCAGAGAGCTGGGACCAAAGTAACAAAGCCTACCATCAGTAACACACTACGCCGCCAGGGACTCAAATCCTGCAGTGCCAGACGTGTCCCCCTGCTTAAGCCAGTACATGTCCAGGCCCGTCTGAAGTTTGCTAGAGTGCATTTGGATGATCCAGAAGAGGATTGGGAGAATGTCATATGGTCAGATGAAACCAAAATAGAACTTTTGGTAAAAACTCAACTCGTCGTGTTTGGAGGACAAAGAATGCTGAGTTGCATCCAAAGAACACCATACCTACTGTGAAACATGGGGGTGGAAACATCATGCTTTGGGGCTGTTTTTCTGCAAAGGGACCAGGACGACTGATCCGTGTAAAGCAGGGGTGTCAAACGTCCGGCCCGCGGGCCGGATCAGGCCCGCAAACGGGTTTAATCCGGCCCGCGAGATGATTTTGAAAAAAATTAAAAAATATATATATATATATATATATATATATAATAATAATAATAATAATTTTGTAAAGTATAAAAATGCGCTGCAATTTTTCAATAAAAAAACTGCTGTTCCAATTGCGTCCACTGGATGGCGCAATAGCAATTGTGTTAAGCAAGCAAACTGTTTATACCGGGCCAGAGCAAGTAGGTCAAGCACGTGCAGCCAATGAGCTACTTTGTTTTGCCCGCGATATTTATTACGGCTTCTACTTTTAACATTATGTGCTTTGGCACCCTCATTGCCCCAATATGTCTCTGTCAAAAAAGAGAAAAGTGGACGCAGAGTGCAGAGTGTTCCAAGAAAAATGGTCATCCTATTTATTCACTGATTTGAATGGGAAAGCTGTATGTTTGGTGTGTTCAGAGCATGTTGCAGTGCTGAAAGAATATAACCTTCGTCGCCACTATGTGAGTCTTCATGCCGACAAATATGACAACTGTCAAGGACAGCGGAGATGAGAGAAGGTGAATGAACTGTTGGCGGGTCTGAAGAAACAGCAGTCTGTGTTTACTCACAGCCGAGACATCAGTGACGCTGCAGTGAAAGCTAGCTACCTCATTGCTAATGAAATCGCAGTGGCTTCAAAACCATTTAGTGAGGGTGAATTTGTAAAAACATGCATGATGAAGGCAGCGGAGATTGTGTGCCCTGAAAAGCGGCAGGCTTTTGCAAATATCAGCCTGACAAGAAACACAGTTGCAGACAGGATTTCCGATCTTTCAGTGGATTTGGACAGCCAGTTGAAGCAACAAGTAAAGTCATTTATTGCGTTTTCGGTTGCAATTGATGAAAGCACGGACATTACAGATGTTGCACAACTGGCCATTTTCATCCGCGGAGTTGATGACACATTGACCGTCACCGAGGAGTTCGTGGAGTTGGTGCCGATGACAGATACAACGACAGCAGCTGATATTTTTACCGCACTCGTCGGCGCGCTGGACAGGGTCGGAGTGGACTGGTCCCGCGCTGTCAGCCTGGCTACAGATGGTGCGCCCTCAATGATCGGGAAAAAAGCAGGCGTTGTGACAAAGTTCAGAGAGAAAGTGCAATCTGCAAATGGAGGACGTGATTTTTTGACTTTTCACTGTATTTTGCACCAGGAGGCTTTGTGTTGCAAGTCATTAAAGATGGATAACGTCATGAAGGTGGTCATCCAAACTGTTAATTTCATCCGATCCAGAAGCCTGAATCACCGTCAGTTTGACAGCCTTCTCAGAGAGAAAGACCACATCTATGGCCTGCCATACCACACTGAGGTAAGATGGTTAAGCCGAGGTGCTGTGCTGAGTCGTTTCTTTGATTTACGAGAAGAAATTGAACAGTTCATGGAAGAAAAGGGCAAACCAGTGTTAGAATTTCATTCCGCAGAATGGATGCAGGACCTTGCATTTATGGTGGATGTTACAGAGCACCTGAATAACTTGAACAAACAGCTGCAAGGGCGCAACAAAGTTGTCACGCAGTATTATGACAGCATACGTTCTTTCAAGTTGAAGCTGTCATTGTGGGAGACGCAACTTGCCGGTGGTGATGCAGCTCACTTCCCCTGTCTGAAAAATGTGTGCGCGACCCAACATGTGGCAGACATGAAGCGGTTCAAAGATAAAATAACGGGACTGTTACGGGAGTTTGAGCAACGCTTTCAGATTTATGTTTATATGTTTTTATGTTGATGTGCTATTGTTTTTAATTGATTTGATTTTATTTGTATATTTAACCTATTCTTGACTCTGTGGTTCTTGCACTTGTTTGGGGAACAGGATTTCATTATTTTTATCTACATTTCTGCCTGAGAAATGACACCCTGATATAGTTCTGTGATCTGTGAAACAGTTCTGTTAATCACTGAGGCATTGTGTGTTTGTGTGTTCTTTGTCCTCAGAACTTTCAAATAACTTGAGGTGTTTTATGATTAATAGTGATGTTGTGCTTTTGGACACTGTCCTCAGGCTCCAGCTTTATGTTTATATGTTTTTATGTTGATGTGCTATTGTTTTTAATTTATTTTATTTTATTTGTATATTTAACCTATTCTTGACTCTGTGGTTCTTGCACTTGTTTGGGGAACAGGATTTCATTATTTTTATCTACATTTCTGCCTGAGAAATGACACCCTGATATAGTTCTGTGATCTGTGAAACAGTTCTGTTAATCACTGAGGCATTGTGTGTTTGTGTGTTCTTTTTCTTTAGAATCTTCAAATAAACTTGACGTGTTTTATGATTAATAGTGATGTTGTGCTTGTACTATTTTGGACACACTGTCCTCAGGATCCAGCTTTATGTTGTATGTTGATCGTATTAAAACAAAGAAAACAATCTGAAGTTGTTGTTTTTAAGTTATATATACCATGATTTTTCCGGTCCGGCCCACTTGGGAATAGATTTTCCTCCATGTGGCTCCTGAGCTAAAATGAGTTTGACACCCCTGGTGTAAAGGAAAGAATGAATGGCGCCATGTATCCTGAGATTTTGAGTAAAAACCTCTTTCCATCAGCAAGGGCATTGAAGATGAAACGTGGCTGGGTCTTTCAGCATGACAATGATCCCAAACACACCGCCCGGGCAACGAAGGAGTGGCTTCGTAAGAAGCATTTCAAGGTCCTGGAGTGGCCTAGCCAGTCTCCAGATCTCAACCCCATAGAAAATCTTTGGAGGGAGTTGAAAGTCCGTGTTGCCCAGCGACAGCCCCAAAACATCACTGCTCTAGAGGAGATCTGCATGGAGGAATGGGCCAAAATACCAGCAACAGTGTGTGAAAACCTTGTGAAGACTTACAGAAAACGTTTGACCTGTGTCATTGCCAACAAAGGGTATATAACAAAGTATTGAGAAACTTTTGTTATTGACCAAATACTTATTTTCCACCATAATTTGCAAATAAATTCATTAAAAATCCTACAATGTGATTTTCAGGATTTTTTTCTTCTCATTTTGTCTGTCATAGTTGACGTGTACCTATGATGAAAATTACAGGCCTCTCTCATCTTTTTAAGTGGGAGAACTTGCACAATTGGTGGCTGACTAAATACTTTTTTCCCCACTGTATAAATATGGGATTTCATCACTGAGCCATAGAGGGATCACATTTCTGACCTGCCCCTCACCCCCGTTTTCCCTTTCTTGAAGCAGACAGCATGTAGTAGATGAGTCACTGGTACTTAAGGAAGAAAACACTCTTTACAGGAGGTTGTCAGTAAAAATAAACTAAAACATTGTTTTGACCCAGTTGGGTGGGTGCACAATGTACAATCGTTGCTTATTCATCTCGGGAGCATGTGTACTTTTCCTGTGCTCAAATAAACAATCATGCAATAGTTCATATAAGGGTTGTACATTTATATAGTTTAAATATGATAGTGTATTGCAATGTAAAACTGGATCTATGTTTCATTAACCTACTATGCAGTTGTATCCAATCCTTCTGAGCTGTCTGAAATGTTTCCATATCCATATAGTCGTTCGCATGAGATGATAAAATCGTGTTTTACCTAACATTAAATAAATGACATTTTGTCACACAATGCTTGAGCGTGGGCCCTGCAAGTACAGTATTTTGTGATGCAACTATGCAATAAAAGCCAGTGTAGATTAATAAAGAAAACTTGTATCAAACATCTTTCTTTGGAAACAATTGTCCAGTGGACTTAGTGACATTCTATTGCAGTGTCAGAATCTGGGCAGTTAAAGATTCCATTGTTTTCATCTCAACTCCAGTATGCCCTACATTGCCCCCCTAAGGCTGAAGGTGAAGGTACACCATATGGACACCAGGGGCGCGTTCAGCACCACACAAAGTTTTGGAACGTTCAGATAAAAACATGTTATGTAGAACAAACATGCCTCTCCGTCTCCGACATGTAATCACGTCGGCTCTATTCATGGCATTTCTATCTGCAACATTCAACAACGTTTAGAAACTGAACGTGGCCCATAATAGGCCCATGAGGCATAGATAATCCTACACATAGGCTATCCTCATTACAATTTGCATATAATCCTTTCAACATCAGAAGAGTGAGTAGCTAAAACATTGTGAGCCAAAACAAGTGCTCAGATATCTTGCACTGTCCTTGAGTTTGTAAAGCTGATTTGTTACAAAAATATGACTGGCTCCAAAACACTTTGAAATAGAGAGATAATGAATTAAATGTTGCAAAAAAAAGAATTCAATAGGTCTATAGCCAACCACCTTCACAAGTCAATTATATGGAATGCAAAATACGCAACCTATAGCATAGAGTTGTCACACTGGCAACTTTGTTTCATAATTGGCCAACTTGTATGTTACATACCTTTTTATAGTGTTCCAAGATAGACGAAGTGTCGAGCCAAAATAATATATCAATTTACTTATTTATTGTCAAAACCTCTCTATCTTATTGGCTGGTAGTGATGTCTGTTCTAGTAAAGCGTAGGCCCTAAAGCCTGACCAATCGAAATGCAGACCTGTTCAATTCAAGTGTTGTATTAATTTTACCAAAGTGCATCATGCTTCAAGAGAAATTAGGGATTATTAGTTGAAGATGTGTAGCGAAACTGCAATTGCACAGCAAATATTGTGTATTTTAGTTGAAAGGTACCTGGTGATTACCTGATCAGGTAAGTAAATGTATTCAAACATTTAAACATGCACAAGCTACTGAGCACTAAACGTTTTTGGTTTCCCAGGAACGTTCAGCGCTTTGAAAATGCCGAAAACACCTGAGCAGTGGTATAAACAAAGGAGAAGATATTTTGCCTAGCTGCGATTCACTTACCCTGAAATCACCATCACCTTAAGCTAGAGGCAACACCACTGCCCTTCAACTGAAGAGGAATCATAAGCAGTACTATAGTCATAATATGTTACCTGAGAAGAATCCTCTGGTGAGAGAGTTTTCATCATCCTGTGTCTATGAGGTACCTGACTCTGGTGGTGTTTCCCATGACCTGACAGCTTCCACATCTTATTTTTATTTAACTAGGCAAATCAGTTAAGAACAAATTCTTATTTACAGTGACAGCCTACCCCGGACGATGCTGCCGGATTACGATACAGCCTGGAATCGAACCTGGGTCTATAGTGACGCCTCTAGTAGATGCAGTGCCTTAGACCTCTGTGCCACTCGGGAGCCCATGGCCTTAGCTGTCACTACCTCTGTTTGCTCTGGCGTTGAGGCTAGAGACATGAACATCTGGATTCCTGAGAAAGCTGAAACACAGCCACAACTTTTTTTTTTCTTGAGCGGCCCAAGCAATACAGGCCCCAGCCGCTTGGAGTACAATTATAGTTTCTAAATCTCCCAGTGCTGTGAGTTCTCCTAAGAAGGTAATCGATCTGTATCAATGTTTCACTGTTAGTAAGAGGGCAGATTCTAAACACAAGCACCTGATAACCCTGTACATTAAGGATGAGTACTTTGTCATGAGAGCGAAGAATAAGGAGGAGCAAGAGGATCGGTACCTGGCTCTGAATGATCTGATGATCTAGGAGAAAAAGAGCACCAGGACACTGAGGAGTTGGATTATGGATACTAGACAATCTCTCCTGGCACCATCTTCAAGGAGGTGTGGCAGTTGATCGTGAAGCCCAAAGGTTTAGGGCAAACCAAGAACCTAACAGGGCCATTCACCTGGTGAAGGTGAGCTCGGAGATGCTTCTGTGAACCTGCCTATGATGAATGTCCGTCGCTGTGGTCACTCCGAATGCTTCTTCTTTATACAGGTGGGTCACTGGTCCTCTACTGGGTCCGGGGAGATCCGGATGCAGATAGACCCTGTAGTGATGCAGATGATATCCCTTCAGAAGTCAACGTGCCCCCCACTCCTCCTCAAACACCTTGCACTACCATATTCCCCTCAGACCAGGTGGGGCTACATGATGATGCTTCCACATAGCTGTTCACCAGCAAAGGACAGCCTTAGTGATGTTGATCATTCACTGTGATGAATACATGAACATGTCTCTTTGGAGCCCCATGGAATGCCATACACATGGCTCACCCGAGGCCTGCAACTCTTATTCCGCTCTACCTAGCTCCAACCAGCCCCCCTCACAGAGGAACTGTGAGCACGATGACTATCTCCTCATGTGCCATCCTGCAGGTCATCACTGCTCTGCAGTTGAATGGTAGAAGCCCTCTCATTAGCTCACCTCGTCAGACTTCTCATCCAAACGGTGCATGTGCATGTGTTGAATGTCACTGGTTTATCCTGCTTTTGAAATGATTAATTCAGAATAAACCAGATTGTGAATACTCAGCCTCGTGGCCTATAGGATTTTCTTCTCAGTTTAATTATTCATAATGAAAATATCTGTCATGTTTATTTTATTTTGGTGGTTGTTGCTACACTTGGAGAATGTGTTCCTATAGACCCATGCAAAGAAGTTGGTTTTGTATTGGTTGTCAATTTGAAGAATATACTTTTTGTGAAGGCCTTACTGATTTGTCTTTTTCATGAATGAAGAGAGGGATGTGTTGTCTTTTCTTATTTTTCACAGGGCATTTACTGGATAGTTGCTCTGTACCCGTATGGAAGTCAGCACTTTTGGGTTATGAAAAAAAAAGTATTTTGTATTGGATTACCACGCCCTGGTGATATCACCCTTTTATGCCCGAGATAGGATTATACCATTAAAATAAAGCAAATGCAGTTATCCACAGCTTGTCTCCATTTACTGGGTTAGATGTACAACAGGTAATACTATAACCATTATAATTAAGTTGTCACCACAGGCTATCATCCTCAGTACTAATACAGTGGGCTGCAGGGACAATCAATAACCATCATAGAACAACAATTAATCAGTGGAAAAAGGTTAGCAGGAAAAGATGCAGGGTTAGGTTCATCACAATATAAGGAGCAAGTTAACTAATGCTCGCTCAAGGCTCTAGTCTACACATTCCCTTTCCACATGACACCGTGCACAAGGCCATTTTAGCTCCTTCTCACAAATACACATGAGGAAGATGGTGCTAAAACAGAATCTCAACCCTGAGGCTGAAAAATAAAGTGTTTAAATATATTTATTGTCAGGCATATTTACATGAGTGTGCAGGGGCGATGTTCCATACCAATACCTTGGGAAAACCCTTACTCTAACCATTGAATAACATACATATATTTAAGAGAGGCACTTTTCTTAATAAAACAAGTTATTTGTTGTATGTTTGTATTTTAACACTGAAAATAAATATGTCTGCATATTTGCTGTCTCCAGGCATCAGGAGGTAGTGTGTACTGAGGAGATGGCTTCTTCAGCTATATCATCCTCATGCCTGTCTTCACCTAGGTCCCTGGCGTTGTTTCCACAACATCAAAGTGAGACAGTGCAAGCTTGAATTTACTGTGTACACCATGTTCCTGCCTTAATTTGGTCTCTTTGTTTTGAGTTGTTGTCCAGAATCTTTCCTTATCTAGTATTGTCTCTTGTTGGTGATTTTTTTGCAAAGTGGTAAGCAGTTTATGCTTGATGTTGTTCTGAGGCACTTCTACAGCACAGTATGGAAGATGGTAGCCAAGGGAATCAACCCAATCACCATCATCCACTGGACTGGGCGGAGGGGAGGGGAAGCTGGTCACACGTTAAGGATCTCAAACTCCTCTTCAGACTCAAACAGCTTGTCGGATGATTCGATGAACTCTGTTCAAAAAGAGAACACAACAGTAATCCGTTTGACACGGCACACTTGAGTTTGTACAGTGCATTCGGAAAGTATTCAGACCCCTTCACTTTTTCCACATTTTGTTACGTTACAGCCTTATTCTAAAATGGATTAAATAAAATAAAATCCTCATCAATCTACACACAACACCCCCCTAATGAGAAAGCGAACAGGTTTTTAGAGATGTTTTAAAAATAGGAAACAGAAATACCTTATTTACATAAGTATTCAGACCCTTTACTATGAGACTCAAAATTGAGCTCAGGTGAATCCTGTTTCCATTGATCATCCTTCAGATGTTTCTACAACTTGATTGGAGTCCACCTGTGGTAAATTCAATTGATTGGACATGCTTTGGAAAGGCACACAACTGTCTAAATAATGTCCCACAGTTGACAGTGCATGTCAGAGCAAAACCAAGCCATGAGGTTGAAGGAATTGTCCGTAGAGCTCAGAAACAGGATTGTGTCGAGGCACAGATCTGGGGAAGGGTACCAAAAAATGTCTGCAGCATTGAAGGTCCCTAAGAACACAGTGGCCTCCATCCTTCTTAAAATGGAAGAAGTTTGGAACCACCAAGACTCTTCCTAGCGCTGGCCGCCCGGCCAAACTGAGCAATCGGGGGAGAAGGGCCTTGGTCAGGGAGGTGACCAAGAACCCGATGGTCACTCTGACAGAGCTACAGAGTTCCTCTGTGGAGATGGGATAATCTACCAGAAGGACAACCATCTCTGCAGCACTCCACCAATCAGGCCTTTATGGTAGAGTGGCCAGATGGAAGCCACTCCTCAGTAAAAGGCACATGACAGCCCGCTTGGAGTTTGCCAAAAGGCACCTAGATTCTATGGTCTGATGAAACCAAGATTGAACTGTTTGGCCTGAATGCCAAATGTCACGTCTGGAGGAAACCTGGCACCATCCCTACGGTGAAGCATGGTGGTGGCAGCATCATGCTGTGGGGATGTTTTTCAGTGGCAGGGACTGGGAGACTAGTCAAGATCGAGGGAATGATGAACGGAGCAAAGTACAGAGAGATCCTTGATGAAAACCTGCTCCAGAGCGCTCAGGACCTCAGGCTGGGGCAAAGGTTCACCTTCCAACAGGACAATGACCCTAAGCACACAGCCAAGACAGCGCAGGAGTGGCTTCGGGACAAGTCTCTAAATGTCCTTGAGTGGCCCAGCCAGAGCCCGGACTTGAACCCACTCGAACATCTCTGGAGACCTGAAAATAGCTGTGCAGCGACGCGCCCCATCCAACCTGACAGAGCTTGAGAGGATCTGCAGAGAAGAATGGGAGAAACTCCCCAAATACAGGTGTGCCAAGCTTGTAGCGTCATCCCCAAGAAGACTCGAGGCTGTAATCGCTGCAAAAGGTGCTTTAACAAAGTACTTAGTAAAGGGTCTGAATACTTATGTAAATGTGATATTTCAGTTTTGTATTTTTTATACATTTGCTAAAATTTCTAAAAACCTGTTTTGCTTTGTCATTTTGTGGTATTGTGTGTAGATTAATGAGGGGAAAAAACAATTTAATCAATTTTAGAATAAGGCTGTAACGTAACAAATTGTGGAAAAAGTCAAGGGGTTTGAAAACTTTCCAAATGCACTGTATGTTTCAGTTGAGATTAAGCACTACATAGAAGTTTCAATAAGGTTCAAATAATAAGAGCAGTCATGCACCTATAAATAAATGCACTTCATGTATAGACCTATATTGTAATTTCAAAACAATATAGAGAAATAAGAGTGGAAGCTGGATACCGGTATCCCTATAATTATTTGCTGCCAGAATGTATTGTTATTGGTGTAATATTCTGGGTCTGTCTGGTGGCTTGGCTCATACCTGCCCCTGTGGTCTGAACCTCTGGTTTGGTGGGAGGAACGAAAGGGGGCCAGTGGGGCGGGTGATTCTCCACCAGCTCAAACATCCGCAGGTTCCTCTTCATCTGGATCTCCTTAAAAGACGACGACATGGGTCTCAATCACAAGAGAATAACCTCCATCTGAATTGACTTGTGACTTGAGTAGATGACTCTTACCTGCTGGACCAGGTTACACCAACTGTCAAAGTCATCTTCACTCTTACAAAAAAATCCCTTGAAAAAACAGACAATTTTGATAGGCAATTACGTGGCAAGATCATCACCACGGTACACAAAATTCACATTGGAGCAAGACTTTAGAACATGCCACTAGGCACTTAAATTATCATATTAACTATGCAAACAAGGCCCATGAGACAGGAGGCTCAGTGGCATAGCAGGCTGTGGTAGTTGGTGTGTGGGCTCAGCTCTCACCAGGGCCACAGAGGGGTCCAGGTTGGTGATCTTCATGCGGCGTGGACTCCTCAGACAGTGGTAGCTCTGGTCGTCCACTCCGCTGCCAGCCTCTGACTCCACGGCTGACTGGGTGGTGTGGGGATCCAGGTAGATCAGCTCCTCTCCTGGAGGACACATACAGGCCTGGCTCAACACAGTTGCTAGACAACTCACAGGCTTATTTTTTTGCTTCCTTTTTTGGGAACCTTCAGTTACAGCTTCCTTTAGACTCACCTACAAATCCAATGAAGTAATAGGCCAGATTGGGCTTTCCTCCCAGCACACCACAGGATTGTGGCATTTTAAAACACTCCTGAGTAGGAGAACATTTACATTTACATTACATTTTAGTCATTTAGCAGGCGCTCTTATCCAGAGCGACTTACAGTTAGTGCATACATTTATTTATTTTTTTCATACCCCCTGTGGGAATCGAACCCACAACCCTGGCGTTGCAAACGCCATGCTCTATCAACTGAGCTACATCCCTGCCGGCCATTCCCTCCCCTACCCTGGACGACGCTGGGCCAATTGTGCGCCGCCCCATGGGTCTCCCGGTCGCGGCCGGCTACGACAGAGCCTGGATTCGAACCAGGATCTCTAGTGGCACAGCTAGCACTGCGATGCAGTGCCTTAGACCACTGCGCCACTCGGGAGAACACATAGAGTCAGACCAGTATAACTATTTAAAGGCAACAATAAATACAGGAATATTGCATTGTAGATTAGTATCAATTGAATAAGAACAGAAAAATGAATTGTACCTTAAGGGCCTGGATGTAGACAGGGTTGATGTGGTTGATTCCCATACGGAGAGGTATGACCAGCAGCAGGGGCCTCCAGTCAGAATGAGACTGGGATTGAGAATGTGGACACGTCGTGGCTCTGTTCCCGTGTGTGTGCGAACAGGCTTGCTCTGGTGTTTCTCCAGAGGTGAAGGGTTCCCCCCAGCCACAGGGTCTGGGCCGCAATCTGTTCCCTCTGCTTGCCTGGCGACACTGCTTCTCTGGAGAGGACATGGAAAGAAAACATTTGTGTCTTTGGCATCACCTTTGTGATCCTATACAGAACTCTCAGATGGTAAGAGTTCAAAAAGTGAAGGAAAAAAAAAACGTACTGATGTCCTCGATCACCACCGTGTTGTCCATTGACACATACACAGCAAGAGAATTCCAGTCATCAAATAGTGCAAGTTTCCTGAGGAGAGATAATAGGTTTCTTATTTATGCCCCAAATGTATTTTAGCTAGAAGTCACTGAGTCCACTACTGATCTTTTCAATGTGGCATAATCAATATTCTGAAATGAATAGATCAGTCGTAAAACATGCATATAAAATACTTACTTGAGCACTTGCGCAACTGTGTTTGGGCCATACCACTCTCCCACAGATTTCCCTTCACCGACCCCCATCTGAGCTGCAAGGAGATAAAGGAAAAGAAAGTTCACTGCAAAGGTCTAAGTCAGAGCTCCTGTCTAACCTGCCATCTATTTATCAGGCTATTTGATATTCCTTCTTCAAGTTACACATTTTTACTTTGAGGACCTGTCCTCTAGAAAAATTATAGGAATGTGAGAGAAGAAAAACATTTGATCTGCTGATTCATGGTAGGTGTGGTCAGACCAAGGTTAAGGCAGGGTTAGGTTATGACTCTCTCTTACCCATTTGGTGTACGGAGTAACAGCTGTCTTTCCTATCCAGGAAACAGTGGAGGATACGCTGGTACTCCTCTGGCTGTCCTCCCTCTGAACTCCAACGCCAGGCTACAATAGGAAAACAGTCCACAATCACTGTGCCATTCTGACATAGCCGCGCTACAGATGCTATATTGGTCCACTAATACAGGACTAGTAAAGGCCCAGTGCACTACTTTTGTGAAAAAACAAAAAAATGTCAACAAAAATATTGCTTTTTCCCCTGATTTTTCACGGGGTGCTGCAGCACCCTCATCACCCCTAATTCCAGCAGCAATGCATTCTGATAACCTGTCTGATAAAACCCCTTTCTCACTGTTGAATTGATTACATAGTAGTATACATATCACTACCTACTATTTGGAATTGTCAAAATCTCTCCCCTAGATGAATAATTCACATACAAACACCCCTTTGCTGATGCAGTTCCATATATCCCCACCCCATACAGCTACAGTGGGGGAAAAAAGTATTTATTCAGCCACCAATTGTGCAAGTTCTCCCACTTAAAACGATGAGAGGCCTGTAATGTTCATCATAGGTACACGTCAACTATGACAGACAAATTGAGAAAAAAAATCCAGAAAATCACATTGTAGGATTTTTAATGAATTTATTTGCAAATTATGGTGGAAAATAAGTATTTGGTCACCTACAAACAAGCAAGATTTCTGGCTCTCACAGACCTGTAACTTCTTCTTTAAGAGGCTCCTCTGTCCTCCACTCGTTACCTGTATTAATGGCACCTGTTTGAACTTGTTATCAGTATAAAAGACACCTGTCCACAACCTCAAACAGTCACACTCCAAACTCCACTATGGCCAAGACCAAAGAGCTGTCAAAGGACACCAGAAACAAAATTGTAGACCTGCACCAGGCTGGGAAGACTGAATCTGCAATAGGTAAGCAGCTTGGTTTGAAGAAATCAACTGTGGGAGCAATTATTAGGAAATGGAAGACATTCAAGACCACTGATAAACTCCCTCGATCTGGGGCTCCACGCAAGATCTCACCCCGTGGGGTCAAAATGATCACAAGAACGGTGAGCAAAAATCCCAGAACCACACGGGGGGACCTAGTGAATGACCTGCAGAGAGCTGGGACCAAAGTCTACCATCAGTAACACACTACGCCGCCAGGGACTCAAATCCTGCAGTGCCAGACGTGTCCCCCTGCTTAAGCCAGTACATGTCCAGGCCCGTCTGAAGTTTGCTAGAGTGCATTTGGATGATCCAGAAGAGGATTGGGAGAATGTCATATGGTCAGATGAAACCAAAATAGAACTTTTTGGTAAAAACTCAACTCGTCGTGTTTGGAGGACAAAGAATGCTGAGTTGCATCCAAAGAACACCATACCTACTGTGAAGCATGGGGGTGGAAACATCATGCTTTGGGGCTGTTTTTCTGCAAAGGGACCAGGACGACTGATCCGTGTAAAGGAAAGAATGAATGGGGCCATGTATCCTGAGATTTTGAGTGAAAACCTCCTTCCATCAGCAAGGGCATTGAAGATGAAACGTGGCTGGGTCTTTCAGCATGACAATGATCCCAAACACACCGCCCGGGCAACGAAGGAGTGGCTTCGTAAGAAGCATTTCAAGGTCCTGGAGTGGCCTAGCCAGTCTCCAGATCTCAACCCCATAGAAAATCTTTGGAGGGAGTTGAAAGTCTGTGTTGCCCAGCGACAGCCCCAAAACATCACTGCTCTAGAGGAGATCTGCATGGAGGAATGGGCCAAAATACCAGCAACAGTGTGTGAAAACCTTGTGAAGACTTACAGAAAACGTTTGACCTGTGTCATTGCCAACAAAGGGTATATAACAAAGTATTGAGAAACGTTTGTTATTGACCAAATACTTATTTTCCAACATAATTTGCAAATAAATTCATTAAAAATCCTACAATGTGATTTTCTGGATTTTTTTTTCTCATTTTGTCTGTCATAGTTGACATGTACCTATGATGAAAATTACAGGCTTCTCTCATCGTTTTAAGTGGGAGAACTTGCACAATTGGTGGCTGACTAAATACTTTTTTTCCCCACTGTATGTACATGACTCGAGACATCCTCCTCACCTCGTCCCAGCTGTGAGCATACCAGGGCCTGTGCAAGAATCATCTGCCCACACCGTAGCATGCATCCCCAGCCTGCATCTGAAGAGGGGCCTGTTCCGCCTACAGACCAAACAAAGATAGACATTTAACCATCAAAGCAACTAGCCATCAATTGGATATCACAATAACATCTGCCTGTTTCACTCACCTATGGGAGAGAATTTTTTTCTGTAGGTGAACCATAACCGTGAGTGGACGTCTGATAGGAGCTCTGTCTTTTCTGTGACCACACAACAAGAAGCACTGTCAAGCCCTTATTCTGTTTCTTTTTCACATATAAATCACAATATGACTGCTAGAAGATGCCAGCCTACCTGTTTTAGCATTGTAACACTCTCCTAAAATCCATACAGGTTCATCAGTGTCAGGTAAGTCTTCAAGGAATTCAGAAAACACATTTATCTGGTTTTCATACTTGGCTAATACTGAAAGGAGACGTGGAAAAAGGGAGACTTGTCAATAAACATACATGATGTGATACACCAGTTCATATAGTTTATACACAATAAGTTTTGGAATATGGGTTGATATTTAGCAGCAATTTGACATTATCATTTAGGTTTGCTGGAATTATTAGACATGTGGGTCGGTTTGTTGTTTCCAACACTATTTGTATATACCTGATAACACACAGTGTAGGCTGTACACTAGCTCTCAAAAACCCTTCTTCTCTGTATTCAGGGTTCAGCCATTACAATCGTCCAGATTTGTCTCTGTGTAAACTAAAATTCCATGCTGTGTTTTAACGTTTAGAAACGTCAATAATCATCGCTTTTGAAACAGTTTTCGAAACATATGCTGATACGCCCCTTATCTTTCATGTCAGCGAGAAATAATCTTTCAAATAAAAAAAGATACACATATGTAGCAGATTTGTACAGACTCATACACTGTGTGTGCCTCCAGTTGACAAACTACACTGCCTCCCCGGTTAGAGCCAATAATGCTTTATCCGAAAATGTGGTCGGAGGCGCCGTATTGATAGTGTGACGCAATTGCGAAGCCTCTGGAGGCACACAGAGGCCAAATTGAGCTCCATACCGCATCACTGTGCGCCTTTCAAATTTTGTAACAATGCGGCATGGACATGATTGGACGACGGTAGGTGAAGGCGGAAGGTCCTGTATAAACACAAACTCACTTCCTTGACAACAGCTCTGCACTGCTCGGTGACACGCAAGAAGTATGAATGCCCTGACTTCTGCAGAGGCCATATCACCGTAAATGTTGCACGGCCAATGCAGACGTCAGATTGACCATGCAGCGACTTTTAGTTTACACACAAGTGTTCAGAGCATGCTAGATAGCTAATTAGCACAGGTGGCGGCCTATGTCTTCCATCCGTCTTCCGTAAACAAGCACTGTAAAATGAAGATAATGGCCTTGTGGGAACACTAACCCTATAAAATACATGGAGTAATTTACTTTTTTTTTTTTAAATGATTTATCTCTGATATGAAAGATAAGTTCTTTATGTTTCCAAAACAGTACCGCAAGCGATGCGTGTTAATGTTTAGAGCAAGTGTCCGGGCTCTTAACAAAAAAAAAAAAACTGCCAGAAGACACTATCGTCAATAGGGCTAAAGTAGCGTCTATGAATGGGGTAGCTGTACACTACAGACTACAGTACAATACTGTATGTGACCAAATTACCATAACATCCTTACTCTGAATAAATACATATCATCGTACTTCAGAGAAGAAGTACATTCCACTGACAATGCCCCCCTCTTCAAATGTTATGAAAGCCGAGCGAAACAGGCCACCAAGGAAACAACAATGGCTAAACTTGCACATCAGCCATGGCTTTTTACAGGGGCAAGTTTATAACGACCAACATCTTTAGAAAACCTATTTTTGCCTCAATGGCAGGACGATCTGACAACACATGTAAGGGACTAATTGGAAGGCGCATAATAAGTGAATAAGGTATGTTTAGTGGCTATTACCTGCCTCCATCCTCCGGCTGTCATCGGCGTTAAAAGGCAGGATACACACATAGTATAACTTCTTGGGTAATGTAGTTTAAATGCGTTTGTGATTCATGACAACTAATAACATTTGAAACCATTATAAACTACATCTACCAAAATTACTCATAATGAAACCACGTGAGCGTTTCCAGACTGCAAAACATTACATGGCACTCTGGTTTTTGTAGTTTTTTCACCCAATTTTTTTTATGGATTTACTTAGAGATAGCTATTCCCCATACTAAAAATATAAGTTTGCATTGTCTCAATTATTAAATGCGTGCCTGTTGCTTAAAATATCCTCCTAATTGATTGTTGCATGGGTTTACACTGGCTATGCTACAATGTATCTATCAGTCAGAAAACTTTAATGTTTTGTGGCAGTGTAATAGAGGATAAAAATCGAAATGTTATGTATCATGGGTGAATTGTGACTGACTGATCTACAAAAAATAATGAGAAGTTATTTATATTGCAAGGTTCTTTGTTGATCAAGTCGGCAGTCGCCTGCACTGTCGAACAAGCCCATTAAAATTGTAGCAGGCTCTTGCTTCGACAACGCTAGCTACATTGTTGCCACAGTAGATGTAGGGTGTGTTCGTAAATTCAATCTGGAGTGCCAGAGTGCGCTCTGGGCGTTCATAAACTCAGAGCGTTGTCCGTTCGTAAATTTAGAGCGTTTCGCTCTTGGAACGTACAATGGACGCTCAGGCCAAGGAGTAGGGTTGATCCGAGCGTTCTGCCTTTTTATGTTATCGAGAGCGTTGGTGACTGTAAATGTGCTGCTGGCAACAATTTAATTACGCTTTTTTTGCCAATGTTTACTGACACCGGCCATATTCAACGGGTGTTGAGCGTTCATAAATTCGTCAGTTATTCTGGGCTCTGGCACACAGACGAGAGTGCTCTGAAATTTGAGTAGATAGCCAGAGCGAATTTACGAGCGCACCCTTACAATACATAACGCCCCTAGTGGCACAACACTACTGCGTTACATGGACATCATATTTGCATCTAGCTAGCGTGAACCGGGAAAGCAGTTTGACTGATAAAAACAACATCCTCTTGATACGTGATTGTTAATCCAAATAATGTTTTAAGAATATAAGATCTAGTCATGAATCTTCGGGGATTCTTTCAAGATTTCAACCCCAGGTAACGTAAAGAGAAATCTAGCTACTGTTAACTTAACGTTTCGCGTTAGAGCTAAGTTACCAGCAACTAACTTAACGTTAACGAACTAGCTAGCTAGCTATCTGAACCGGTGAATCATTATGACCTCTGACCCAACTAACTAACATTAGTTAACTAATTTAGCTATTATATTGGGGAAGGACAGCGTTAGCTAGTTAGCAAGCATTGATGTTAGCTAGCCAGCCCTGTTTTACGGTCGTTAATATTAGCTAGGTAACGTTAGCATTGCATGCCAACTAGCTAGATAACTAACCAGCTGACTCCACTGAGCTCAGCTTCCTTGTTATGGAATTGCGTGGGGTGCACATTTTTGTACCAGCCCTGCACTAACATAATCTGACGAGTAGCAAGCTAAATAGATTGCTGAATAGATTCATGGTTGATGAAATGGTGTGTTTTTTTCCCCCTCCCTTCTCAGTAAGTTCCTCATCTATGCCTGCCTGCTGCTGTTTTCTGTTCTACTGTCCCTGCGTCTGGATGGCATCATCCAATGGAGCTATTGGGCAGTGCTTGCCCCCATATGGCTATGGAAGCTCATGGTCATCATCGGTGCATCAGTTGGCACAGGCGTCTGGTCCCATAACCCACAGTACAGGTGTGCTTTTAAACCCAAATGCTTTTATTTTTTGTTTTGTATTTTTTGTCAATGTGGCTGTCTTATCAATATGAAATTGTCATAAGGAGAAAGCTGTCTGGTTGCCATACCTGTCACTGCTGACTAGTATGTATTATTTACTGTGCCTGTCATGCTGGCAATGCAGGGCTGAGGGTGAAACCTGTGTGGAGTTCAAGGCCATGCTGATTGCTGTTGGGATACACCTACTCCTGCTCACCTTTGAGGTGCTGGTGTGTGACCGTGTGGAGAGGGGCAACCACTTCTGGCTGCTGGTCTTCATGCCCCTCTTCTTCGTCTCGCCTGTCTCTGTTGCAGCCTGTGTGTGGGGATTCCGCCATGATCGCTCTCTAGAGGTCAGACATTTTATCAGTTACAAGGATGTTATTTTTCTCAAATAGCATATTTAGGCTAGATCTTGGTGATTTATAATATATTTATCTATCTACCTCCCTCGTTTTCCCTCCTCACCCATTTTTTTCTGTTCTTCCTATCTCTCCTTGTATTAGTTGGAGATCTTGTGCTCGGTCAATATTCTCCAGTTTATCTTCATTGCCCTGCGACTGGATAAAATCATCAGTTGGCCATGGCTGGTAAGAGAACTACCTGCCTAATATTTAGGTCTGGAAAATTATGGGAATTGAGTACAATTTATAGCGAGTTGGAATGGAAATATACTTAGGCATTCTGTTGATTTTGTCTTCCAGGTTGTCTGTGTCCCACTGTGGATCCTCATGTCCTTCCTATGCCTTGTGGTGCTCTACTACATTGTCTGGTCAGTGCTCTTTCTGCGATCTATGGACGTCATCGCAGAGCAACGGCGCACTCACATCACCATGGCTATCAGCTGGATGACAATCGTTGTACCCTTGCTCACTTTTGAGGTATGTGGTCATGCCATCCATCCCCCAGTTATTAGTGTGTTCAGAGAGCTAAATAAGCTGGGAAGTTTTTATTGTTGTCTCTGTCATTGGCTCTTCAGATCCTGTTGGTCCATAAATTGGATGGCCACTACAGCTCCAGCTATGTGTCAGTGTTCGTGCCTCTCTGGGTATCCCTAGTGACTCTGATGGCCACAACCTTTGGCCAGAAAGGAGGCAACCACTGTGAGTTATTCCTCAGACAGTGATAGCAGTGCAGCAGAATTAATTGCCATTTAAGTCATATTGAGGCAGTGTTCTTTTTATTTATCTGAGATTCCAGTCAGTGTAACTCTTTAAATGTTGCTTCAAGCTATATTTGTTTTAACTGATTTTTCTATTTTCTAACAGGGTGGTTTGGCATCCGAAAAGACTTCTGCCAGTTTCTTCTAGAGCTCTTTCCCTTCCTGCGGGAGTATGGGAACGTTTCTTATGACCTGCACCATGAGGACCCTGAGGTGTCCGAGGAGATGCCTGCACACGACCCACCAAAAATAGCCCCCATGTTCAGCAAAAAAAATGGTGTGGTGATCACACAGAGCCCGGGGAAGTACTTTGTGCCTCCTCCAAAACTGTGCATTGACATGCCTGACTAAATTAAAGCTTTGCAACAGCTGCTCTAGAGCTTTGATGGACTTCACATGCAGCTGGAGAAGTAGTTTTTTACAACCAAATATCTATCCATTTTTTATGTAAATCGCATGTTATAGAAGGCTAAGGATAAACTTACCCCAGACAGCGAATCACTTCCTCATTCTTGTTGTGCAGTATGGGTGCCCTGAAAAAATGTGAACAAAGGCTCCAAAAACACTAAAATATGGCCTTTTAGAAATGGCATATTACATTGCGGATAAAGTTCAGAATTATGCAGTTTCATGTGTACAACATCTAAATACCTGCATCACTATATTGAGAGCTTTACCGTTTCTAAATTAATGCATTTTGGTGTTTTTGGAGCCTTTGTTCATGTTTTTGCTGGGCCCCCATACTGCACAACGAGGATGAGGAAGTGATTTTCTGTTTGGGGTATGTTTCTCAAAAACAAGTGAAATCACACAAAAAGGTGTCTGGACCCTTCTATAACATGTCATTTACATCAAAAAATGAGATTTGGTTGTAAAAAAAAAACAAAAAACTTATCCTTTAAGAAGAGGCAGAAGAGCATAACTTTCCATGTAAGTCACTCCTAGTGACGATGGGACCGGAATTTGGACATTAGTTTTTTCTGAAAAAGAAAAACCATGGCAGAGTATGTGGAACAAAAGGCACTCTTATATCAACGTGTGTTTTTCCATTGTATTGGCAGTGGAAATAGAGAATTAGTTCCTTTTCATTGATTTATGTGCTATACTGTACAGTACTTTCTATTTACCTTGTGATGTTCTGGCCAACAAAATATCTCCAAAGTGTTCATCCTGTTTTAAAATTCCGATATCTTTCACATTATTCCAGTTGAAGATACATTCTGTTGTATGTGTGTCAGAAGTTGTGCTAGCAAATTTCCCAAACCCTGAATTTTTGTATCAATGCTCAAATACTGTATGTCAGGATGACACCAAGATCATGCTTATTAGTCTAACCTTTTCAAACCTAAGATTAGCTTGCTACCTGGGGATATTTGGTTTTGTTTTATTAAATTATTTAACTTCTCTATTGTGAGGAACATTTGTTGTAATATAGTAGTGTGTATATATAGTATTATTCCCTAAAACCCATTTGTGTTTGAATGGTTTTGCTTTCTTGGGGTATTTTCCTGAATTAAGACTCAACCCTGATCTCTGTCAACTCCATTGTATTTAAGTTTACAACCTTGTTCCTCTAATGGCCCTCTACACTGAGAATACAAAACATTAAGAACACCTGCTCTTTCCACAACATAGACTAACCAGGTGAAATCTATGATCCCTTATTGATGTCACTTGTTAAATCCACTTTAATCAGTGTAGATGAAGGGGAGGAGACGGGTTAAAGAAGGATTTTTAAGCCTTGAGACATGGATTGTTTGTGTGCCATTCAAAGGGTGAATGGGCAAGACAAAAGATTGAAGTGCCTTTGAACAGGGTATGGTAGTAGGTGCCAGGCACACCGGTTTGTGTCAAGAACGCAACACAATATTAGGAAGGTGTTCCTAATGTTTGGTATATTCAGTGTATATGACAGTCATTGATGCTCCTAGTAGTTGGCATTTGCTGTTACAATAATTTGTCAGATCCAGGGTGCACAACTTCACCTCAAGGTTCCTACTAGTGTATTCTAGTTTTCAATTAATCTTGAGTATTCTGGGTAAACAGCCTGCTTGCATCTTCTACCTTGCCAGGTCTACATTGGGTAATGTAAGGGAGAAAACCTGCAGTGCCACTTCTGTATTATTATTATTATACCTGTGTAAAATGCTTTGTTAGTGAAATTGTGACTCACCTTCATACAAAATGGTCTCCCACATCCCCCATTGAACCCTCATGTTTTGTTTATGTTCTGTGACCACTCTCAGCTGGCCTGAGAGATGAGCATTATTCATTTGAAAACATATTTTTGACCGGGGATGGACCAATGTTATACTTTTCCCCTCTATTGAACCTTGTTTCTTACCTTTCACCATACACATTCTGTTGCAGTATAGCTGTCTTTTTCTACTGGCAAGCACTTCAATACAAGTGTTAAATGAATACTTGCTCCAAGTGGTTAATAACATTTAAATCACTTTGTTTGTTATTGGTTAGTTATCTGGTCATCATTTTGTTGACTTGTCAGATGCATGAACATTGATTTCAAATTGAAATAATACTTTTTGGCCATAATACTTTTCCGTTTTTACATTGTGTATACTTGCAATTTACAGTGAATACAAATTATGGATGAATGGTTTCCATGGACTTGTCAGTCGCTAGATGGCACTATGAGCCTATTCTAAACATTTTTGGAACTCCCATTACCTTCTTATTAAGACGTCCTTGTTAACAGGACAAACAGGAAGTGTCTAAGGTTTTGGGAGAGTAGTTGAAAAGTATTGTAGCTAATGTCAAAGATTACCTTTACGGTGCGGTCGAGGACTTGCCGAGTAAATTGCATTTGTTGTAACGAGGTGGTCTATATAAATACACGTCAACCATTGTTCCTTATAATTACAGTCGGATACATGTAGCCAGCCAGCAATTTACGCGACACAAGCTCAGACGTCACAGAGACTACAAAGGGGTTGATTGACTGCGTGATGATGTGTGCAACAGCCCTTTCTTCTTACTAGCTCATTATCTTAGGAGTGGTTTAGAGTGATAGAGTAGCAAGCACCTGGTTGTAAGGTATTCACGACGTGGAGTGACGATGACATTACAAGTGGGTTGCCTATCATTCAAGCAGCCATATGCAGGATTAGTACTGGACGGTGTAAAGAGTATTGAGACACGTTGGTGCCCTCTGTTGTCCACAATGGAAAACTGCACTCTAGCTATTCATATTGCGCAGAAGGACTGGGAGGTCGACCAGTGGAGAGACATCCTCACCCATACACTGGGAATGAGCCACATGCAAATAGAGGAACTTCTGGCATCCGGAGACAGATTTGGCCGTGGAGTCGTGGCAGGTAAAACAGTACTATTGCATGACTTAGCAAGTGGTGAGGACTAAAACACAGCACATCTCATGCTTGATTTAAACTAGGTTTGGAATTGTAGTCTACAGATGAATCGCCAACCCCCTGTCATGTCTTGTTTTTTAGGCTTGGTGGAGGTGGGGGAGACCTGGTGCTGCTCTGACAATGTGCCAGAGGAGGATCTGAGGAAGCTGGAGAAGGCAGCAGTGCTCACTGGGCTCACAGAGAAGCACCTCACACAGCTGTCAAACCCACGCTGGCTCAAGCAGCCCCTTTATGCCAGAGGTCACAAAGACATATGGACAGTAGATATCCCAGTGCAATTACTGCCATCCGTGTAGTTGTTGTAGTAAAATAATGTATACTAATTTTGTACTGACAGGATCATCTATCAAGTTAGGGAGGCAATATATTTGTAGACTACTCGCATACGCTTTAAGGTGCAATAAATGACCAATGGACTAAAGTATTGTCAATGTGATTGTATATCCTGCATGTATAAAATTCATAGACACCATAACTTTGTTGAAATAGGCATTTATTATTAATCTAAATCTGTCTGCAGGGAGAATGGGAGGTGGGGCAATCATGATTGCCTATGTGAATAATTGGAGCTCTGGGAGGTGAATCCCTGTGGCAGTGAGGAGGTTAAAGAGGGCAAGGGTGCCATGCTCGCCATCACTAATGGAAGACCTAAGGATATCCAGGTGGGGGTCTGGAGCTGGGCTATACAAGCTGCTTGGGCATTCCTCTTTGAGGACTGGGTAGTAAACCAGTGCTGGGGCTGCTGGAGCTGTTGCTGTGTTCTCCTCTCAGCCTCCTGGGCTTAAGTGCAGAGGTCTGGTGCCAACGATATGGCTGAAGTGCTTGGGAGTGGAGCTCTGCAGTTCAGCTCAGTCGGAGTCACGTTGCCTGTATCTGCAAAGCTTGGGCTATGCTGGTGACCAGCGCTGGTCTCATTGCTGTTACCTGATTTCTCCCTCCCAATGCCAATTCTTGTGCCTTTGACCTGCACACATCTCTTCATTTGTGGCAGGAGATGTTTGAATCCTTGGCGGAAATTGGTATTGGAGTAGTAGTGCAGCTGCAGGATAAAAAGTCAGTGTCAATCAATCACACGTCAGAATTGGAAACTACCACAACACAATTTGATATTCATGAAACTTGCCTTTGACGTGCATGCATTGTCTTCCTCAGCAATAAAGTGTGCTTAGTCAAGCCGACCTCGATACCAGACATAGGCGTTGAGTTGGCGGAGAAAACTCTTCATGCTAGACGTTTCGCAGATTTTGGGTGGTTCAGTCCTTTTCATCACCTCCCGTGTGAACAGTTCCTCGTCTATCACTACTTACATTCCGGTCTGGTCAACGATATGGCTGAAGTGCCCTCATTTCATAGATTCTATAATTTCGCTCTCTACAATGGTCCACAGTTGTTTTGGGAATTAAAGTAATAAAAATTGGCATCCACCGGTTCATTTTGAGTCTGAGCAGTATCTATCTATGGTTTCTTGGAAATGTTTTTCTGAGCCAGAATCTGGAATGCGCTCTCTTCTTCTTTTTGTCCTCGACTCCAGAGTGTATACCAATACAGGGAGAGAGCGGGGAACGCGAACTTTCAGCATGTTACCTTTCATGGAAACGTTGGTAACCGAAATGTCACATACTTTCAAAATGAATATGCAACGCAGACGTTAAGCACTATATGCGTGGCTTTACGGAGCAAAATGACCCGCCAAGCTTTAGAATTGTGATTTCAATGAAAATATGCTAATAATATTATATTGTTAAAGTCACAATTCAGATTGTTAGAAGTGGAATGGATCAAACATTCTAGAACATTATTTTGTTGAGAAAGATAGGCAACACGAGAATGATTAATTTATTTCACTATATTGAGACAATGGGCGCTTTCACATATCCCCTTATGATCCGGATCCTGGAACGTTTGGTACCCTGATCCGCGCTATAAAGCATATGTGAAACAAAAACGAACCATGGCTGAAACGAATCCTGGACCTGCGTGAGTAGTGGGTCCAAGATCCAGGACCAGAGTACCAGATGTTGTGATGCGATAGCGCGAGTCGAGTGGAACTTTTTTGACAGTTGTAAACCAGTCAGCTCGCTAACGTCATGTAGAATGTGCGTCTTGCAGTGTTGTAGACCGGTCTCGAGACCACATATTGAGTGTCTCTGTCTTGTGTCGGATATATTTGTACTCGGTCTTGACTCGGTCTCGGACAGTGAGGACTCGTCATTTCTTCCCGAGAGTAAATTAAACTCATAAATATCAGCTTCCATTCCGTCAGCGCATAAAACTAAATATCAGCTACTATCAGCTTCCATTCCGTCAGCGCATAAAACCGCTTCGCCAGGCCAAATATATACACTCCTTTCTTGAAACATTATCTTAACAGCCTATATATCTATTACAGTGCCTATGGAAAGTATTCAGACCCCTTGGCTTTTTCCACATTTTGTTACGTTACAGCCTTATTCTAAAATGGATTAAATGTTTTTTTCCCCCCTTATCAATCTACACACAATACCCCATAATGACAAAGCAAAAACAGTTTTTTAGAAATGTTTGCATAAGTATTCAGACCCTTTACTCAGTACTTTGTTGAAGCACCCTTGTCAGTGATTACAGCCTCCAGTCTTCTTGAGTATGATGCTACAAGCTTGGCACACCTGTATTTGGGGAGTTTCTCCCATTCTTCTCTGCAGATCAAATCAAGCTCTGTCAGGTTGGATGGGGAGCATCATTGCACAGCTATTTTCAGGTCTCTCCAGAGATAAAATAAATATTGTATTTGTCATATGCACCGAATACAACCTTACCGTGAAATGCTTACAAGCCCTTAACCAACAATGCAGTTTTAAGAAAACAGAGTTAAGAAAATATTTACTAAATAAACTCAAGTTAAAAAAAGTAACACAATAAAATAACAATAATGAGACTATATACAGGGGGTACCGAGTCAATGTGCGGGGATACAGGTTAGTTGAGGTAATTTGTACATGTAGGTAGGGATAAAGTGACTATGCATAGATAATAAACAGTGAGTAGCAGCAGTGTAAAAACAAGGGGGGGGGGGGGGGTCCGGGTAGTCCGGGTGGCCATTTTATTAATTGTTCAGCAGTCTTATGGCTTGGGGGTAGAAGCTGTTTAGGAGCCTTTTGGACATAGACGTGGCGCTCCGGTACCGCTTTCCGTGCGGTAGCAGAGAGAACAGTCTATACTTGGGTGACTGGAGTCTTTGACAATTTTTTGTGCCTTCCTCTGACACCGCCTAGTATAAAGGTCCTGGATGGCAGAAAGCTTGGCCCCAGTGATGTACTGGGCTGTACGCACTACCCTCTGTAGCGCCTTACGGTCGGATGCCGAGCAGTTGCCAGTGCTTTCTGGTCAGGATGCTCTCTGGTGCAGCTGTATAATTTTTTGAGGATTTGGGGACCCATGCCAAATCTTTTCAGGCGTTGTCGTGCCCTCACGACTTTCTTGGTGTGTTTGGACCATGATAGTTTGTTGGTGATATGGACACCAAGGAACTTGAAACTCTCGACCCGCTCCACTACAGCCCCGTCGATGTGAATGGGGACGTGTTCGGCCCTCCTTTTCCTGTAGTCCACGATCATCTCCTTTGTCTTGCTCACGTTGAGGGAGAGGTTGTTGTCCTGGCACCATACTGCCAGGTCTCTGACCTCTCCCTATAGGCTGTCTCATCATTGTTGGTGATCAGGCCTACCACCGTTGTGTCGTCAGCAAACTTAATGATGGTGTTGGAGTCGTGCTTGGTCACGCAGTCGTGGGTTAACAGGGAGTACAGGAGGGGACTAAGTACGCACCCCTGAGGGGCCCCCGTGTTGAGGATCAGCGTGGCAGATGTGTTGTTGCCTACCCTTACCACCTGGGGCCAGCCCGTCAGGAAGTCCAGGATCCAGTTGCAGAGGGAGGTGTTTAGTCCCAGGGTCCTTAGCTTAGTGGTGAGCTTTGTGGGCACTATGGTATTGAACGCTGAGCTGTAGTCAGTGAACAGCATTCTCACATAGGTGTTCCTTTTGTCCAGGTGGGAAAGTGCAGTGTGGAGTGCGATTGAGATTGTGTCATCTGTGGATCTGTCAGTGAAGACACTTGCCAGTTGGTCCACTCATGCTCTGAGTACACGTCCTGGTAATCCGTCTGGCCCCGCGGCCTTGTGAATGTTGACCTGTTTAAAGGTCTTGCTCACATCGGTTATGGCGAGCGTGATCACACTGTCGTCCGGAACAGCTGGTGCTCTCATGCATGCTTCAGTGTTGCTTGCCTCGAAGTGAGCATAAAAGGCATTTAGCCCGTCTGGTAGGCTTGCGTCACTAGGCAGCTCACGGCTGGGTTTCCCTTTGTAGTCTGTAATAGTTTGCAAGCCCTGCCACATCCGACGAGCGTCAAAGCCGGTGTAGTAGGATTCAATCTTAGTCCTGTATTTACGCTTTTCCTGTTTGATGGTTCGTCTGAGGACATAGCAGGATTTCTTATAAGCGTCCGGATTAGTGTCCCGCTCCTTGAAAGCGGCAGCTCTAGCCTTTAGCTCAGTGTGGATGTTGCCTGTAATTCATGGCTTCTGGTTGGGATATGTACGTACGGTCACTGTGGGGATGACGTCGTCGATGCACTTATTGATGAAGCCAGTGACTGAGGTGGTATACTCCTCAATGCCATTGGATGAATCCCGGAACATATTCCAGTCTGTGCTAGCAAAACAGTCCTGTAGAGTAGCATCCGCGTCATCTGACCACTTCCATATTGAGCGAGTCCCAGGTACTTCCTGCTTTAGTTTTTGCTTGTAAGCAGGAATCAGGAGGATAGAATTATGGTCCGATTTTCCAAATGGAGGGCGAGGGAGAGCTTTGTACGCTTCTCTGTGTGTGGAGTAAAGGTGGTCTCTAGTTTTTTCCCCTCTGGTTGCACTTGTGACATGCTGGTAGAAATTTGGTAAAATGGATGGAAGTTTGCCTGCATTAAAGTCCCTGGCCACCAGGAGCGCCGCTTCTGGATTAGCATTTTCTTGTTTGCTTATGGCCTTAAACAGCTCGTTGAGTGTGGTCTTAGTGCCAGCATCGGTTTGTGGTGGTAAATAGATGGCTACGAAAAATATAGATGAAAACTCTCTTGGTAGATAGTGTGGTTACAGCTTATCATGAGGTACTCTATCATGGTATACCAGATAGTCAGGTTGTATAGCAACATCACATTCATAGTCAATATTCCAATTTGTTTCAGATGATGAAACAAAGTGAATCGCTGTCAAGGATTATGAAAACAGTAGCAGATTTTCACTGACTATCATCTATGACAGGAAGTAAATCATGGAATAAATACATATTTTCAGGGTGATACTAATGTAAGAAAATTACATAATTTATATGTGAAGTAACTATGGATATTAAATCGTTTTTGGGACCCAAACATACTTTTCTTACTGATAGAGGCTGTTCTCTGTGTTGCAGTTTGTTGACTGACAGTGATGTGAACAGGCATCACTAGTTCTCCCACTTCACACCAATACCAGTCAGTGTTCTCCATCTTCAGTCCAATCAAAGTCACTGTTAAGACTTTTCTGTTATTAGCATCACTACACCCCCACCCCTAGTCTTACCGGACGTAGCTGCTCTGTCCTGCCGATGCACGGAAAACCCAGCCAACTGTATATTATCCGTGTCGTCGTTCAGCCACGACTCATAAGATGTTACAGTTTTAATGTCCCGTTGGTAGGATAGTCTCGAACGGAGCTCATCCAGTTTATTCTCCAGTGATTGCACATTGGCTAATAGAACAGATGGTAGATGCAGGTTACCCACTCGCTGACGAATTCTCACAAGGCACCCTAATCTTCGCCCACTGTATTTCCTTATTTTCTTCATGCGAATGACAGGGATTTGGGCCTTGTCTGGGAGCAACATTATATCCTTTGCGTACGACTCATTAAATAAAAAAATATTTGTCCAGTTCGAGGTGAGTAATAGCTGTTCTGATATCCAGAAGCTCTTATCGGTCATAAGAGACGATAGCATCAACATTATGTACAAAATAAGTTACAAACAATATGAAAAAACACACAAAATAGCACAATTGGTTAGGAGCCCATAAAACGGCTGCCATCCCCTCCAGCGTCATTGGAAAATGTTTGATCGGGTTCAAGTCTGTGCTCTGGCTGGGCCACTCAAGGACATTTAGTCCCGAAGCCACTCCTGCGTTGTCTTGGCTGTGTGCTTAAGGTCGTTGTCCTGTTGGAAGGTGAACCTTTGCCCCAGTCTGAGGTCCAGAGCGCTCTTCATCAAGGATCTCTCTGTACTTTGCTCCGCTGAAAAACGTCCCCACAGCATGATGCTGCCACCACCATGCTTCACCGTAGAGATGGTGCCAGGTTTCCTCCAGACATGATGCTTGGCATTCAGGCCTAAGTGTTCAGTCTTAGTTTCATCAGACCAGAAAATCTTGTTTCTCATGGTCTGAGAGTCCTTGAGGTGCCTTTTGGCAAACTCCAAGCAGGCTGTCATGTGCCTTTTACTGAGGAGTGGCTTCCGTCTAGCCACTCTACCATAAAGGCCTGATTGGTGGAGTGCTGCAGAGATGGTTGTCCTTCTGGAAGGTTCTCCCATCTCCATAGAGGAACTCTAGAGCTCTGTCAGAGTGACCATCGGGTTCTTGGTCACCTCCCTGACCAAGGCCCTTCTCCCCCGTTTGCTCAGTTTGGCCGGGCGGCCAGCTCTAGGAAGAGTCTTGGTGGTTCCAAACTTCTTACATTTAAGAATGATGGAGGGCACTGTGTTCTTGGGGACCTTCAATGCTGCATACATTTTTTGGAACCCTTCCCCAGATCTGTGCCTCGACACAATCCTGTCTCAGAGCTCTACGGACAACTCCTTCGATCTCATGGCTTGGTTTTTGCTCTGACATGCACTGTCAACTGTGAGACTTTATATAGACAGGTGTGTGCCTTTCCAAATCATGTCTAATCAATTGAATTTACCATTGGTGGACTCCAATCAAGTTGTAGAAACGTCTCAAGGATGATCAATGGAAACAGTATGCACCTGAGCTCAATTTCGAGTCTCATAGCATAGGGTCTGAATAGTTATGCAAATAAGGTATTTCTGTTTTTTATTTTTAATAAATGTGCAAACATGTCTAAAACCTGTTTTCACTTTGTTATTATGGGGTATTGTGTGTAGGTTGATGAGGCTATAACGTAACAAAATGTGGAAAGTCAAGGGGTCTGTATACTTTCCGAATGCACTGTATAGACATGTTTGCGCAGTGGTGAACCTATAGGCATTCAGTGTGTGACAGGTTCGTGATTCTGAAAGGACATCAACCGTAATACCAGCGCACTCATGTAGGATAGTGCACTTTTTGTGGTGTATTGGAGGGTATACGCAGGTATAAGCCGTATACCCACTTTGTTTTCATTGTGCATTGCGTATACTCACTTCTTAATCCCTACTGATGCGTATCAAAGTAGTGTAGTGGAGGTATATGACTTATCAATTATGTAGTACAATAGAGAAATCATGCACAAAGTAGCCTACACAATCGCAAAGCACGTGAAATATATTCACATGTGTATATATCATCTGCAGGCAGCAAGAGTATGCAGCTCTCAAATGTTTTGGCATACCCTTACGAAAAAAGATTGCAGTTTTGAAACTGCAGTAAAAGTGCAGTAACTGCAGTCGACTGTGGTATTTTGGATGCAGTAATTGCAGAATAACTGCAGTTATACTGCACTCTAACTGCAGTTACACTGCACAATTACTGCAGTAAAAAAAAAAACTGGTAGGGTAGGAAAGACGTTTCAACTTATGATATCTACCAGTAAATGCTAACTAAGGCAACAATGGGCATGCAAACCAGGTATTGAAAATGTTTAGTTCGAAGTGTTGGTTAGGATATTTGTGATGCCCAATTGTCATCATGCACTGTTTGCATCAGGGGCGTAGACATGGATGGGCCTGGATGGACAGAGGCCCACCCACTGGGGAGCCAGGCCCTGACAGGCCCAACCAATCAGATTGATGTGGTGTAAGCATTATTGTGGACTTATACGATCATTTATTTTTTTTATTAAAAGAAAGTGTGATTTTGAGAGTGAAAATCTGAAAAATCTATAGGAAAACTCATTAAAAGAAAACATTAGAAAACATAGGATTTTTACACAGGGTGCCTTTCCTTCGCTGGGCTGGCCGTTTGGGAACTTTTGGACAAAATATGAGTATACCCACTTCACCAGGCACCACTACACCACTGCATAGGGCCGATGGAAAGACAGCAGTCACACACAGCATGATGTTAAAGGATAAGCAGTCCATAAACTCGGACATAATAAGCCAGTAGGTCCCAATCATAAAAATACAAAAACACAACCATTAAGCATTTCCCAATCGAAATGTACAACAATTACTTCCCATTGCAAAAAGCATTTCACGTTTAGTACACAAAGTAACTGGTGATCTAAAGTTTAAAGTGGAACTGACAGTGTTCTAACTATTTTGCAGATATGAAACTAACAGACAATAATAATATCAGTAAAAAATATAAAATTCCCAGTTTATGCTACAAAATCAACTTTATAAGAGGTTTTAAAAATAGGTTATATTTGACTCAACGTTCCATGACCTACACTAAGGCATTGTTGGCTGAATAGATGGATGCAGTTCAATGCATGATTAATATAATTCACCAATACATTTCTTGGTAGTCCAAAAAATATTGCTATCAGGTTCTAAATGACAGCTGGCCTGGTAAATTGTTTGCTGCCTCCATTCGGGATGCACTGTTTCAGTTTCAATATTCTGGACAAAAAACGGACGAATGTAACTAACGCTGGGAATGTCAATAAAATCAAACTAGCAAGGGCAACGATCACAATCAGTCATAACATGGCTAATAGCCTAGCGTATCTATTTATGTAGCAAGCTAAAAACACGGAGCCTAACGTTAGCTAGCTAGCTTCTAGGAGGATGTCATGTCATGCCATTGGAGGAGTGGGTGAGTGACTGACTTTTTCCCCTCATATCATTTTTCGGTGGCTATACACAGCTAGAGATGCAGGTGTCATTTGGTTAGCTAGCAAGAACTTAATGACTGAATGTACGAACGCGCAACACCTGCTAAATATGACCGGTGTCAGTAAAGGCAGGCAAAAAATGTAATAAATAGTCAAGAAAGCTCTAGATAACATGTAAACAGCCTAACCAGCTCTGCTACGGCGAGTAAAATGGTCAGAGTGAGGTGTTCTCTCATTTGTGTCTGGAAGTAGCTAGCAAGCTAGCCAACTTTAGCCAGTTAGCTTGGGTGCTTGGTTGCGACAAGCATGCATTGGCAGGCAAGCTGCAGAAGGAGGAGGAGGCTACAATTCCCCATCGTTTATCAGTGCAATTTTGACGGCCAATTAGCTGAAAAAGTTTGAGGCTGTATCTAATGTTCCTTCGTTAGATTTTAGCTAATCTTGCTCTGGCTAGCATTAGTTGTTGATCTTGTTGTTGATTTGCATAACTGGGGGAGAGAGAGCCTACCTTTTCATGGTTGTTTGATCAATAGGACTGTAAAGTTCCCAAATGTAACCATGGTTATGTGAACTATTGGATCACTCCAAAATGGTATCCTTCTGCTCGGTAGGATACAGTGCATTCCAAGTAAGAATTTCAGATTAGTCCCGTGTACCGGGTAGGGCTGCGGCTGACCCCCTTAAATAGCTGCCGCTGCACTAATCCCACCTTGGGTCCTTTTCGAGGCGCCGTAGATCACAGACAAGACGATTGGAGTGATCCAATAGTTCACATAACCGTCGTTACATATGTAACCTTCGTTATGTAGCACTCTATTGGATCACTCCAATATGGTATCACAATACCAGATTAATCGGTGAACTAGGCATGGCCAGACGAGCAAAATCCTGTAGGATTGAAGTCAAGGCAGTCATGGTTGCTGTGTCCCTCCATCACCCTCTAGGGAAGTGGAGGCAACACCCAACACGGCCCAACCTTGTTGGCGGCAGCAACATTGACTCGATAGTACCTAGCAAGGGGAACTCCTCGGAGCAGGGCCCTCTAATAGAAGCTGATATGCTGTAGTAATAGTGCCCACAATCCAATGTGAGAGTCTCTGTTTCGATAGGCTCTTCCCCAGAACTCTCTGACCATAACACATGAACAGCTGAACTGATTGTCGTATTGTCTTAGTAACGTACAATCAGGGAAAAAAGTATTTGATCCCCTGCTGATTTTGTACATTTGCCCACTGTCAAAGACATGATCAGTCTATACTTTTAATGGTAGGTTTATTTGAACAGTGAGAGACAGAATAACAACAACAAAATCCAGAAAAACGCATGTCAAAAATGTTATAAATTCATTTGCATTTTAATGAGGGAAATAAATATTTGATCCCTCTGCAAAACATGACTTAGTACTTGGTGGCAAAACCCTTATTGGCAATCACAGAGGTCAGACGTTTCTTGTAGTTGGCCACCAAGTTTGCACACATCTCAGGAGGGATTTTGTCCCACTCCTCTTTGCAGATCTTCTCCAAGTCATTAAGGTTTCGAGGCTGACGTTTGGCAACTCTAACCTTCAGCTCCCTCCACAGATTTTCTATGGGATTAAGGTCTGGAGACTGGCTAGGCCACTCCAGGACCTTAATGTGCTTCTTCTTGAGCCACTCCTTTGTTGCCTTGGCCGTGTGTTTTGGGTCATTGTCATGCTAGAATACCCATCCACGACCCATTTTCAATGCCCTGGCTGAGGGAAGGAGGTTCTCACCCAAGATTGACGGTACATGGCCCGTCCATCGTCCTTTTGATGCGGTGACGTTGTCCTGTCCCCTTAGCAGAAAAACGCCCCTAAAGCATAATGTTTCCACCTTGGGGTCATAGGCAGCATTGCTTCTACTCCAAACACGGCGAGTTGAGTTGATGCCAAAGAGCTCGATTTTGGTCTCATCTGACCACAACACTTTCACCCAGTTCTCCTCTGAATCATTCAGATGTTCATTGGCAAACTTCAGATGGCCCTGTACATGTGCTTTCTTGAGCAGGGGGACCTTGCGGGCGCTGCAGGATTTCAGTCCTTCACTGCGTAGTGTGTTACCAATTGTTTTCTTGGTGACTATGGTCCCAGCTGCCTTGAGATCATTGACAAGATCCTCCCGTGTAGTTCTGGGCTGATTCCTCACCGTTCTCATGATCATTGCAACTCCACGAGGTGAGATCTTGCATGGAGCCCCAGGCCGAGGGAGATTGACTGTTATTTTGTGTTTCTTCCAATTTGCGAATAATCGCACCAACTGTTGTCACCTTCTCACCAAGCTGTTGGCGATGGTCTTGTAGCCCATTCCAGCCTTGTGTAGGTCTACAATCTTGTCCCTGACATTCTTGGAGAGCTCTTTGGTCTTGGCCATGGTGGAGAGTTTGGAATCTGATTGATTGATTGCTTCTGTGGACAGGTGTCGTTTATACAGGTAACAAACTGAGATTAGGAGCACTCCCTTTAAGAGTGTGCTCCTAATCTCAGCTCGTTACCTGTATAAAAGACACCTGGGAGCCAGAAATCTTTCTGATTGAGATGGGGTCAAATACTTATTTCCCCCATTAAAATGCAAATCAATTTCTAACATTTTTGACATGTGTTTTTCTGGATTTTTGTTGTTGTTATTCTGTCTCTCACTGTTCAAATAAACCTACCATTAAAATTATAGATTGATCATTTCTTTGTCAGTGGGCAAACATACAAAATCAGCAGGGGATCAAATACTTTTTTCCCTCACTGTACTGTACATATGGGTACGCTGTAACTCACGCCACGTTAATGTTTATTCTACTATACGTGGGGGTGTTGGCAGGATGTAAGGAGTGTGCTTAGTCCTTCAGTGGTCTGCTCTTGTTAAGCTAGCTACTGCATAGCTCGTTCACTGTGGAACACACAAGAGTCTAGACAAGATGGCTGCGCCCTGTGAGAGATAAGCGTGGTGCACCTAACGACACATGACTCACTCTCGGGGGAGAACTGCAAGCTCGCCGGAACGAAACATACACAGATTCCCGATCTTGCGAGGTTAGGCTCGGTCCCCGAAGGCTAACCAGGAGGGTTCAGGTGGACAGACAAGACACAGCCAACTAAGACAAACCCCAGAGACCAGCAAAGAAAAATCCTGATTGGGTCTTTTTTTCTCTTCAGTGTTAACCCTTTCCTTTCCAACAAAAACTGAAGAGATTAAATCAGAACATCACTGAAAATAATAACATAATGATCATTATTATTATATTATTATAATCATCGTAGAAGGCCCATTGTTCCCCACTGTGTTTGGGTTAGTAATAATTTGTAGAGTGGCTATATTTTCCCTCAGCATACATTCTTTCACTATTCTGATTGTCTAAAGAATCCATATGTTGTTCTGAAATATGAACACAGAAATACTGGACATTTTGAACTCTTATTATGGTGGTGATTTGACCAAATTACAATTATGGTCTTGAATTGGACTCGCATTTTTCTGGTCTCGGCCTTGACTTGGTCTCGTCTCGGACCCCTTGTCCCCCTCCCGGTCTCGGTCTTGACTCTGTCTCGCCCCCCTCGGTCTTGGTGTTGACTCGGACTTGATTTGCTCCGGTCTTGGTCTTGAATCGGTCTAGCTTTAGGTGGTCTCGAACCCAACACTGGCGTCTTGCATGTGAAAACGCCCATTGGCATGTAAAAAAACAAGTCACCAACAGAATGTTCCAGTCATCATTTTCTCGTCCTACTTTTCCCTTCATGATATAGGCCTAAAGTGTGTGGTCGTTTTCAATTAGGCCATATGCCGTTTATTTAATTAAGTGTGGACATAGGCTATTTTTGCACATGATGTTAATAAACCCATTTGTGTACAGTATTCGATTACTGAAGAAAATATGTTGCCCATTGTTGTAACATAAACGTTTCGTTTTGACAGGATGCTTTGCGTGTTGGTCCAATTGAAGTTGGAACGTCATGAATATACCGTATATATAGCCTACTGTATGTTCTCTCCAAGTTGCTAATAAACCAATCCATACTAGTGGAGGTTCTTTCAAATCGGCTAGAGATGACTATCCAATCAGACCAGTCTCGTAGTGAGCTAGCGCGAGGCTCAGGCTGTGTACTCGGCTATTAAATCCTAAACGAGCCGACGTGGGATCGTGTGACTGACTGCGCTCAAACAAGCAAAACAGGTAGGCAGACTAAGGTCCTATTGAAACCAATTGTTTGTTATATATTGGCAGCCTATAAGAAATGTATCTTTGGATAATGTTTCTCATTCTTTACAATTTGTTCATATGTTCTATTAATAAACAGTTGAATTAATTAGCTAGTGGCCTAATTTCTGTTTTTTGTGGTAGATTATCGAGACATCTGTATGTTGAAAAGCATTGTAATTTGTTCGATTTAATATGATTGATTTTTTGACTGTTCATTATTGGATGTTTAATGCATTAAAATGGGTGGCTATTTAAGCCATTGATAAAGACCACAACCAGCCATCAAATGTTATTTCAAGTCTGACAATCTCATGAAACGTCCCATTTCATTTTAATCTCATATGCATTTTAGTTCCCTCGATAAATCTTATTTTGTTTCTTTTGCGTTTCGGTTTGCAGTGTATGACTCCGTGCTGCCATCGATATACCAGTCATGGCTGGCTTGTACAGCCTTTGTTACTGACAGCTCTGGCGGGCGGTGCTTGGAGAACTTTGACAAACTGATGTAATGTCCGCTTTTGGAAATGAAATGTAGGCCAATAGTTTTTGGAAATGAAATGTAGGCCTATAGATAGGCTACACATAGGAGTCTAAATAAGGTTTTTCAGATGATATCAAACGATTGAGATTAGAACGTAGGTAATGCGTTCACATTGCTCCCGTGGCATTTGTAATCCGAGGCTGTGTGGCTTTGTTACTAAACCTTTCCCTAGCAGTGGAACAGAGGCCATTTTATCAATGGACTCCTAAAGCAGAGCAACCCTTCTTCATTCGGCATCAAATAGCCTAGCCCCCATACAAGCGTGCATTTAGAAATGTGTGTTCAAATATGCCTAATGGGTCTATTTGTGACGGGTAAGAAAACAAAACACAAAAAGCTGTTAAAATTAAAGGACAGTTTCTGTCATGAGAAGACATTTCACAAAATGGAAGATGAATAATTCCTGGTGAGGAATTCTCTTTTATCCGCAAGGAGGCCTATTATGAGTTGCATCACCAACACACTCACTAAACATTTCTTCAAATTAATCTCAGAGATGTGTGTGTTGGCGGTGGATGAGATTACTAAATGTCTCCAATTATTAATTTAGGAAACTTTAGGTAGTATAGTTATCAAAAAATCTGATATGTAGTGCATTCGGAAAGTATTTAGACCCCTTGATTTTTTCCACATTTTATGTTACAGCCTTATTCTAAAATGGATTCAATTGTTTTTTTCCTTCAAGCTACACACAATACCCCATAATGACAAAGCTATTTTCAGGTCTCTCCAGAGATGTTTGATCGGGTTCAAGTCCGGGCTCTAGCTGGGCCACTCAAGGATGTTCAGAGACTTGTCCCTAAGCCAACAACAATACTATCCAGGTCTGTGCCAAACAGTTTGAGCTTCTACTTCTAAAAATCCACCTTTCCAGAAATAAGTCTCTCACTGTTGCCGCTTGCTACAGACCCCCCTCAGCCCCCAGTTGTGCCCTGGACACAATATGTGAATTGCTTGCCCCCCATCTATCCTCAGCGTTCGTACTGCTTGGTGACCTAAACTGGGATATGCTTAACACCCCGGCTGTCCTACAATCTAAACTAGATGCCCTCAATCTCACACAAATGATCAAGGAACCTACCAGGTACAACCCTAAATCCGTAAACATGGGCACCCTCATAGATATCATCCTGACTAATTTACCCTCTAAATACACCTCCGCTGTCTTCAACCAGGATCTCAGCAATCACTGCCTCATTGCCTGCATCCGTAATGGGTCCGCGGTCAGACGACCACCCCTCATCACTGTCAAACGCTCCCTAAAACACTTCAGCGAGCAGGCCTTTCTAATTGACCTGGCCCGGGTATCCTGGATGGATATTGACCTCATTCCGTCAGTAGAGGATGCCTGGATGTTCTTCAAAAGTGTTTTCATCTCCATCTTAAATAAGCATGCCCCATTCAAAAAATTCAGAACTAAGAACAGATATAGCCCCTGGTTCACCCCAGACTTGACTGCCCTTGACCAGCACAAAAACATCCTGTGGCGTACTGCATTAGCATCGAACAGCCCCTGCGATATGCAACTTTTCAGGGAAGTCAGGAACCAATATACACAATCAGTTAGGAAAGCAAAGGCTAGCTTTTTCAAACAGAAATGTGCATCCTGTAGCACTAACTCCAAAAGGTTTTGGGACACTGTAAAGTCCATGGAGAATAAGAGCACCTCCTCCCAGCTTCAATAAGCATTTTGCTACGGCTGGCCATGCTTTCCACCTGGCTACCCCTACCCCGGCCACCAGCTCTGCACCCTCCGCTGCAACTTGCCCATGCCCCCCTCGCTTCTCCTTCACCCAAATTCAGATAGCTGATAAATCTGGACCCCTACAAATCAGCTGGGCTAGACAATCTGAACCCTTTCTTTCTAAAATTAGCCGCCGAAATTGTCGCAACCCCTATTACTAGCCTGTTCAATCTCTCTTTCGTATCGTCTGAGATCCCCAGAGATTGGAAAGCTGCCGCGGTCATCCCCCTCTTCAAAGGGGTTGACACACTAGATCCAAACGGTTACAGACCTATATTTACATTTACAAATTGGTGCATTCAACGTATGATAGCCAGTGGGACAACCACTTTGTTTTTTCTTTTTTATAAATGGGGGGTGGGGGAAGAAGGATTACTTTATACTATTCCAGGTATTCCTTAAAGACATAGGGTTTCAAGTGTCTCTGGAAAGTGGTCAGTGACTCCGCTGTCCTGGCGTCGTGGGGGAGCTTGTTCCACCATTGGGGTGCCAGAGCAGCGAATAGCTTTGACTGGGCTGAGCGGGAACTGTGCTTCCGTAGAGGTAGGGGAGCTAGCAGGCCAGAGGTGGATGAACGTAGTGCCCTCGTTTGGGTGTAGGGTCTGATCAGAGCCTGAAGGTAAGGAGGTGCCGTTCCCCTCACAGCTCCGTAGGCAAGCACCATGGTCTTGTAGTAGATGCGAGCCTCAACTGGAAGCCAGTGGAGTGTGCGGAGGAGCGGGGTGGCATGGGAGAACTTGGGAAGGTTGAACACCAGATGGGCTGCAGCGTTCTGGATAAGTTGTAGGGGTTTAATGGCACAGGCAGGGAGCCCAGCCAACAGTGAGTTGCAGTAATCCAGACGGGAGATGACAAGTGCCTGGATTAGGACCTGTGCCGCTTTCTGTGTAAGGTAGGGTCGTATTCTGCGAATGTTGTAGAGCCTATGTCCATCCTGCCCTGCCTTTTGAAAGTATTTGAAAGCCAAGTTAACAAACAGATCACCGACCATTTCGAATCCCACCGTACCTTCTCCGCTATGCAATCTGGTTTCCGAGCTGGTCATGGGTGCACCTCAGCCCCGCTCAAGGTCCTAAACGATATAATAACCATAAAGGACAGTACTGTGCAGCCGTCTTCATAGACCTGGCCAAGGCTTTTGACTCTGTCAATCACCGCATTCTTATTGGCAGACTAAATAGCCTTGGTTTCTCAAATGACTGCCTCGCCTGGTTCACCAACAACTTCTCAGATAGAGTTCAATGTGTCAAATCGGAGGGCCTGTTGTCTGGACCTCTGGCAGTCTCTATGGGGGTGCCACAGGGTTCAATTCTCGGGCCGACTCTTTGCTCTGTATATCAATGATGTCGCTCTTGCTGCTGGTGACTCTCAGATCCACCTCTACGCAGACGACACCATTTTGTATACATCTGGCCCTTCATTAGACACTGTGTTAACAAACCTCCAAACGAGCTTCAATGCCATACAACACTCCTTCCGTGGCCTCCAACTTCTCTTAAACGCTAGTAAAACTAAATGCATGCTCTTCAATCGAACGCTGCTTGCACCTGCCCGCCCGACTAGAATCACTACTCTCGGCGGGTCTGACTTAGAATATGTGGACAACTACAAATACATAGGTGTCTGGTTAGACCGTAAACTCTCCTTCCAGACTCACATTAAGCACCTCCAATCCAATTCCTATTTCGCAACAAAGCCTCCTTCACTCATGCTGCTAAACATGCCCTCGTAAAACTGACTATCCTACCGATCCTTGACTTCGGCAATGTCATTTACAAAATAGCTTCCAACACTCTACTCAGCAAATTGGATGTAGTCTATCACAGTGCCATCCGTTTTGTCACCAAAGCCCCATATACTACCCACCATTGTGACCTGTACGCTCTCGTTGGCTGGCTCTCACTACATATTAATTGCCAAACCCACTGGCTCCAGGTAATCTATAAATCACTTCTAGGCGAATCCCTGCCTTATCTTAGATCATTGGTCACCATAGCAACACCCACCTGTAGTATGCGTTCCAGCAGGTATATCTCACTGGTCATCCCCAAAGCCAACACCTCATTTGGCTGCCATTTCTTCCAGTTCTCTGTTGCAAATGACTGGAACGAACAGCAAAAATCTCTGAAGCTGGAGACACTTATCTCCCTCACTAACTTTAAGCATCAGTTGTCAGGGCAGCTTACCGATCACTGCACCTGTACACAGCCCATCTGTAATTAACCCACCCAACTACCGCATCCCCATATTGTTATTTACATTGGTGAACCTTCGCCCCATTCTGAGGTCCTGAGCACTCTGGAGCAGGTTTTCATCAAGGATCTCTCTATACTTTGCTCCGTTCATCTTTCCCTCGATCCTGACTAGTCTCCAAGTGGGCTGTCATGCCTTTTACTGAGGATTGACTTCCGTCTGGCCACTCTACCATAAAGGCCTGATTTGGTGGAGTACTGCAGAGATGGTTGTCCTTCTGGAAGGTTTTCCCATCTCCACAAAGGAACTCTGGAGCTCTGTTAGAATAACCATCGCGTTCTTGGTCACCTCCCTTACCAAGGTCCTTCTCCCCCGATTGCTCAGTTTGGCCAGGCGGTCAGCTCTAGGAAGAGTCTTGGTGGTTCCAAACTTCTTCCATTTAAGAATGATGGAGGACACTGTTCTTGGGGACCTTCACTGCTGCAGACATTTTTTGGTACCCTTCCCCAGATCTGTGCCTCAACACAATCCTGTCTCAGAGCTCTATGGACAGTTCCTTCGACCTCATGGCTTGGTTTTTGCTCTGACTTCTTCTTCAGTATAATGGCGTTCGCAACAATTAGATGTCCATTCCGCCACCTACTTTGCGGGTGGCTAATAAGGATCCCAAAAAGCAAAACATTTGGGTAAAAATAAATAAAATATCACACAAACTACCAAAAAATAAATTAACAAAACATCAACCTGCTTTTCTGTAAAATAAACAAACTTTCTAAGTCCCAACACAGGCTCAAAAGCCTCCAGTGAGGGCGGGACATTTCCTAGCGACAATAGCCCTTGTAGTGCTTCTGCCGTGAAGTCATGGAGCCCCAAAAACTTCTCGGCTGCAGATATAATATCCAGCTTCTTGGACTTCTTAGACACTTGTGCTGTACAATTAATCACTGTGGCTATAAATGCCACAATCCACCTTCACAATGAGTGTATCCAGATCACCCGATTGACTTAAAACACTAGCAGCTGGTTGCAATGCATCCAGCGCCATATCTTCAACACTGTTGCCTCTTGCCCCTCGACTCTCTTCACCGCCTCCACATAGGAGATCCGCTGCACAGCCCTGATCCTTGACACCTCGACCTCCTTCACCCCACCACAGTTGCAACATTTTCCATTCACAGATTCTTCAATATCATACTTCTCCCGTCTGCAAACATTTGACACGTGACCATATCCTTTACAATTTCCACACTGTAATGGTTTGGACACATGCTCTCACCGCATACCTCACATATCCAAGCTTCACATATTCAGTCTCCTCAAACAACAATAATATCGACAGGCTTTTCTCCTTCCTTCCATATACCATATTGGTCAGGTGACGTGCATTGACCACTCCTGGGATTTTCTGACTAAGGTACTCATCTATATCCAATGAGACTCCAGTTATAACTCCTTTGGCAGACACCCTGCTCCGACGATCAATACGTTACTTCTGACGTGGACAATTTTGCCAGCTCCAGTGCACGCTTCTTCTGTTCTTCATCAACCAAAATAACCAAAACAAGGTCGCTTCTAGTCACCTTGATTGAATCCACCTTTCCCACTGCTTTCTTCACAGTCCTCGACATTACAAATGGATTTCCCAAATGAATCTACGTGTCCAAAAACTGCAGTCAAATAAGAAATGCATTATGGGACCGGTCCTTGTCTTGTACTACAACTTTTGCTCATTTCTTTCCATTCATCATCACACACTTCACTTGCCGCACTTTCAGATTCAAGCACAGTCGCCATTTCCTCTCCCCTGCTAGGACTCTCTCTGACATGCACTGTCAACTGTGGGACCTTATATAGACAGTTGTGTGCCTTTCCAAATCATGTCCAATCAATTGAATTTACCACAGGTGGACTCCAAACAAGTTGTGGAAACAGACACCTGAGCTCAATTTCGACTCTCATAGCAAAGGGTCTGAATACTTATGTAAGGTATTTCTGTTTTTAATTTTGAATAAATGTGCAACAATAGAAAGTAAAAAGAAACTGTTTTCGCTTTGTCATTATGGGATATTGTGTGTAGATTGAGGGGGAAAAAATTATATTTAATCAATTTTAGATAAGGTTGTAACGTAACAAAGTGGAAAGTCAAAGGGAATACTTTCTGAATGCACTGTACTTTTTGACAGTTTAACCCTGTGCGTCAGAGTGGGCTCACCTACAGTACCAGTCAAAAGTTTGGACACCTACTCATTCCAGGGGTTTTATTTATTTTTACTATTTTCTACATTGTAGAATAATAGTTAAGACATCAAAACTAGGAAATAACACAAATCAAAATCATGTAGTAACCAAAAAAGTGTTAAACAAATCAAAATATATTTTATATTTGAGAATCTTCAAAGTAGCCACCCTTTGTCTTGACAGCTTTGTACACTCTTGACATTCTCTCAGCCAGCTTCATGAGGTAGTCACCAGGAATGGATTACAATTAACAGGTGTGCCTTGTTAAAAGTTAATTTGTGGAATTTCTTGAGCCAATCAGTTGTGTTGTGACAAGGTAGTGATGGTATACTCCCGTCTGGATTACTGCAACTCGCTGTTGGCTGGCCTCCCTGCCTGTGCCATTAAACCCCTACAACTCATCCAGAACGCCGCAGCCCGTCTGGTGTTCAACCTTCCCAAGTTCTCTCACGTCACCCCCCTCCTCTGCACACTCCACTGGCTTCCAGTTGAAGCTCGCATCCGTTACAAGACCATGGTGCTTGCCTATGGAGCAGTGAGGGGAACGGCACCTCTGTACCTTCGGGCTCTGATCAGTCCCTACACCCAAACGAGGGCATTGCGTTCATCCACCTCTGGCCTGCTGGCTCCCCTTCCTCTGCGGAAGCATAGTTCCCGCTCAGCCCAGTCAAAACTGTTCGCTGCTCTGGCACCCCAATGGTGGAACAAGCTCCCTCACGACGCCAGGACAGCGGAGACACTCACCACCTTCCGGAGACATTTGAAACCCCACCTCTTTAAGGAATACCTGGGATAGGATAAAGTAATCCTTCTACCCCCCCCCCCCCCAAAAAAAATTGTGAAGTGGTTATCCCACTGGCTATAGGGTGAATGCACCAATTTGTGAGTCGCTCTGGATAAGAGCGTCTGCTAAATGACGTAAATGTGCCCTTGAGCAAGGCACTTAACCCTAATTGCTCCTGTAAGTCGCTCTGGATAAGAGCGTCTGCTAAATGACTAAAATGTAAATGTAAAATGTATACAGAAGATAGCCCTATTTGGTAAAAGACCAAGTCCATATTATGGCAAGAACAGCTCAAATAAGCAAAGAGAAACAACAGTCCATCATTACTTTACTTTAAGACATGATGGTCAGTCTATCCATAACATTTCAAGAACTTTGTACGTTTCTTCAAGTGCTGTCGCAAAAACCATCAAGCGCTATGATGTAACTGGCACTCATGAGGACCGCCACAGGAAAGGAAGACCCAGAGATACCTCTGCTGCAGAGGATAAGTTAGAGTTATCAGCCTCAGAAATTGCAGCCCAAATAAATAATTCAGAATTCAAGTAACAGACACATCTCAACATCAACTGTTCAGAGGAGACTGTGTGAATCAGGCCTTCATGGTCGAATTTCTGTAAAGAAACCACTACTAAAGGACACCAATAAGAAGAGACTTGCTTGGGCCAAGAAACACGAGCAATGGACATTAGACCGGTGGAAATCTGTCCTTTGGTCTGATGAGTCCAAATTTGAGATTTTTGGTTCCAACCGCCGTGTCTTTGTGAGACGCAGAGTAGGTGAACAGATCTCCGCATGTGTGGTTCCCACCGTGAAGCATGGAGGAGGAGGTGTGGTGGTGCTTTGCTGGTGACACTGTCTGTGATTTATTTAGAATTCAAGGCACACTTAACCAGCATGGCTACCACAGCATTCTGCAGCGATACACCATCCCATCTGGTTTGGGCTTAGTGGGACTATCATTTGTTTTTCAACAGGACAATGACCCAACACACCTCCAGGCTGTGTAAGGGCTATTTTACCAAGGAGAGTGATGGAGTGCAGCATCAGATGACCTGGCCTCTACAATTCCCCAACCTCAGCCAAATTGAGATGGTTTGAGATGAGTTGGACCGCAGAGTGAAGGAAAATCAGCCAACAAGTGCTCAGCATATGTGGGAACTCCTTCAAGACTGTTGGAAAATCCTTCCAGGTGAAGCTGGTTGAGAGAATGCCAAGAGTGTGCAAAGCTGTAATCAAGGCAAAGGGTGGCTACTTTGAAGAATATAAAATATATTTTGATTTGTTTAACACTTTTTTGGTTACTACATGATTCCATATGTATTATTTCATACTTTAGATGTCTTCACTATTATTCTACAATGTAGAAAATATGAAAAATAAAGAAAAACCCTTGAATGAGTAGGTGTGTATGTATGTACAGTGAGGGGGGGGGGGGGAGTATTTGATCCCCTGCTGATTTTGTACGTTTGCCCACTGACAAAGACATGATCAGTCTATAAATTTAATGGTAGGTTTATCTGAACAGTGAGAGACAGAATAACAACAAAACAATCCAGAAAAACGCATGTCAAAAATGTTATAAATTGATTTGCATTTTAATGAGGGAAATAAGTATTTGACCCCTCTGCAAAACATGACTTAGTACTTGGTGGCAAAACCCTTTTTGGCAATCAGAGGTCAGACGTTTCTTGTAGTTGGCCAACAGGTTTGCACACATCTCAGGAGGGATTTTTTTCCACTCCTCTTTGCAGATCTTCTCCAAGTCATTAAGGTTTCGAGGCTGACGTTTGGCAACTCAAACCTTCAGCTCCCTCCACAGATTTTCTATGGGATTAAGGTCTGGAGACTGGCTAGGCCACTCCAGGACCTTAATGTGCTTCTTCTTGAGCCACTCCTTTGTTGCCTTGGCCGTGTGTTTTGGGTCATTGTCATGCTGGAATACCCATCCACAACCCATTTTCAATGCCCTGGCTGAGGGAAGGAGGTTCTCACCCAAGATTTGGCGGTACATGGCCCGTCCATCGACCCTTTGATGCGGTGAAGTTGTCCTGTTCCCTTAGCAGAAAAACACCCCCAAAGCATAATGTTTCCACCTCCATGTTTGACGGTGGGGATGGCGTTCTTGGGGTCATAGGCAGCATTCTTCCTCCTCCAAACACGGCGAGTTGAGTTGATGCCAAAGAGCTCGATTTTGGTCTCATCTGACCACAACACTTTCACCCAGTTCTCCTCTGAATCATTCAGATGTTCATTGGCAAACTTCAGAAGGCCCTGTATATGTGCTTTCTTGAGCAGGGGGACCTTGCGGGCGCTGCAGGATTTCAGTCCTTCACGGCGTAGTGTGTTACCAATTGTTTTCTTGGTGACTATGGTCCCAGCTGCCTTGAGATCATTGACAAGATCCTCCCGTGTAGTTCTGGGCTGATTCCTCACCGTTCTCATGATCATTGTTACTCCACGAGGTGAGATCTTGCATGGAGCCCCAGGCCGAGGGAGATTGACAGTTATTTTGTGTTTCTTCCATTTGCGAATAATCGCACCAACTGATGTCACCATCTCACCAAGCTGCTTGGCGATGGCCTTGTAGCCCATTCCAGCCTTGTGTAGGTCTACAATCTTGTCCCTGACATCCTTGGAGAGCTCTTTGGTCTTGGCCATGTTGGAGAGTTTGGAATCTGATTGATTGCTTCTTTGGACAGGTGTCTATTATACAGATAACAAGCTGAGATTAGGAGCACTCCCTTTAAGAGTGTGCTCCTAATCTCAGCTCGTTACCTGTATAAAAGACACCTGGGAGCCAGAAATCTTTCTGATTGAGAGGGGCTCAAATACTTATTTCCCTCATTTAAAATGCAAATCAATTTATACAATTTTTGATATGCGTTTTTCTGGATTTATTTGTTGTTATTTTGTCTCTCACTGTTCAAATAAACCTGCCATTAAAATTATAGACTGATCATTTCTTTGTCAGTGGGCAAACATACAAAATCAGCAGGGGATCAAATACTTTTTTCCCTCACTGTAAGGATTCGGCTAAAGGCTTTAAGAACTGGTCTTCTAGTGCGTTTGGTACAGAGAATAAGAGGCAGATTTCCGGGCGTTGTAGAATAGATTCAGGGCATTATGTACAGACAAGGATATGGAAGGATATGAGTACAGTGGCAGTACACCTAAGCATTGGGTAACTATGAAAGAGAGAGCATCACTGGAGGTACCGATTTGAGCCGGGCTCCGCGTGTATGGGGGTGGGACAAAGGAGCTCTCTGAGGCTGGTTGAGCTGAACTTTGGGCTCTACAGTGAAATTGTATAATAAGAACTAACCCAAACAGCAATAGGCTAGGCATATTGACATGGGAGAGAGGCTTAACGCAATCACAAGTGTTATTCAAGAGGGCTAAGACAACAACTGGTAATGGCGATGAAAGTTTGGGCTGAGGCTAAACCGATAAACAGGATGTGGTACCGTGTAAAGGAACAGTCTGGCAGGCATTAGCTGTGTAGCTGAGTGATCATAAGGTCCAGTGAACAGCACTAAGTAAGTCCGGGAGCAGATTGTAGGCTGCTAAAGCACAGGCGAGCAGGAGGCACGGCTGTTGATTGCGCATGCTAGCGGGCCGGGGCTAGCAGATGGATCTTCGTGGTCGTCGCAACGGGAAGCCTGTTGAAACCACATCAGACAATTACGTCGGCAGACCAGTCGTGATGGATCGGCGGGGCTCCGTGTTGACACTAGGAGGTCCCGTCCGGTTGACAGAGAGGTAGATAGCCGGGAGATGGGCCTGGCTCGAGGCTAGCTCAAGGCTAACTGGTACGTCGGGAAGTGGTGATTAGCCAACAACAGCCATTCGGTTGCAGCTAGCTAGTTGCGATGGTCCGGTGTTAAGGTCCAGTGATTCAGTGATTCCGGCAGAAAATCCGATATTCTCTGGGTCGTTAGCACGCTGTGCAGACTGGCCGATAATTGTCCAGGCTAGAGCTGGCTGGTAGGTAGTGCAGGCCATGGACAGTGGTGAAGACCGCTAACGGTGGCTAATAGCAATTAGCTAGTTAGCTGGCAGCTGTCTAGTTTCAGCTGTAGGTTCTTGATAAAAATAAAGAAATAATAGAATCCGTTCCACATTGGGTGAGGCGGGTTGCAGGAAAGTATATTTAGTTAAAGGATGGAAAGTGAGAAAAAAATATATATGAATAAAAGACAAACGTTGAGACTGGTGTTTTGTGGGTACTATTTAATGAAGCTGCCAGTTGAGGACCTGTGAGGCGTCTGTTTTTCAAACTAGACACTAATGCATTTGTCCTCTTGCTCAGTTGTGCACCGGGGCCTCCCACTCCTCTTTCTATTCTGGTTAGAGCCAATTTGCGCTGTTCTGTGACGGGAGTAGTACACAGCGTTGTACAAGATCTTCAGTTTCTTGGCAATTTCTCGCATGGAATAGCCTTCATTTCTCAGAACAAGAATAGACTGACGAGTTTCAGAAGAAAGTTATTTGTTTCTGGCCATTTTGAGCCTGTAATCGAACCCACAATTGCTGACGCTCCAGATACTCAACTAGTCTCTAAGGACAATTTTATTGCTTCTTTAATCAGCTGTGCTAACATAATTGCAAAAGGGTTTTCTAATGTTCAATTAGCCTTTTTAAAAAGATAAACTTGGATTAGCAAACACACCGTGCCATTGGAACACAGGACTGACGGTTGCTGATAATGGGCCTCTGTACGCCTATGTAGATATTCCATAAAAATCAGCCGTTTCCAGCTACAATATCGATTTACAACATTAACAATGTCTACACTGTATTTTCTGATCAATTTGATCTTATTTTAATGGACAAAAATTGCTTTTCTTTTGAAAACAAGGACATTTCTAAGTGACCCCAAACTTTTGAACGGTAGTGATATATATATACTAGCATTCAAAAGTTTGAAGTTTAAGATTGTTATTTTAGAAGATTCTAAGGTAAAATCATCTTAGTTGTACTGAAAAACTTGTAAAGACAATTTACAGTGGGGGAAAAAAAGTATTTAGTCAGCTAACAATTGTGCAAGTTCTCCCACTTAAAAAGATGAGAGAGGCCTGTAATTTTCATCATAGGTACACGTCAACTATGACAGACAAAATTAGATTTTTTTTCTCCAGAAAATCACATTGTAGGATTTTTAATTAATTAATTTGCAAATTATGGTGGAAAATAAGTATTTGGTCACCTACAAACAAGCAAGATTTCTGGCTCTCACAGACCTGTAACTTCTTCTTTAAGAGGCTCCTCTGTCCTCCACTCATTACCTGTATTAATGGCACCTGTTTGAACTTGTTATCAGTATAAAAGACACCTGTCCACAACCTCAAACAGTCACACTCCAAACTCCACTATGGCCAAGACCAAAGAACTGTCAAAGGACACCAGAAACAAAATTGTAGACCTACACCAGGCTGGGAAGACTGAATCTGCAATAGGTAAGCAGCTTGGTTTGAAGAAATCAACTGTGGGAGCAATTACTAGGAAATGGAAGACATACAAGACCACTGATAATCTCCCTCGATCTGGGGCTCCACGCAAGATCTCACCCCGTGGGGTCAAAATGATCACAAGAACGGTGAGCAAAAATCCCAGAACCACACGGGGGGACCTAGTGAATGACCTGCAGAGAGCTGGGACCAAAGTAACAAAGCCTACCATCAGTAACAGGGACTCAAAACCTGCAGTGCCAGACGTGTCCCCCTACTTAAGCCAGTACATGTCCAGGCCCGTCTGAAGTTAGCTAGAGTGCATTTGGATGATCCAGAAGAGGATTGGGAGAATGTCATATGGTCAGATGAAACCAAAATAGAACTTTTTGGTAAAAACTCAACTCGTCGTGTTTGGAGGACAAAGAATGCTGAGTTGCATCCAAAGAACACCATACCTACTGTGAAGCATGGGGGTGGAAACATCATGCTTTGGGGCTGTTTTTCTGCAAAGGGACCAGGACGACTGATCCGTGTAAAGGAAAGAATGAATGGGGCCATGTATCGTGAGATTTTGAGTGAAAACCTCCTTCCATCAGCAAGGGCATTGAAGATGAAACGTGGCTGGGTCTTTCAGCATGACAATGATCCCAAACACACCGCCCGGGCAACGAAGGAGTGGCTTCGTAAGAAGCATTTCAAGGTCCTGGAGTGGCCTAGCCAGTCTCCAGATCTCAACCCCATAGAAAATCTTTGGAGGGAGTTGAAAGTCCGTGTTGCCCAGCGACAGCCCCAAAACATCACTGCTCTAGAGGAGATCTGCATGGAGGAATGGGCCAAAATACCAGCAACAGTGTGTGAAAACCTTGTGAAGACTTACAGAAAACGTTTGACCTGTGTCATTGCCAACAAAGGGTATATAACAAAGAATTGAGAAACTTTTGTTATTGACCAAATACTTATTTTCCACCATAATTTGCAAATAAATTCATTAAAAATCCTACAATGTGATTTTCTGGATTTTTTTTCTTCTCATTTTGTCTGTCATAGTTGACATGTACCTATGATGAAAATTACAGGCCTCTCTCATCTTTTTAAGAAGTTGAACTTGCACAATTGGTGGCTGACTAAATACTTTTTTTCCCCACTGTATATGATTATGTGAATGGGTCTAAATATCATACCATAGCATTTTAGGTAAGAGGTCAATTGTAACATTTGTCTAATATTTTGTCTGAGTCTTGTGAGAAAATACAACAATTACTGGTTGGTAATCAACTAAACAAATCAAAAGACCTCTTCTTACTGATACACATTATATTGCATGATTAGATACATGGAGAATGTTCCACAGGTCGATAATAAAGAACACATACAAAATTGAGGCGCAATTAAAATATTCGGCCTCAATTTTTGGGGGGTCGATAAAACAAAATATCATTTATGGATTTAAACAAAAAGTCCTAGAGTAGAGACACTACCAAACATTTAAAATATTGAATAACGTCTTTCAAAGTGATTTTTAATTTGAGTTATTTAGTTGTTACAACTGACACCATGTTACTTTGTTCCTCGGTTTCCCCGAACTGTGCATTTAGGATCCAGACTCTAGAGTAAGTGTTTCATTAAGCTTTTAATGTCTGTTTGTCTTGTAGTAGCTGGTGGAAGATATTCTGGTGGTGCAAGAGAACATCCACCATTTTTCAGGATGGCCAAGGGTGACGCTCGTAAGCCAAAGGGCAAGATGTCTGCCTATGCCTACTTTGTTCAAACCTGCCGAGAAGAACACAAAAAGAAGAATCCAGAGATCCCAGTGAACTTTTCAGAGTTTTCCAAGAAGTGCTCTGGAAGATGGAAGGTAAGAGGACATAGGCCTATGTGACGCACACAAAATGTATGGTCACAGTTTTGTGTTAATTTTACGTTTTATTTTATTAATATTATGTTTAAGAATATACTGTATGTCCTCCAGACATTACATTGGAGGTATTTATACCAAGTGTCACCACAAGGGGGAGACTGACATTTGGCAGCTCTGATTGGTGATGTACACTACAATACCAAAAGTATGTGGACACCTGCTCGTAGAACATGTCATTCCAAAATCATGGGCATTAATATGGAGTTGGTCCCCCCTTCGCTGCTATAACAGCCTCCACTCTACTGGGAAGGCTGTCCACTAGATATTGGCACATAATGCGGGGACTTGCTTCCATTCATCCACAAGCATTAGTGAGGTTGGGCACTGATGTTGGGCGATTAGGCCTGACTCATAGTCGGCGTTCCAAATCATCCCAAAGGTGTTCGATGGGGTTAAGATCAGGGCTCTGTGCAGGCCAGTCAAGTTCTTCCACACCTATCTAGACAAACCATTTCTGTATGGACCTCGCTTTGTGCACGGGGGCATTGTCATGCTGAAACAGGAAAGGGCCTTCCCCAAACTGTTGCCACAAAGTTGGAAGCACAGAATAGTCTAGAATGTTATTGTATGCTGTAGTGTTAAGATTTCCCTTCACTGGAACTAAGGGGCCTAGCCCGAACCATGAAAAACAGCCCCATAACATTAATTCCTCCTCCACCAAACTTTACAGTTGGCACTGCATTGGGACAGGTAGCGTTCTCCCAGCATCTGCCAAACCCAGATTCGCCATCGGACTGCCAGATGGTGAAGTGTGCTTCATCACTCCAGAGAATGCGTTTCCACTGCTGCGTAGTCCAATGGCGGCGAGCTTTACACCACTCCAGCCGAAGCTTGGCATTGCGCATGGTGATTTTAGGCTTGTGAGCGGCTGCTGGGCCATGGAAACCCATTTCATGAAGCTCCCGTTCTTGTGCTAACGTTGCTTCCAGAGGCAGTTTGGAACTCGGTAGTGAGTGTTGCAACCGAGGACAGACGATTTTTTTAATGTGCTTCAGCACTGTGGTCCCATTATGTGAGCTTGTGTGGCCTATCACTTCGCGGCTGAGCTGTTGTTGCTTCTAGATGTTTCCACTTCACAATAACAGCACTTACAGTTGACCGGGGCAGCTTTAGCAGGGCAGAAATCTGACGAACTGACATGTTGGAAAAGTGGCATCCTATGACGGTGCCACATTGAAAGTCACTGAGCTCATCAGTAAGGCCATTCTACTGCCAATGTTTGTCTATGGAGATTGTATGGCTGTGTGCTCGATTTTATACACCTGTCAGCAACGGTTGTGGCTGAAATAGCTGAATCCACTCATTTGAAGGGGTGTCCACATACTTTTATGTATATACAGTGCATTCGGAAAGTATTCAGACCCCTTTACTTTTCCCACATTTTGTTACGTTACAGCCTTATTCTAAAATTGATTAAATTGTTTTTTTCCCTCATCAAACCACACACAATAGCCCATAATGACAAAGCAAAAACTGGTTGTTAGAAATTTTGCTAATTTATAAAAAATCGAACTGAAATATCACATTTACATAAGTATTCAGACCCTTTACTCAGTACTTTGTTGAAGCATCTTTGGCAGTGATTTAAACCTTAAACTCTTCTTGCGTATGACCCTACAAGCTTGGCACACCTGCATTTGGGGAGTTTCTCCCATTCATCTCTGCAGATCCTCTCAAGCTCTGTCAGGTTGGATAGGGAGCGTTGCTGCACAGGTATTTTCAGGTCTCTCAGAGATGTTCGATCGGGTTCAAGTCCGGGCTCTGGCTGGGCCACTCTAGGACATTCAGAGACTTGTCCCGAAGCCACTCCTGCATTGTCTTGGCTCTGTGCTTAGGGTCGTTGTCCTGTTGGAAGGTGAACCTTTGCCCCAGTCTGAGGTCCTGAGCGCTCTGGAGCAGGTTTTCATCAAGGATCTCTCAGTACTTTGCTCCGTTCATCATTCCCTCAATCCTGACTAGTCTCCCAGTCCCTGCCACTGAAAAACATCCCCACAGCATGATGCTGCCACCACCATGCTTCACCGTAGGGATGGTGCCAGGATTCCTCCAGACGTGACGCTTGGTATTCAGGCCAGTTCAATCTTGGTTTCATCAGACCAGACAATCTTGTTTCTCATGGTCTGAGAGTCTTTAGGTGCCTTTTGGTAACTCCAAGCGTGCTGTCATGTGCCTTTTACTGAGGAGTTGCTTCCTTCTTGCCACTACCATAAAGGCCTGATTGGTGGAGTGCTGCAAAGATGGTTGTCCTTCTGGAAGGTTCTCTCATCTCCACAGAGGAACTCTGGAGCTCTGTCAGTGACCATCTGGATCTTGGTTACCTTCCTGACCAAGGCCCTTCTCCCCCGTTTGCTCAGTTTGGCCGGGCGGCCAGCTCTAAGAAGAGTCTTGGTGGTTTCAAACTTCTTCCATTTAAGAATGATGGAGGCCACTGTGTTCTTGGGAACCTTCAATGCTGCAGAAATGTTTTGGTACCCTTCCCCAGATCGGTGCCTTGACACAATCCTGTCTCGGCGCTCTACGGACAATTGCTTCGACCTCATGGCTTGGTTTTTGCTCTGACATGCACTGTCAACTGTGGGACCTTTATATAGACCGGTGTTTGCCTTTCCAAATCATGTCCAATCAATAGAATTTACCACAGGTGGACTCCAAGTTGTAGAAACATCTCAAGGATGATCAATGGAAACAGGATGCACCTGAGCTCAATTTCAAGTCTCATAGCAAATGGTCTGAATACTTATGTAAATAACGTATGTTTTTTTATATTTAATACATTTTGCAAACATCTCTAAAAATCTGTTTTCACTTTGTCATTATGGGGTATTGTGTGTAGATTGCTAATTTTAAAAAAATCTATTTGATAATAAGGCTGTAACGTAGGGGTCTATGTATTTTCCGAAGGCACTGTGTAGTGTACTTTGACTTTGGCGCTGCTTCCTCATTCTGAGCAGAGCTGTCAACGAACCAGACACCTTATTTCCAGTCGGATCATTTCTCCTGTTTTACAGGTCGGTATTATGTATAAACTTAAGCAATTTATCGTTACTTGGAAGTAAAATATACTAACGGTCAGTGAGCATTTCTCCTTTGCCAAGATAATCCATCCACCTGACAGGTGTGGCATATCAAGAAGCTGATTAAACAGCATGATCGTTACAGGTGCACCTTGTGCTGGGGACACTAAAAGGCCACTCTAAAATGTGCAGTTTTGTCACAACACAATGCCACAGATGTTTTGAGGGAGCGTGCAATTTGCATGCTGACTGCAGGAATGTCCACCAGAGCTGTTGCCAGAAAATGTAATATTAATTTCTCTACCATAAGCTTCCTCCAACATTGTTTTAGAGAATTTGGCAGTACGTCCAACCGGCCTCACAACCGCAGACGACGTGTAACCACGCCAGCCCAGGACCTCCACATACGGCTTCTTCACCTGCGGGATCGTCTGAGACCAGCCACCCGAACAGCTGATGAAACTGAGGAGTATTTCTGTCTAATAAACCCCTTTTGTGGGGAAAAACTCATTCTGATTGACTGGGCCTGGCTCCCAAGTGGGTTGGCCTATGCCCTCCCAGGCCCACCCATGTCTGCGCCCCTGCCCAGTCATGTGAAATCCATAGATTAGGGCCTAATTAATACTTTCCGAATGCACTGTATATACACAAATTAGTGGATTCAGCTATTTCAGCCACAGCCGTTGCTGACAGGTGTATAAAATTGAGCACACAGCCATGCAATCTCCATAGACAAACACTGGCAGTAGAATGGCCTTACTGAAGAGCTCAGTGACTTTCAACGTGGCACAGTCATAGGATGCCACCTTTCTAACAGGTCAGTTCTTCAAATATCTGCCCTGCTAGAGCTGCCCCGGTCAACTGTAAGTGCTGTTATTGTGAAGTGGAAATGTCTAGGCGCAACACCACTCAGCAACTAAGTGGTAGGCCACACAAGCTCACATAACCGGACCACCGAATGCTGAAGCGTGTAAAAATCGTCTGTCCTCGGTTGCAACACTCACTACCGAGTTCCAAACTCTGGAAGCAACGTCAGCACGAACTGTTTGTCGGGTGCTTCATGAAATTGGTTTCCATGGCCAGCAGCCGCACACAAGCCTAAGATCACCATGTGCAATGCCAAGTGTTGGCTGGAGTGGTGTAAAGCTTACCGCCATTGGACTCTGCAGCAGTGGAAAAGCGTTCTCTGGAGTGATGAATCACGCTTCACCATCTGGCAGTCTGATGGACAAATCCGGGTTTGGCGGATGCCAGGAGAACGCTACCTGCTCGAATGCAGTGCCAACTGTAAAGTTTGGTGGAGGAGGAATAATGGTATGGGGCCGTTTTTCATGGTTCGGGCTAGGCCCCTTAGTTCCAGTGAAGGGAAATCTTAACGCTACAGCATACAATGACATTCTAGACTATTCTGTGCTTCCAACTTGTGGCAACAGTTTGGGGAAGGCCCTTTCCTGTTTCAGCATGACAATGCTCCCGTGCACAAAGTGAGGTCCATACAGAAATGGTTTGTCGAGATCGGTGTGGAAGAACTTGACTAGCCTGCACAGAGCCCTGATCTCAACCCCATCGATCACCTTTGGGATGAATTGGAACGCTGACTGCAAGCCAGGCCTAATCTCCCATAATCAGTGCCCGACCTCACTAATGCTCGTGGCTGAATGGAAGAAAGTCCCCGCAGCAATGTTCCAACGTCTAGTGGAAAGCCTTCCCAGAAGAGTGGAGGCTGTTATAGCAGTGAAGGGCGGACCAACTCCATATTAATGCCCATGATTTTGGAATTAGATGTTCGACGAGCAGGTGTCCACATACTTTTTGCCATGTAGTGTATATGTGAGTGGTTCTTTTTGTGTGAAATTATAATTTTTGATACCAAAAGGAAAATGCAAAATAGATTTTTTAGATGTTCAATCAATTCTGAGCGATGCTGTCCATGAACCAGACACCTTATTTCCAGTCTCATATTTTCTCATTTTACAGGATACTATTATCTGTTGACGTGGTCCTAAGCCGGGATCTGTTACACCTATATGAGTTGCATCACCAGCACTACAAATAATTTATTCGAATGAATCATGGATGTGTGTTTTGGCAGTGGATGAGATGACAATGTATTTTCTTGAATAAGCTGGCACGTAGTTTCCTACTTTGATTTTAGGAGCAGCATGGAGAGTTGAATAAGCCGTTCAGATTTTGTCATGATAGGCCATTTCATTGAAAATAAATAATTATCTATCCCTACACCAACTTAACATTTTATTTGGCACTCTGTTTGTTTTGCAGACAATGTCTCCAAAGGAGAAGTCAAAGTTTGTGGACCAGGCCAAGCAGGACAAAACTCGCTATGATTCGGAAATGATGAGCTATGGTCCTTCTGGAAAGAGGGGCAAGAAGGCAAAGAAGGATCCTAATGCTCCAAAGAGACCTCCGTATGTCTATTGCTAAAATACTGTAATCATCTATGAAGGATCCTAATGCTCCAAAGAGACCTCCGTATGTCTATTCCTAAAATACAGTAATCATCTATGCGCAACTCAATATTAGGAAGGTGTTCTCAGTGTATATTGGTTTATGCTGATTTGTTAGACAATTCCAGAGTCTGACCTATGTTTTTGGGGGCTCTAAGCGCAATATTTGGTTTGGGGGCCCCCCACCTTACGGGTAAAACATTTTAGTGTTCCCCCTCTTGACAGCAGAGAGGAATTTAAGTTTTAAAGTATAGTTCCTGCAATTCTATACATTTACCATGGAGTGGAGAGAATCTGGCAGTTTTTAAAACTACACTGAACAAAAATATAAATGCAACATGTAAAGTGCTGGTCCCATGTTTCATGAGCTGAAATAAAAGATTCCAGAAATGTTCCATACATACAAAGATTATTTCTCTCCAATTTTGTGCACAAATTTCTTTACATCCCTGTTAGTGAGCATTTCATCGTTTGTAAAATAATCCATCCACCTGACCGGTGTGGCATATCAAGAAGCTGATTAAACCGTGTGATCATTACACAGGTGCACCTTGTGCTGGGGACAATAAAAGGCCACTCTAAAATGTGCAGTTTTGCCACACAACACAATGCCACAGATGTCTCAACTTTTGAGGGAGCGTGCAATTTGCATGCTGACTGCAGGAATGTCCACCAGAGCTGTTGCCAGAGAATGTAATATTAATTTCTCTACCATAAGCATTGTTTTAGAGAATTTGGCAGTACATACAACCGGCCTCACAACCGCAGAACACGTGTAACCACGTGGAGGAGTATTTATTTCTGTAATAAAGCCCTTTTGTGGGGAAAAACTCATTCTGATTGGCTGGACCTGGCTCCCAAGTGGGTATGCCTATGCCCTCCCATGTTGCATTTTTTTCCCCCAGTATATTTTCATGCATTTCTTCAAATTTTACCATGGGGCAGAGAGAAATTTGCAGTTTGCCATGTTCATATGATATGAGTGAGTGACTAACAAAATCAATGGGGGGCCCCCTGGAGTTCAGGGCCCCTGGACAATTCAAAACAATATATGATTAATTTTTGAAGTCCTTCAACAATCAGTAACGACAGCATTCCTTCTTTTATACAGATCAGGGTTCTTTGTTTTCTGTGCTGAGCAGCGCCCCAATATTAAAGCCCAGCACCCAACCTTTGGCATTGGGGATGTGGCAAAGAAGCTTGGAGAGATGTGGAACAATTTGACAGACTCCAATAAGCAGCCATATCTTGCCAAAGCCAACAAACTCAAGGAAAAATACAATAAGGTAACTGCATTGGGGACTCTGTATTTGTCTCAAAGGAAATGTAATTGAATGGGATTTTTACCCCTGTAAGTGGTCTGACTGTGGTGTCAGACCCTATATGCAAGGAATCACTGGCTAAATATTGCAAAACCTGTGATTTTTCCAAGGGGTTGAAAATGTGACTTGTTTTAATTCAAGACACCTTTGCTTACTGTTTCTAGGATGTGGCAGATTACAAAGGAGGAAAGGGGAAACTGGGCGGGGCAGGAGCCTCTAAATCGAAGAAGGCTGAAGATGACGAAGACGATGACGAGGAAGATGATGATGAAGATGATGAAGAGGAGGAGGAGGATGACTAATAGAAAATTGTATTGTGGTTGGTTAAGACACTGGCCATTAGATGTGAGCACACCTATCTGTAGGTTTCACCTAGTTCAACTATCCCAGAAGAAAACATCAAATTGGTTTTGAAACCGTTTTCTCACTGTAGTTTCTTTCTGGTTGTCATTTGGTTCTTTAACACCTTGCTCTCCAGTGTTTTTCCTGATCCCTTTGCTTTTTTCAGTTGAACAAACCTATTCACAGTGATCGCATAAGGGTTCATACCCTATAAAATACTGTGTGTGTTACTATATGGCTATTGAAATAGATTTAGATTTTATTTTTCTATTTTACAGGGATCCACATTTCATGGAATTGTAAGTTTGCATTTGAGGGAATTGTATGGGTAGACACACAATCCATAGACTTGAGGTAGATGTCCAGTCTGACAACCAGGTATTCATGTAACATTGCCATGGCTTATTATTCCAACTACCTGTGCGTTTGAGGCAGGACTGATCCATTTCACTGTTTTATGGCTGAAAGGAATTATGATGAAATGGGTCCTCTATTTGTTTTTGTTAATTTGGATAAGTGGAATGACATTTTAGATGTTAACATTTGTCCACCTCTTGACCAATGTTGACGCTACATCTTTTGGACAAGGTGGGGATTTTTCTTAGCACCTGCGCAATTTGTTTTGTATGTTTAGGATGCCTTTGATTTAAAAATAAATAATTAGATTTTTACGTTCTGTGTGGATCCAAATTGATTTATTCCCTGCATGGAAATTACCAATTGTATTTTTATTGTGGCCTTTCTTTAGTGGTAAATGTATGAAACTTTATGCAACATTGTATGATTTTGAATTTACATTTACATTTTTACGTTTAGCAAATGCTCTTATCCAGCGCAACTTACACTACTGTTGTGACAGGCGTGGATCTTTAGTAGTGACTTTTAAACAAATGATTACACTTAATATGAGGAACATATCACAATTCTGAGAATTTAAGAATTTCACTGCTAAGAAGTATTCTCATCCCTAAGAAATTGTATGCTTTGGACCCTGAAAGTGCTCTCTGGAAAGCCACTATCTGCAATTGATTGAATCCTGGCTTTAATCTTCAAGATTAATCATTAATCTTTTTCGACAACTATAAATAGCTCCACCCCTTGAGTCTTGAGACTATAATCTGCAACCCACCTTTCCCCACATGCACTACACCAAATACACCGCAGAGTGTAGTTGAACACGTTGCTCTTTTGTAGGTTATTTATTATCCAACAAAAGTTTGCCTGAAAAGTCAAAGATTTCATCATATCCATCAACGTCAGTGAGTGTGCATCTCTGAGTCTCTGGACACAATGGGCGTGGAGGAGGAATGTACGTTACATCCCATGACCGACGCAATCATAAACCTCACTGCTGGGGCAGCAGGCAAGTAAAATCTTTAATTACTTAAATTGCCTACCATCGCCTACTTTTCCATAGATTTAACTTGATGACTCTTGATTTACACATGTACAACACAAGGTTGGTTTTGTTGTTCAATAGAAACATCTAGTGAATGATGCAGCTGGACAGGATGGCTCTCATTCAGCAAACGTAAATTTTTTAACCATGAACATAGAGTGGAAGAAAAGGTTGAGGTCCTTCATGGTGACATTGGAAATCTCTCCTCTCACATAGGGGGTGTTGCGTGTGTGCTGAGCGGTCAGCCCTTTGACACGGTCAAGGTGAAAATGCAGACGTTCCCCAGTCTGTACCATGGCTTCCTGGACTGTTCCCTGAAGACGTACCGCCACGATGGGCTCCGGGGGCTCTACCAGGGAAGCGTGCCTGCTCTTCTGGCCAACGTGGCAGAGAACGCTGTGCTCTTCGCCTGCTACGGGACCTGCCAGCAGCTCACCAGGAGAGTCTTTGGGCTGGAGAAAGTGTCTCACCTCAGGTTGGCAACAGAGGATCTTTGTCTAACCATTCTCATCTCATCCCTCTCCCCTTCACCATGAGTCTGGCTGAGTGCTTACGAATGCAAAGCGGTCTTTTCATCTTGCTGCTGTTTCTCTTTTCTCTCATATATAACATCTTTGTCACAGTGACCTGCAGAATGCCCTGTCTGGGTCCCTGGCGTCTGTCTTCTCCTCGCTGGTTTTGTGTCCCACAGAGCTGGTCAAGTGTCGCATGCAGGCCGTGCATGAGATGAGGATGGTGGGGAAGACCTCCCTGGCGTCACACATGTAAGCATCGCAACTGTTCTCCAGTGGTCTTATATGGACAGTACAACGGGATCATGTTGTCATTGTGGTTCAACACTATTGACAAATAGTACACGTGGGTGGGAGGTCATCTCTTATTGCGTATCTTGCTCAAACCCTGTGCAAAAACATGTGTAGTTTGTATATGAAATATATCTTAGGAAAACCATAATACCGTACATACTCGAAAGCACATTATGCACAATGTATAATGCACAAGTAAGACGTTGTGCAATGTAATAATAGATGATGTGTTTGGCTGTATTCTGGTGCACTTTCCCCTGTCTCTCCTTCTCCCAGTTCCACCTGGTCAGTGGTGAGGGACATATTGAAGACGGATGGTCCTCAAGGCCTCTTCCAGGGCATGACTAGCACCTGGCTCAGAGAGGTGCCTGGATACTTCCTCTTCTTTGGGGGCTATGAGATCTGCAGAACCCTCTTTACAAAGCCTGGCCAGTCCAAGGATGAGTTGGGTGAGTCCATTCCTTATGACTCCACTGAAGGGATTCATCTTCTCATTTAGCTATTCAGCAAACTCCATATTAGATAGATGTCTATGGTATAGCTTTACACAACTGATTTTATTGTCTGTTTTTGTCTTTGATAGATGCTGTCCCGCTGTTAATCAGTGGAGGAGTTGGGGGGGCTGCCTTTTGGTTGGCAGTGTACCCCATTGATTCAGTCAAATCCAGAATCCAGGTTCTATCTATGTCAGGCAAGCAGGCTGGGTTTATCAGAACACTGCTCTGTATCATAAGGACAGAAGGTGAGAACATACTCTTCCACATTCTTTTTCATAATCTGATTCTATACCCCAGGTCTTCTAAACTGCAGGGATTCTGTCAATCTCAAATGTGTTCATCAGTAAACTTCTGATTGAGTTATTGCCATATAATTTGCTTATTTACTCATGTTGGCAGCTTTCTTTTCCAGATAACAGAAATTAATTAACTCACTAGCTACAGAAGATTAGGATTGTCCCTCATAGTGGAGGCTGCTGAGGGGAGGACGGCTCATAATAATGGCTGGAGCGAATGGAATGGCATCAAACACATGGAAACCACGTGTTTGATGTATTTGATACCATTCCACTTATTCCACTCCAGCCGTTACCATGAGGCCGTCCTCCCCAATTAAGGTGCCACCAACCTCCTGTGGTGCCTCAGCTTTGTAGTTTGAGCCCCTTTAGAGTTCACATGTATGGGCTTGATGATGTATTGCCTCTGTTCCAGGTGTTCCTGCTCTGTATTGTGGTCTAACCCCTACCGTCCTGCGGGCCTTCCCCTCCAACGGAGCTCTATTCCTGGCTTATGAGTGGACCAGAAGAACCCTCCTCAACCACACATCTACAGCCTGAGTTTGTAGGGAATCTCTATAAAACCAGAAGATTGAAGGTTTAAAAACGACATTCAAAATGTGTGTTAACCTCTGATCTTGTTTTGACCATGTTTTCTATGCCTGGTCAATAGGTCTAATGTCCAGCTACAGAACCTGATGAGTCAGTATACAATCAATGGACTCCATGCACTCCAACAACATTCCACCCACTTGCCCGAGACACACATCACACTATGTCAGACAGGATGTGTTGTCAACTAGTGAAACACAGTTATTAAAAATATCAATGTATTTAATGTATATATGTGTACATAAAAGCCTTACATATTACATGTGTGACTACAGCACAGATCAACAACACTTATGTTTTTGTTGTTGTTTTTCTACATGAGATATACACTGAATGGACAAAACATTAAGAACACCTGCTCTTTCCTTGACATATACTGACCAGGTGAATCCAGGTGAAAGCTATGATCCCTTATTGAGTCACTTGATAAAGGGGAGGAGACAGGTTAAAGAAGGATTTTTAACCCTTGAGACAATGGAGATGTAGATTGTGTATGTGTTCCATTCAGAGGGTGAATGGACAAGACAAAAAATGTAAGTGTCTTTGAATGGGGTATGGTAGAAGGTGCCAGGCGCAACGGTTTGTGTCAAGAACTGCAACACTGTTGGGTTTTTCATGCTCAACAGTTTCCCCATGTGTATCAGGAATGGTGCACCACCCAAAGGATCCAGCCAACTTGACACAGCTCATAATAATGTCAGGAACAGAGAAAATGGAATGGAATGGCATCAAACACCTGGAAACCATGTATTTGATACCATTCCACAGATTCCGCTCCAGTCATTACCACAAGCCCGTTCTCCCCAATTAAGGTGCAACTCAATATTATGAAGGCATTCCTAATGTCTGGTATACTCAGTGAATATTAGATAAGTCAAGTATTATGCCTTCTTTATCATGACAGAAAGCTATATATTAAATGGACAACAATGTGTTGTTTTGAACATCTGAATCTAATCCAAACTTTAAGAAAGGGATGTTAGGTAATGGGAACACTGTATTGAAGTTGTTTTTAAGTTGACTGTTCAAATTCTTCAAACCCTTCAAAGCTTTTTTTTCTCCCAGGTCAGTAGACAAACTGGTCGTCTGATATTTTCTTTGCTGTCAGTGTGAAAGCGGGGTATCCTACAAAGCAGCTTTGAGGAGTTAGCAAGGTAACTTTAGTCAACTGTGAGTTCAACTCGGGATAACCAGTCATAGGAAAGTGGCTCACCTTTTAGCCAAGTAAATTTCTATGGCAATGAATCCTTCAGAAACCTGCTCTGGGGCAGGCTAACTCCACTTACCCGGAATGAATTGACTGAGCCGCGAGTTGAGGACCAATGAATTCAGATTCCCTCCCCCTTGCAAAGATTGCGTCGTCATCCCCTTCATTTGAGGAAGATGACTGATAAAAAATTGTATTAATCAAATGTTTGTTTTGTGTTAAAAATAGTAATGTTAAAATATATCACATTACACACTTAGTAATGTCAGAATGCATTTTAAACTTTGCTTGTGCATTGATAAGCACACCAAAGACGGCATTAACAATAAGTAATAAAATAAAGATGGCACTTCTAAAAGCCTATTTCACACCATAGCCTGCTGAATTGCAAGATCACTTTTATTTTATTTTGATTCGACACAAATGAAAATGAGGCACTGACTCGCCCATGGATAGATTTTTCAGCATTGTCTCAATAAAGGCTTTGGCATTTGACTAGCCATGCACGACATCCACGTGCAGTTACAAGCCTGCTAGAGTTAGAGGCAAGCGGACGAGCAATATTCACCGTCGTAGTAGGCCTACAGATGAAGCCTGAGCTGGAATGTGAAGCTAACGGAAGCTGGTTAGCTTTAGAAAACCCTGAGTAGATATAGCTTGCTTCGTACGATACCGCTCTGGACATGTCATCATTTACCTCAGCACATTCTAAGTAAGTTCACATCAACTGTCCACCAACTTTGGGATAGATTCAAAACCAGATGGATTCCTGGATAGATAAAATACAATACTCTTCCACTGTAGTAAGAAAGCATGTTTGTTTCACTCAGTAAACATAGTTTTGTTGAGCATGTGAATCTATACTCAACAAAAATATAGCTGTAACATACAACAATTTCAAAGATTTTGCTGAGTTACAGTTCATATAAGGAAATCCGTCAATTGAAATAAATTCATTAGACCCTAATCTATGGATTTCACAACTGGGCAGGGGTGCAGCCATGGGTGGCCCACCCACTTGGGAGCCAGGCCCAGCCAATCAGAATGAGTTTTTCCCCACAAAACAGCTTTATTACAGACAGAAATACTCCTCAGCACCCCGCCGCGCCCCCCTCCCCTCAGATGATCCCGCAGGTAAAGAAGCCGGATGTGGAGGTCCTGGGCTGGCGTGGTTACACGTGGTCTGCGGATGTGAGCCTGGTTGGACGTACTGCCAAATTCTCTAAAACAACGTTTTGGTAGAGAAATTAACATTTAGTTATCTGGCAACAGCTCTGGTGGACATTCCTGCAGTCATCATGACAATTGCAAACTCCCTCAAAACTTGAGACGTCTGTGGCATTGTGTTGTGTGACAAAACTGCACATTTTAGAGTGGCCTTTTATTGTCCCGAGCACAAGGTGCACCTATGTAATGATCATGCTGTTTAATCAGCTTCTTGATATGTAAACCTGTCAGGTGGATGGATTATCTTGACAAAGTCTAAAATGCTCACTAACAGGGATTTAAACAAATTTGTGCACAACATTTGAGAGAAATAAGCTTTTTGTGCGTATGGAACATTTCTGGGATCTTTTATTTCAGCTCATGAAACATGGGACCAACACTTCACATGTTGCATTTATATTTTTGTTCAGTGCGTAAGGTTTTCAATGTAGACGTAGAGCACAACGGTTCCAGCAGAGGGAGCTCTTTATTTCTCTCTCTTTCTCTCTCTCTTTCCTTCTCTCTCTCTCTCTCTCTCTCTCTCTCTCTCTCTCTCTCTCTCAGCAAAGGGGGATGCATTGGCCCATCCATTGCACGGCGTACACTGCTCTAGCCCACCCCTGAGAAGCTCCCATTTATTTGACCCGACTTAAAAGCAAATTAATTAAATGAAAAGGAGAGGTTGGTGTGATATTGCAGTATTATCTGCTCTATTTTCTCATCTGGATAGAGAGTTTATATTATTTTTTATAAAATGTCGATGTGGTGGGGTTTTGATTATGCATATAATGCTTTTACCCTGATGTCACCTTTCAGAGTCCAGACCTTCATCAGTTATTGGTACAGTCTATGAGACTTCGACCACTTAGCAAAGGCACTGTACATTACATACCATCACTGATAGATAGCTAACACACCCAGTCACCTATTGACTGTTTACATGTAAGAAAGGATTTTATAGTGGCAAGACAATTGATTTATCTGCCTCTTTGTAGAAAATAAGATTTGCTGCTATTAACCATATCATATACCTGCATCATACTGTACATACACTAACAGGAACTAATATATAGTGTTGTCCACATGAAACAGTAATGTCTTGATGCTGGAAGTAAAGAAAAGCCACCTGGAGGTTTACTCAGAATGTTGACGTTGTATCACATCAATATCCAATGACAATGTCAGCCAGAGGACATTGGAGGAATTAGAGAAGTTGCAGTAGTAATTGAGAAGATGAGACTGAGGTCCACAATAAAACATGATATACAGGCAGGTTCATAATTATTGGCACCCTTAATAAAGATGAGCAAAAAAGACTATAAACGAATTAATACAAATACTGAGCTATATTGTATGCTCCAAAAAATTGGGAAATTATATTATTTTATACTAATACAATTGCCCAGAGAAATAGATTTTGTTTAACAAGTAATAAAACAAATCTAGCACCCTCCCCTTGCGAGGATAATGGCACTGAGCCTTTTTCTAAAATGTTTTATGAGATTGAGAACACATTGGGAGGGATCTTAGACCATTCCTCTATACAGAATCTTTCCAGATCCTTGATATCCTTCGTCTGCTCTGATGGACTGCCCTCCTCAATTAAAACCACAGGGATTCAATGGGGTTCAAGTCCGGAGACTGAGATGGCCATTGCAAAATGACGATTTTGTGGTCAATTAACCATTTCCTTGTTGATTTTGATTAGTGCTTGTGGTTATTGTCTTGCTGGAAGATCCACCTGCGGCCAAGTGTCAGCCTCCTGGCAGAGGCAACCAGGTTTCTGTCTCAAATATCCTGGTACTGGGTTAAGTTCATGATGCCGTTGACCTTAACATGGGCCCCAGGACCAGTGGAAGCAAAATAGCCCCATAACATCAAAGATCCACCACCATATTTTACAGTAGGTATGAGGTACTTTTCTGCATATGCTTCAGTTTTTCAACACCAAACCCACCACTGGTGTGCATGGCCAAACAGCTCTATTTTCATGTCCTCTGACCATAGCACCGGTTCCAATCCAAGTGCCAATAACGTTTATCAAACTCCAGGTGGTGCTATGGTCAGATGACATGAAAATGGAGCTCTTTGGCCATGCACACCAGTGGTGGGAGGCTTTCCCCAGAGTGTCCGGCCAGCTAGGCAGGCTGTAGCCAAAGGTCAGAGCCATGCTTCAGTCTACTCAACACCACCTGTCTGCTACAGTCCTTGAGAAATGGATGAATTATGGAGTGTATTGCATCAGCTGGATGTCATGTACATTCTCTATGTTGCAGGGAGAAGGCCCTCAAACAGACAGAGGGACAGGAGTAGTGCCCAAAAGCTTCATTGAGATTCCCCCTATGAAGAGGGAAGACTTGTCTGGAAAGATGTCCTTTCTTAATGTCAAGTAAGTAGTTTGACCACATGAAGAGGGAGAAGGAGTGACATTAGTTGTGGGTACTTGTTACTCAACAGTTAGGGTGTTACTGAACACTGACAGAAAGGCGTAAGTATTTGTAAACATTGTGTTGCTTCATTTCTAATTTATAGCTGAGTATAAATGTCAATGCATTTTTATACAGCCCTTTTATGGCTGTAACAATGCCATGTATACACAATAACAAAGTCAAGTTGGATGCCATCCCTGTAATCATTCCTGTTCTTACAGTAAAATTGTTAATGAGTACTTGACAATCAACTTCATAATGATGGGACACAGACGTGGTTTATTCCCAAGGCCTTTTCTACTTACTGCATTAAAAGGACATCTTTAATCCAGGCCATAGAATATGACCACGTCAACTAATGGGTTCTCTTATCACCTCTGCTGCAAATGTGTCCTACTCCTTTGTTCCTCCATACTGCACTGTATATGTCAGATATGGGAAAACTCTGGTTCTTTTGTGCCCCAGTGCAATTTCGGGAAAGGATGAACGACAACCAGGCAAGTCTCACAATGAACAATACTTTATTTAGAACATTTTTGGAAAATGTCTCTTTAAAAGTCTCACTTCAAAAATAGGCCTTTTATGTAAACGCTCACCGGGCAGTAAGGGTGGGGCCAGTGGCCTGTCGTTCCTACGTTATTGGTCGTACACCTGCCGTTGTCGGGTCGCTTTCCCCACCTTCTCATAGGCCTCCAGGAGGACCCCATGATGCTGCACCCACTGGTCCACGGATCCATCTGTCTGGGAAAACTCCAAGGGTACATTCAATGGGCAACTGTGCATGTCTACCAAACATTAGGAATTGTGGGGTGTACTCCGGTCCACCTGTGGACCGTATTGTTGTTGGCTTGAAGAATAGCTGGTAGCTGTTCTTCCCAATGGGCCCCACCTTCTTCTCTCCATCCAACAGAGTCAACAGTGTCTGGTTCATTCTTTCACAAGCCCCGTTACCTTGTGGCCAGTATGGGCTGGTTCTGGTTTTGGTACAACCATACAATTCACACAGCTGTTTGACCACTGCGGACTCGAAAGTTGCCCCTCGGTCGCTGTGAAGACGCTTGGGGCAACCAAAGATGTGGAGAAGGTGTTTCCATAGCACTCGAGCTGTGGTGTGGGCTGTCTGTTCTTTTATGGGCACCGCCCATGCGTACCTGGAAAACACATCAACCATCTCCAGTAAGTAGAGACATGCATTGGCTGGGCGACCCAGGGAGATGTAATCAATGGCCACCATTTCCATTGGGGCACTAGTTGACACTGGAAGCATTGGTGCATGGGTAAAGGGCCCAGGTTTACTCACCACACATTGTTGACATTGAGCAGTCTACATTTGAATATCTGCTCTCATCTTTGGCCAGAAGAAACCTCTGCTGTAGTGCTAATGGGTCTTCTCTGCCCCCATGAGTTTCCATACCTCTTGCCGTTTCCCCTCAGGGACAACAATCTGGATGGGATGCTCCCCCGTCCGTTCCTCTGGCATCTGCCTGACTATCACCCCATCTTGTTTTTTTTAGCAGGTTCCTCTCCTGCAGTACAGTTTTGGTTGGCTGGGGCGTTGCTTGCTGTGCTGGGTTGTCCAAGGGCTGGCGCTGGTCTAACAGTGATCCCATTATTCAAAGAGTCTCATCGGCCTGTTACCAAACACTCCAGGGCCATGTGTTTCGGGGGTCCCACTCTACTGAAGTCCCTCCAACAAACTGGGCCGGGGGTGTCTCTTCGCCTGCTCCTTGCTCTAGAAGTCCCTCTACTGAAGTCCCTCCAATGAACTGGGTCTAGGGCGTCACTTCACCTCCTTGTTCTGGAAGCCTAGAGAGGACATCGGCGTTGATGTTGTGGGCTCCTGGACGGTACTTGATGTCAAACTGATAGTTTGCCAACTGTGTGTCCCAGCGCTGCTTGACTGCCCCGAGGTTGTCTGTATGCAGATGGACAAGCGGGTTATTGACAGTGTACACAGTAAAATTGGAGCCCCACAGGTAAGGTTTAAACTTCTCTGTTACCGCCCATTTCAGTCAAAAAAAAAGCATGAGCTGGCACCCATTTCAGTCCCAGCAGTTCCAACTTGAAGGAGCTGTAGTTTCGGTCATTTCACTTGGTTGGAATCAGGCTTCGGCTGCCGTAGGTGATGACCCTTTCTAGTCCATCATGCACTTTAGACAACACAACCCCCAGCCCTCTGAAGTTTGCATCTGCATAGAGCCGGAAAGGGAGAGCAAAGTCATCATATACCAAAACAGGGTGTTGCAGAAGGTTACTTTTCAAGGTATCAAAAGCAGTCTGACACTAGTGACCACTGTACAGGGACACTGTTTTTTTGTGAGCTGGACCCCTGGTCCTCCAATAGCCTATTGAGAGATGCGGCAATCATGGATAAATCACTGATAATACCCCACAAAGCCCAGGAACGATTTTACCTGAGTCACTGTGGTAGGAGTAACCCATTCCTTTACTGCTTCAACCTTACCAAGCGGGATGGTGAAGGCAGTCTTTTCCCAGTCTCGGGGGTCCAGCTCCACTTGCCAGTAGCCACTGGCGATGTCAAGAGTGGAGTACCAGGCAGCTTTTTTCAGGGTGGTTAGGACTCCTCGATCCGGGGGAGGGGGTAGGCATCTTTGTGGGTCACTGCATTGAGCTTTATATAGTCAACACAGAAACGCCATGTACCATTCTTCTTCTTGACCAGGACAATTGGTGCAGCCCAAGGGCTAGCGCTGTCATGTACCACTCCTCCGTCCAGCATCTGTTTCAAAAGGCTGCGCAGTTCCTGGTAGAGTGCTGGGGGTTGGGCCGGAACCGTGCTCTGCTGGGCCTGTGGGGATGTGGTGGAGCACTGCGTCTGTATGGCCAAAGTCGTCTTCGTGACATGCAAACACCGTGGCCCATTCAGCAGGTCTGAGTGTTGTTCAGCTTGAGCTGGGGTCAAGTCCTCCCCTTTCAGGACATCTACTGGTACAGCTACTTCTGGGGTAGCACTGGTCACTTCCACCTCTATGGTGCGGGGCCCTTTTGGGTTGAGGCTGATGTCCTTTTCCCCTCTGATCTCCTCTGGATTGATGGAATGGATGGTAGCGAAGGGCTGAGGGAGCTCAACAGGATATGGGTTAACATTCTGTACTCTCACCAGGCAATGGTTTCCTTCAATATGAACCAAGGCCAGAGAGACCTGCCATCCTCCATCCCTTACACTAGGCCACAAAATGGTTGTATCACAGAGGGGCCACATACCTCAGTCCATACCACCATCTTGCTTTCTGGCCGGATGAGGAATAGTGATTGCGGCTGGAGGCGGACAGAGTGGCGTACTCCCTCCTCTCGTTCTACCGCTTGGACTTTGTTGCAGAGGGTGAAGGCTTTGTCCCACTCCTCCAGGGTCTCTGGTCTCATGACGGTCTAAACTGAACATTATCACATTAATTCCTAGCACATTCATTCTTAGTTATCTTGTACCAGGATCACTCCCCTTTTGAGTATCTTCACCCCTCCTTCCTCATAATCCAAGACTCCGTACTCCACATATGGGATGGACAGCCCATTAGCAGCTTTCAAAGTCAACCATAGGATGTCCTCGGTCATACCATTTCTGGATCCACTTCTGAAAGAAAGATTCACTGAACAGTGGTACTTGAGATCCAGTGTCTGCTCGTACTTCCTCCTTCCAATGCTCCATGTCAGTGGGCATAGTAGTTGCCCTTCTCTGGGTGGGTGGTATCCAGCCGGAGTACACAGCCTCCCCATGGATGTCTGGCCACCTCCTTCCAAGGCATGGCCCTCCTGGGTGGCATCTGAAAATGTCATGTTAGGGTTATTACAAAGTTGTTTGTGAAGTTCTTGACTAACCGAGTGTCTAAGGTGGGAAACTATTTTTGCTAGCTCCTTCAGGGTGTAGCCTCTGTAGCCTCTATTTCACCTTGTTTGCACCCTAAAAATGTGCTACTGGTGAACCTGGTGTACGTGGACCGTACACATCCTGGAAGAACTTGTCAACAGTGGGCAAGATGAGAACTTCTCTTTTTGCATCTACTTTTAATGCATGCATTAAAAGTAGCTTCAAAAGAAGCTGCATTATCTGCCCCTTTAAATTTAGTAACCCATGGCGCTCCCATCATCAATGGCATTAACAGAGTGCTTGTTTGGGGGGCTGCACTATTTTGTTCACCTTGGTCGTTCATCTTCCCGAAAAGTATTGAGCATCCTGCCAACTACGCCAAATGTCAGATATGGGAAAACTCTGGTTATTTTGTGCCCCAGTGCAACAGTAATCTTCATTTCCACCAGTCAACACTCAGGTAGTCGAGTCCGCCCACGGCGTCAGTTCCTCCACTTTTTTCCATAGAAGGGAGGGTTCAGGTTCGTCCTCGGGAAGAAGGCAGTGTAAGTATCCGAGTCAGGTAGGTATCACAGTTTCCCCGTATTAATTTCCTTTTACTTCTATATCTTCTTCACATTGTGAGGTCATATCCTGCATAATCATAACTTATCCAAAGTGCACACGTTACAGAAGTGACTTTGATACATAAATGATAACTTTGACGGCGAGAGGAAAAGAGTACTTCACTTTAGTTTGTTGTTTGTGTTGGGAGCGAAGAGTGTTCAGAGACAGGTGTGAATGCAGTCTCTGTGCGTCCTAGGAGCAGGTGGCCACCGGAGAACTGTATGTCCGCACCGTTGGATACAGGGAGAGAGGCACGCTCACTGGCTGTGCACTTCTGTCTTTTAGGGAGTCCTGTTCATTTCCTTCACCTGTGCACAATCAAGAGTGGAAAGAGAGGCACACAGTAATGTCACCTCTCAATTTGGGTTAGAGTATATCATTGGTGAACGAGCTTAATAGATAGCACGCGTGAGAATTTAGGGCATGCAGATGGGTAGCACTCGTGAGAGTTTAGGACATGCGTTATTGGTAGCATACGTGAGATTTCACACTTCAATTATTGAACACACAGCTCTCGTGAATAGGTTGGCACAGCAAAAGTAGTTCAAAACATGTGAACACAGCAAATGTGAGAGGAAGAAAGGAAGCTGTTCGTCACTAGGTGACATAGACTCTGTCAGCCTGGGTATGCTGGATCCATTTGCAGTGACTCATTGTGAGGTTGGAAATCATTCTAATGTTGCTCTTGTAGCTACTCTAGCAAAATATATATCGCAGAACTTATTTGCATTCCCAGCGACAGTGATAGCATTGTTTCCATTTTGTGATAAGAACAATCCAACATAAAAATCTTGGTCATGAGATGCTCAAAAGTCACAGAACATTAAATATTATGTTGATGTCATAATCCATCACAGCAGCCTATTAACATTTGTATTTGAGAGGGGAAACAGGCTGGAACAGAAACACATCAACCTCAGAATTGATTTGCTCAGAAGAGAATTTGATTAGGTTTTTTCTCACTCTGTGCCTGCAGAATTGTGTTTGTGATGTGAAAAACCATTTCACTGCAACACCAGACAAAATGAGTCTCTCCCAATGTGAAGTGCAATACATACAGTTGAAGTCGGAAGTTTACATACACTTAGGTTGGAGTCATTAAAACTCGTTTTTCAACCACTCCACAAATTTCTTGTTAACAAACTAGTTTTGGCAAGTCGGTTAGGACATCTACTTTGTGCATGACACAAGTAATTTTTCCAATAATTGTTTACAGACAGATTATTTCACTTATAATTCACTGTATCACAATTCCAGTGGGTCAGAAGTTTACATACACTAAGTTGACTGTGCCTTTTAAACAGCTTGGAAAATTCCAGAAAATGATGTCATGGCTTTAGAAACTTCTGATAGGCTAATTGACATCATTTGAGTCAATTGGAGGTGTACCTGTGGATGTATTTCAAGGCCTACCTTCAAACTCAGTGCCTCTTTGCTTGACATCATGGGAAAATGAAAATTGTAGACCTCCACAAGTCTGGTTCATCCTTGGGAGCAATTTCCAAATGCCTGAAGGTACCACGTTAATCTGTACAAACAATAGTACGCAAGTATAAACACCATGGGACCACGCAGCCGTCATACCGCTCAGGAAGGAGACGCGTTCTGTCTCCTAGAGATGAACGTACTTTGGTGCGAAAAGTGCAAATCAATCCCAGAACGACAGCAAAGGACCTTGTGAAGATGCTGGAGGAAACGGGTACAAAAGTATCTATATCCACAGTAAAACGAGTCCTATATCGACATAACCTGAAAGGCCGCTCAGCAAGGAAGAAGCCACTGCTCCAAATCCGCCATAAAAAAAGCCAGACTACGGTTTGCAACTGCACATGGGGACAAAGATGTACTTTTTGGAGAAATGTCCTCTGGTCTGATGAAACAAAAATAGAACTGTTTGGCCATAATGACCATCGTTATGTTTGAAGGAAAAAGGGGGTACTTGCAAGCCGAAGAACACCATCCCAACCGTGAAGCACGGGGGTGGCAGCATCATGCTGTGGGGGTGCTTTGCTGCAGGAGGGACTGGTGCACTTCACAAAATAGATGGCATCATGAGGAAGGAAAATTATGTGGATATATTGAAGCAACATCTCAAGACATCAGTCAGGAAGTTAAAGCTTGGTCGCAAATGGGTCTTCCAAATGGAAGGAATGGACCACAAGCATACTTCCAAAGTTGTGGCAAAATGGCTTAAGGACAACAAAGTCAAGGTATTGAAGTGACCATCACAAAGCCCTGACCTCAATCCTATAGAAAATGTGTGGGCAGAACTGAAAAAGCGTCTGCGAGCAAGGAGGCCTACAAACCTGACTCAGTTACACCAGCTCTGTCAGGAGGAATGGGCCAAAATTCACCCAACTTATTGTGGGAAGCTTGTGGAAGGCTACACAAAACGTTTGACCCAAGTTAAACAATTTAAAGGCAATGCTACCAAATACTAATTGAGTGTATGTAAACTTCTGAAATAAATCATTCTCTCTACTATTATTCTGACATTTCACATTCTTAAAATAAAGTGGTGATCCTAACTGACCTAAGACAGGGCATTTTTACTAGGATTAAATGTCAGGAATTGTGAAAAAATTAGTTTAAATGTATTTGGCTAAGATGTATGTAAACTTCAAACTTCAACTGTATATAAATCACAGATGATGAAAGTGTGTAGCATGGTATTGTTTTTGCTGTGATCATTGACTTCAGTACCTTAAGATACAATATATAGCCTACATACTGAACAGCCTATGGGTCTGTAGAGAGAAGGGTTCAATGGTATGTTCTGATCAATCAACAACCTAGCAGCCGACTTTGTCCAAGTCATTCGCTTTACCCTCATTGATTTATGATAATTTTGCTTCAGCATTCAATTTCACTGTAGATGGTGCTTTTTCCTCAGATCATTATTATGCATTCAAACATCAGTGCAGATGATCAGTGAAACAGGGGAGGACTTGAGCTATTCCCAATGTTGCTGGCTGTGGGAACATTGAGTATGCTGGCCTGGTCTACATCACTGTAGCTGTCCTAGATTGGGAAAATATTGTATTGGAATAACTTTAGGTGAATCTCATCTTTCAAGTTCTGCTTATGTTTTGTGGTCATTTGTGATGTGAAACTAATGTATTAGCCTACACCAGGGTTCCACAACTGGTGGGCCGCGGGCCAATTTTGTTGTTGTTGTTAGACATAATAACACAAGCAAATCAGCTACAAGTGATTTTAATTTAGGAAATCTGTTCCAAAGTATTCCCACACATAATAGAGAGATATATGTGGTCAAATACAAATGTAAGCAAAGCTTGAAGTGAATATGTTTTAGTAAAATATTATATCTGTTTGGGCTTCTTTTTTGCAGTCTCCAAATTATTTATAATTATGTTCTGGCCTCCTGACCATCCACTCAAGAAAAAAATTGTCCCGCGGCTGAATCTAGTTGATGATCCCTCGCCTACACTAATGCATGCTGTTGTAACTTACATTATAGAAGCCGCAGGTACAATGAAGATGTCTAAAGGTTGCTACAAACTTCACTCCGTCGATCGACGTGCATGCATGTGCAAGGGCTGAGTCTGTTTTTTGGGGGCAGTGCGCACTTTTATCCACATCGTTGTTGTGTTCCACCCAGAAAGGAAGTCCGCTAGGGGGCTTGGGGAGCCAGAGTAGCTTACCAAGCAAGAGGGGCCGATGCACTCTTTGACTGTAGCTAGTGACGACATTTGAAGTTCCGGATCCGGTGTTATATGCCTTTTTGTTTACAAATACTAGCTAGCTACATGTCTGGCTAGTCTGGTGTTCAATGCTTTTTGACGCTACTTTTTAGCCACAGAAGCAGAACCAAACATGTCTCGCTATAAATTGAAATTGATACAGCTTGAACAGCAAGAGCTTGAACTGCTCTTACTACTCAGGAGGTGAATGGCAAGTTCGCCCACTGAACACTACAAGAGTGGACGATGGAGAATACATACATCATCTCCATTATAAACACCAGCACTGGGATCCCCCCCCACCATATTCACACCAGCTTGTTTTTACTTTGCATCAGGAGCAAGGCTTTCGTATAATTTGCAGGCCATTTAATCTCACATCAATATGAACCATCCTCAATACATTTTCTGACTTCCATCTTGTGTCAACTTTGGCGTAATACTAGACAAATTATTTCTTACAGATAAATCTTATAGCATTACAATTTATGGCATATACGTCTTCATATATAATCCAACGGTTACCATGAATGTTACCACAGGAATGTCTCTGTTGGGGATACGACTGTTACACATGAATGTCTGATACACTTTCTCTTGTTTGTTTGATGATTTCACTTGAAAGAGTATAGACTTTTTGGACTGGTTTAAAGAATGAGGCCCTTATGTGATCAGGAGGGAGATGCGGGAATCTTCTCATGAAGCAAGTTCGACTCCCAACTCATTGCAGGCCAGCTGCCGCTACCAAGGCCAGAGTGCTTGCTGGGGGACCCAGAAACCGAGCCCATATGTATTTGTGGGAGATGAGGCATTCCCTCTGAGGGTAGACATGATGTAACCATATCCAGGTAAGATAGCTAAATATTGTACATGTGACTATATACATACAGTGCCTTGCAAAAGTATTCATCCCCCTTGGCATTTTTCCTATTTTGTTGCATTACAACCTGTAATTTAAATTGATTTTTATTTGGATTTCATGTAATGGACATACACAAAATAGTCCAAATTGGTAAAGTGAACTGAAAAAAACAACTTGTTTCAAAAAATTCTAAAAAATAAATAACGGAAAAGTGGTGCGTGCATATTTATTCACCCCCTTTGCTATGAAGCCCCTAAATAAGATCTGGTGCAACCAATTACCTTCAGATGTCACATAATTAGTTAAATAAAGTCCACCTGTGTGCAATCTAAGTGTCACATGATCTCAGTATATATACACCTGTTCTGAAAGGCCCCAGAGTCTGCAACACCTCTAAGCAAGGGGCAAGGAGCTCTCCAAACAGGTCAGGGACAAAGTTGTGAAGAAGTACAGATCAGGGTTGTGTTCTAAATAAATATCAGAAACTTTGAACATTTCACGGAGCACCATTAAATCCATTATTAAGAAATGGAAAGAATATGCCACCACAACAAACCTGCCAAGAGAGGGCCGCCCACCAAAACTCACAGACCAGGCAAGGAGGGCATTAATCAGAGAGGCAACAAAGAGACCAAAGATAACCCTGAAGGAGCTGCAAAGCTCCACAGCGTAGATTGGAGTATCTATCCATAGTACCACTTTAAGCCGTACACTCCACAGAGCTGGGCTTTACGGAAGAGTGGCCAGAAAAAAGCCATTGCTTAAAGAAAAAAATAAGCAAACACGTTTGGTGTTCGCCAAAAGGCATGTGGGAGACTCCCCAAACATATGGAAGAAGGTACTCTGGTCAGATGAGACTAAAATTGAGCTTTTTGGCCAACAAGGAAAATGCTATGTCTGGCGCAAACCCAACACCTCTCATCACCCCAAGAACACCATCCCCACAGTGAAGCATGATGGTGGCAGCATCATGCTGTGGGGATGTTTTTCATCGGCAGGGACTGGGAAACTGGTCAGAATTGAAGGAATGATGGATGGCGCTAAATACAGGGAAATTCATGAGGGAAACCTGTTTCAGTCTTCCAGAGATTTGAGACTGGGACGGAGGTTCACCTTCCAGCAGGACAATGACCCTAAGCATACTGCTAAAGCAACACTTGAGTGGTTTAAGGGGAAACATTTAAATGTCTTGGAATGGCTGTAGTTGGTTATAGTTATGCACGCTCAAGTTTTCAGTTTTTTTGTCTAATTTCTTGTTTGTTTCACAATAAAACATATTTTGCATCTTCAAAGTGGTAGGCATTGTGTAAATCAAATGATACAAACCCCTCAAAAATCCATTTTAATTCCAGGTTGTAGGGCAACAAAATAGGAAAAATGCCAAGGGGGGTGAATACTTTCGCAAGCCACTATATGTGAAAATGATACCAATATAGACGTTGTAATAATATAATAATAATATGCCATTTAGCAGACGCTTTTATCCAAAGCGACTTACAGTCATGCGTACATGCATTTTTGTGTATGGGTGGTCCCGGGGATCGAACCCACTACCTTAGCGTTACAAGTGCCGTGCTCTACCAGCTGAGCTACAGAGGACCACGAATGATATGCCTTACATAAAAGTGATCTGGCAAAATGGGGACCTATGTCCAAAGCATAGGCTACACAGTTGTTACAGTACACATTTGATAGCCTTCATGTTCCTGTTCAATACTAAAGGAAACACTTCTTTCATTCAAAGGTTCTTCTGGCCTTGAAGTCGCCAAGAAGATCTACAACTACCACCACTCAGAAGAATTTCAGAGAACTGCTTTGGAATCCTTGCTGCAAGATGGAGGATCCTGGGACAAGACCTTGAGGTTGCCCCAAAGACAGCTGAGAGCATTGTGAAGGCCTGCGTGGCCCTCCACAATTACCTTTGCACCACAGACACTGAGTCATCAACATGGTACATCCACCCCAAACTTGTTGACCACTCCACATCCACTGGGGACCTCTGTCCAGTAGAGTGGAGACAGGCGGTACAAGGGGATCGCAAAAAACTCCATTGTAACACTGCGCTACGCTCCGTAGGGTCCTTTTCCATAGAGTATAATTGGGCTATACAAGTCTGCGGAAATCCCTTTTATGTGCTGATATTGGCGCAGGAAAATGCAGGACCATGGACAGCGCCACAATCAGCGCGAAGTGAACCAAAGGACTGCTAGACGATTTCATCACCACAAGATTTTAATCAATCAACGACAACCTTTTGCCATATGCGAACGAGGACAAGGGCACAGGCAGACCAAAACAAGGGATTAGGACCTGGCCTCAGTGATCAATCTTCTCCTCCTCTCTCACATGGCCAATGTCATCCTGGGACTAGGACGATATTGAAACATATGTTTCATGCTGATGATCTCAGAAAGCTCTCAGTGTTTTGAGAGTACGTGTGCATAGGGGCCGGCAGAGTGAGATTGTGCTGCTTTCCGATGGCTGCTGTCCACAGCTGGGTGTGTAATGGCTTTATTGATCCCTGGGCCTGTGTCGCTGCCTTACCTCTGTCATTACTGTCCCAGGTTGCCTTGGTGTCCTTCTGTACTCCCGGGGTCCTATTTGATCAGCGAACACTCAAGCATCTACCGAGTCACACAGCACACACACACACACACAACATGCATCACTTGGTTTCTTTAATACACCCCAGACTAATTCTGCTACTGTATAGGCTACACAGAAGTTGCAGTCATTCAGGTTGTATTTGTATTGTCCTTATGCCTGAAACCTGGTGTGATAACCAGTGCACATCACAGTTCAGATGCCATTTTAAGACACTTCCCACATTGCCGATGATCGTTTTAAATCTCATAAAGATCTGTTGACTTTGACTTGAATTAAAAACAGAAGCAGCACTATGGTATTTCATGTTGTTGCCGGGTCATTTACGTTTACATATCATAGAGAGCACTAGAGACATCATGTTGAATAAATGATGGGAAGTACTGTATCATGGCAATGAAAGTGCTACAGCGGGGAGAAAGGTGTTACTGAATAGCACCATCAATAGTCCATTTGCTTTACACGTTATCAAGGCAGTTAGATGCTGCAGAGCACAATTACGTTTACAACCAAACAGCACCATTCGGTTTAGATTTATTTTCCCCATTTCAACCACCCTCTCCCCCAACACCCAAATGCTCAATCACTCCTCAATTTCCTTTTGTAAAATCAACGGAATCTGTTGATTATAAATCAACAAGATGGAGGGTTTGGTGGAATTTTCTCACATATTTTTAGCCAGGGGCAGCGTTGTGACCTACCTAGCAGGTTTATATGGTTACATCACACTGCTGACGTCATGGATATACTATTCTCTCTTGTGGTATAGTTAATTGTACAATGCTTTGGAACGGTTATCTAAAAGTCAGTCATTGCATGCTCTCACGTAGATTTAACACACAAACCTAACGCTTTCTAATCAGACTGTGCCATGATAGCTCACAATCACCATAGACATTTGTCCAACATAAGAAGAAATTGATCATTCAAATAGTGACTGGGGGGGTTGGGACTCTATGCGTTGCTCTCTACCAGAAGCTGCTTAATATTCTCAGATACTCATACACAAACCACTCTAAACCAGCATAGACTAGAGAGAATGCAGGAAAGCTTCGGTGCACCCATGACAGCATAAGCCATTTGTCGCAGTATGCCACACTATGTTAGCATCTCGTGTCTCCACCCTCTTACAACTGAGCAGAGATCTCTCTCGTTTCCTTTTTCTATCATCACCCTTTCCGTCCTCCTCCATATATCCCTGTCTTTTGTTTCAATAACAATCAAACTAATCATCTAATAATAAGTCGGAGTTGACAGTATTGAAGAAGCAAAAGATACAAGGGTTGTTGATGTTAACACATGTCTGACATTAAATCTCTTTGTTTACTCAAACAAGTCTTTCCTGCGTCAGACAAACGAAGAGAGCCACATCATGCAGGATTTATTTCTACAGGAATAAATTAGAGAACAGACCCATACATTATGAATGTCCAGACCCACCATGGGGAAACAGCACCATGAATCACTATTTTGACTGGGTGTGGTTGGCTGGATTGCAGACTAACCAGAGATATGTATTTATGCCATTGAATAATCCCCAAGTGTTATGGATATTCGATGATAATCGTTAATATGGGTAATTAATCGGGGGTTTAGGATGGAGTCTTTCAAAGAACAACAAAATAATTACTTTTTTGTTGAATGGAAGCAGTGCGATCTTTTCATTACATTTTTTTTCATGTTGTGAATACCCGCTGGCAACACATTTGCATTCTTATTAAAGACTGATAATGTATTTAAACAGCAGAGACTGATAATGGTATGCCAGTGACATACTGAATCTAAATTGGCCTGTTATTGTTTTTAGCGTGTGTGTGCGTGTGCATGTGTGTGCACGCCAAAGCATTTCTAAAGCCCCTTGTCTGCTGTGTGTGTTGTCTGCAGTGTCACAAGCCAGCCATTCCTGTATAGTTAATGTCATCTGACTGGGGAAAATGAACACCACACTGAATCAATGCTACCCTCACTCCTCGCACGTCGGTCTTGTTTTCCATGAGGCTGAGCACATCGCTGGCACGTATCCTCTCTCCTGTTGTCATTCCAAGGGTGCTCCATTCACCCCCACAATGGGACTGGAGCCATGTGGAGAGTCACCAGAACATGTGGGCCTCCTTTCAATTAACATAGTTAGGGTAGCAAAATGTCAGTGTGGTTAGATGCAACTCAAGGTACACTACACTCCATACAGGTTCATGTATTGATTATGCATGAGAATGGGAAACTGCAGCAGTATAGACAAAACTCTGCAGGATTGGTGGTGACGGGCGGGGAGGGTAAGCCATGTCAAATCCCTTGATCCTTGATTAGCCTCGGATGACAAATTGCACCTGCAATTTGGGGAGCAGGGAGGGAAGAGCTGACATCTACAGCAACAAAACTGGCAGAGACTTGAGAAGAATGGGTGCATGGGGAGAGGAGGCTGGTGCAGGAGATAAATGAGGGAGAGAGGGAGGGTGGAGAAAGGAGAGAGAGAGAGAAAGCAAAGAGCCAAAGAGGGTAGTCTGATGTGAGGAGCAGAGGAGCTGGCAGTGTTGACAACGCAGCGAGACAGAAAGGGGTTGGAGAAGGGCACCCGCCGCCGCCACCACCGTGACTACACTCCGCTCGACACCATGACAACCGTGGCAAATGCACGGCGAGCCCCCGGCCCTGCCGCCACACCAATCAGGGGGAAGTGAGCGGCGCGCGGCAAGCTGTGAGGGGAGAGGCGCAGCACAGGATAACAGAACAGAGGTAGAACACCCCCGACCCCCCTGCTTACACAGAGAGAAGATACCCAGTAATTTCTCTGTCTCTTACCTGAACACTGGATGCCAGAGAAAACCTCCTGGATAATCAGCTTTGCTCTTGTTCCTCCCCACAGTGGGGAGGAGTGTAGGGATGGAGATACTGATTCTAACAGGACCACCCAATCGCTATTACAACCTAGGAGTTACCAGACTGGTGGGAAAACCACAAAGAAAAAGACAATGTAGAAAATCTGCATCAGGTAAGTTTGCCATTATCTTTTCAGTGTAAAGATTGCATCTCCATAGTCAAACTAAGTATGAGCCAGACTCTAGGGTGGATGGTGGGATTTGTGTGTGCCTTTCTCTCTCTCACACACTGGAGATGTGGGCTCAGTGTACATATTTAATCTGCAGGAGATCAATCAGCTGTGTTTAATTAAATGCACCATTAATGCGGAAAAGAAAAATCTGCAACGGGGAAAAATGGGATACCAATCTAGTTGAAATGGATTGTGTATCTCTGTGGAAATCATCAGCCCTGTTATTGATACATCCCTAACTGCTGAGATATAGAGTAAAGCGGTGTCATCTATACTAATTTACCAGTAAGCCTCTCCTGCCACAGACAATAATCCCACTCACTGTAAAAACACTACAATGTGTAGGGGGGGTTTTAAGCATGTGTTTAGCCAGGTTTTGGCACATTGTACTTATTTCAACAGGGACACGGTCCCTCCCAAGAACTTTAACATAGCTTGTCCTCCACCTTTTAATTGGACAGAAACACAATTAAACACAGTGCTAGCCTGTGACAGAGCAGTTGGACCTGCAGGTTATTACCACACTAATGACTCTTCCTCCGTATGATTTGTTAAAGGCCACCGAGGCACCACATAGATTTATGGACAGATGGAAGATAGATACAGAGGAACAGACAGAAGAGCTGTGTTCCTCATTTCTAATGCACATAATCAATCAAACTAGGAGGTGTGGTGGTTTACCCTTAGCAAGCCCTAATCTAATATCACTGCGCAGCACTGAAAAAACAATCAAACATCGTGTCCTTTTTCTTCCACTTATCTCCTCCTGCTTCACTGCAGGATATTCAAAGTTCTCAGAACAGATATAGGATTGTGAATATATGAATTATCGATGACGAAATGAGTTTATTTAAGGGCGGCTGGTAGCCTAGCCGTTAGAGCGTTGGGCCAGTCACCGATAGGTTGCTGGTTGGAATACCTGAGTAGACAAGGTGAAAAATCTGTCTGTGCCCTTGAGCAAGGCACTTAACCCACATTTTCTCCAGGGGTGTCGTACTACTATGGCTGACACTGTAAAACAAAACATTTGACAGCACCTATCTGGTGAATGTGACAATAAAACATAATTCATCATTATGTGCAAAATATTATATATATCTTCATATGGTTTATTCTCAGATTTTTGTCTACACAATTCCTTCCTACAGTGAGGGAAAAAAGTATTTGATCCCCTGCTGATTTTTGTACGTTTACCCACTGACAAAGAAATTATCAGTCTATCATTTTAATGGTAGGTTTATTTGAACAGTGAGAGACAGAATAACAACAAAAAAATCCAGAAAAACGCATGTCAAAAATGTTATAAAGATATTTGCATTTTAATGAGGGAAATAAGTATTTGACCCCTCTGCAAAATATGACTTTGTACTTGGTGGCAAAACCCTTGTTGGCAATCACAGAGGTCAGACGTTTCTTGTAGTTGGCCACCAGGTTTGCACACATCTCAGGAGGGATTTTGTCCCACTCCTCTTTGCAGATTTTCTCCAAGTCATTAAGGTTTCGAGGCTAACGTTTGGCAACTCGAACCTTCAGCTCCCTCCACAGATTTTCTATGGGATTAAGGTCTGGAGACTGGCTAGGCCACTCCAGGACCTTAATGTGCTTCTTCTTGAGCCACTCCTTTGTTGCCTTTGCCGTGTGTTTTGGGTCATTGTCATGCTGGAATACCCATCCACAACCCATTTCAATGCCCTGGCTGAGGGAAGGAGGTTCTCACCCAAGATTTGACGGTACATGGCCCCGTCCATCGTCCCTTTGATGCGGTGAAGTTGTCCCTTAGCAGAAAAACACCCCCAAAGCATAATGTTTCCACCTCCATGTTTGACGGTGGGGATGGTGTTCTTGGGGTCATAGGCAGCATTCCTCCTCCTCCAAACACGGCGAGTTGAGTTGATGCCAAAGAGCTCCATTTTGGTCTCATCTGACCACAACACTTTCACCCAGTTCTCCTCTGAATCATTCAGATGTTCATTGGCAAACTTCAGACGGGCCTGTATATGTGCTTTCTTGAGCAGGGGGACCTTGCGGGCGCTGCAGGATTTCAGTCCTTCACTGCGTAGTGTGCTACCAATTGTTTTCTTGGTGACTATGGTCCCAGCTGCCTTGAGATCATTGACAAGATCCTCCCGTGTAGTTCTGGGCTGATTCCTCACCGTTCTCATGATCATTGCAACTCCACGAGGTGAGATCTTGCATGGAGCCCCAGGCCGAGGGAGATTGACAGTTCTTTTGTTTTTCTTCCATTTGCGAATAATTGCACCAACTGTTGTCACCTTCTCACCAAGCTGCTTGGCGATGGTCTTGTAGCCCATTCAAGCCTTGTGTAGGTCTACAATCTTGTCCCTGACATCCTTGGAGAGCTCTTTGGTCTTGGTCATGGTGGAGAGTTTGGAATCTGATTGATTGCTTCTGTGGACAGGTGTCTTTTATACAGGTAACAAGCTGAGATTAGGAGCACTCCCTTTAAGAGTGTGCTCCTAATCTCAGCTCGTTACCTGTATAAAAGACACCTAGGAGCCAGAAATCTTTCTGATTGAGAGAGGGACAAATACTTATTTACCTCATTAAAATGCAAATCAATTTCTAACATTTTTGACATGCGTTTTTCTGGATTTTTTTGTTGTTATTCTGTCTCTCACTATTCAAATAAACCTACCATTAAAATTATAGACTGATCCTTTCTTTGTCAGTGGGCAAACATACAAAATCAGCAGGGGATCAAATACTTTTTTCCCTCACTGTATGTATTGTTAGGACCATGTATGAAAAATGTATGCACTCACTAACTGTAAGTCGCTCTGGATAAGAGCGTCTGCTAAAATGACTAAATGTACAAATGTAAATGTCTAAATTCAGCTTGAATAATGGCAATGTGCCGCAATGTACGTATACCATGGCATCTTCTGGATCATTCCACAGGAAATGCAGTCATGCACGCACAGCATGGAGAATAGGTCAGAAAGAGGCACCGATTAAAATATCCACATCTGTTACCCGTCAAAAGAGACATAACAGAAATGTGCTTCAGTGTTGTATTGTGCAGTTGGATGTTCCAATGCTGCACTCTCTCCATCCATCTGTGTGCCTCAGGTGTGCTTTGAAGTCACACTTGTGGTTCCACACCTGAGACCCACTTTGAATCTACCCTCAAAACAAGTAATGTGTTAAAAACCAATGATTATGCCGTGTACTGTAATTAGTTCCTCATTGTGAATACGGCAGGGAATGCAGAAGGAATCAAATGTTCAGGCATTAGTGTTTCTAAGAAACAGTCCTCTGTCATAATTCTCAGTATGTGTCGGATGCACCACACATAGTTCTGGGTTTGTGGATGGAAAATGAACCCAACAGTGGGTGACGATTAGAGAAAGGAGTGTTTAGAATAACTCATGTCTGTCTGAAGAGGAGTATTAGCATTGTGGTAATAATAATTAGAGTCATTGTTGACAGCACAGAGGATATCATCTAGCTAAATACCAGCTTTGTGTCTCACATAGTTGATGGGCTGTGAGAAACAACATCCCAGGGGTAGGTAGTGTGGACGAGTCACACGTATTCGAGCGGGAGATTACCATTTCTCACGGTACTGCTGGTGGATTCCACCTCTCTCTCTCTCTCTCTCTCTCTCTCTCTCTCTCTCTCTCTCTCTCTCTCTCTCTCTCTCTCTCTCTCTCTCTCTCTCTCTCTCTCTCTCTCTCTCTCTCTCTCTCTCTCTCTCTCTCTCTCTCTCTCTCTCTCTCTCTCTCTCTCTCTCTCTCTCTCTCTCTCTCTCTCATTCTCATCCCTCCCTCTCATCACGTCTGTGCTGTAGTAAACAAGCACCTTCCCTCCAATTAGCATTTCCTCTAAGTGGATGTGTTTTCTGTGTCTGCTTCAGCATTAAAAGCACAGTCAGTGTTGGTGCACATCAGCACATCTGCCTGCGACACACACACACACAACTGATTGCTAGACGTCTGCACTGGCTCCCTATTGTGAAGGGTTACATGTTGTTCCCTATGATTTGCTCTCACAGACACCGAGTCAAAGTACAAACACGTCTGTCTTTTGCACAGCTTTCCAACCAATGGCCTTTGAAGCTGCACATTCTGATGTATATGATAGGTCCCTATGCCACTAGTAGTTCTTCTGTGTGTTTTCTCATGTTATTACTGATTTGATCATTTTATGAATGTCATTAGGCTAACATCATGAGGATATTTTCATCATATTGACTTGCTGAATTTAAAATGAATGTTGTTTGGACAGTAGTTGTCAATCTTAATGCCACTAGGGACACAGTTATTGACAACATATCTCCTTTACTCCCAGATGTGTAGTTCTCACCATGGTGATAGAGCCAGAAGTCTCGCTCTCCAAATGTCCAGCTGACCATCAATTGACAAACTTCAACACAATTAAATTTTTTACATTTTTTAACATTCTTGATGTTCAAGTCTTTGATTGGCTTGGCTCCTGTGACATATCCTGAATGATATTTATAGTACTGAGGTTTGTGACGCCATACCAGATCTTTTCACACCCCTGTGGACTCACTTTTCTAGCCACCCTCTCCTCTTCAGGCTCCATTTAAAATCACAGCTTGTGAAGAAATCCTTATATGCAAATGGGGTTGCAACCGCTTTATTCGAACAGAAAATGAAACATCCCTAATTACATCCCACTCTGCTGGATTTCCAATCAGCCTGAGCCTTACTACAGCTCTACTGTACTGCTGTAGTGGAGGATGCTCCAGCCTTCAGCAGCTCCAGTGTGTTTGCTCCATGGCAGCTGGTTCATGAAGCGCCAGGTATCCAGCCCCCGTCGGAACGAGCCGAACCGGAGTATCTCTGCATTATTCATCCTGTGTGTGCATGGCCAGTGGCTCCCTCCTTCCCTGCTCATCATCACCTCGCCTCGCAGAGGAAGACCAAGAGGAGACAGGAATAAAGAACTAACGCGGGGCCAAGTGTTGATCTTAAATATGGGTGTTAGTTTGAATGTCAGGAGAAGACTCTTATGCAAGCTAATCAATGAGTGCAATGCTTCTTTTATCGCTAGGCATAGCAACGAAGCATCGGCACGAAATATCCATGTCCTCTCCATGGGTTCCCTTCACCCCTGCCCCCACCTCCCCCCAACCCCCTCCCACTTCATAGCAGTGGATGGTCCACAGATACTGCCTCAGGCCATACACATCATCAGACCATGCAGCACATTTTCATCGAAGTTTCATCGCTCCTCCATCTTCAAATGACTCCATGTTTAGTTCTTATATCACACAACACTAGTGCACTACCCACATACAGAGCTGAGCCGAGCAGTGAGTGTACAGGCAGGCAGGGCCACTCTAGCAGCTCACAAGACTTCAGAAGTACACTGAATCCGTGGTGTTAGCCATTACATTACAGAGCACCCACAGGTTTGGACGCCCACAGCTTGTTCCATTACACTCCATCATCTCTTTCATCTCCCCTGCTTCACACATCCTGCACAGCTAATAAAATACACTTTTTCTTTTTTTTCTTTTTTTTCCAATCATGTCATTTTCATATGAAACTGCGGTCTCTTTGTATAGAAATAGAGCTCTTAGTGATTAAATATATAGTTAACATGTTTGAAGCAGCACTCCCCTCAGTCTTGTTGTTGGTTGAAATGCACGAGAGAGAAAAAAACTCCCTGAAAAGCCAATCCATTGTAGGCTATTTGGTGCAGATGTGTGCAACAGTCAGTATAGTAGAAGCTGTGCACATCAGTGACATGAGGTGAGGTCATTGACTGGATAAGCACTGGCTATTATCAAAGCTCACAAATAAACGTTGATCAAGCCCAAGTTCACCATACAACAGATAGCAACAACCAGTGACATAGGCTATTAACCGAAATTCACAACAGATTTTCACCAAATGTAAATACCAATATAGCCAAGATATACAAGCGATAACCTCTGATGGTGGCATATTTCATATCATCTGACAAAATGACACACTGCTCAACTCAGCTCAGTTATAGACCGATGTAGCATCCACATCTACAACTGATAGGTGGCAGTGGCACTCATTTCAACCAAATAATTGTCAGTGTTTGAAGTGGATGTGGTGTTGGAGTCAGGCGCAGGACACAGAAGCTTAGTCCAACAGACTTTACTAGTCAGAAATATGACAATACAAAAGAACGGGCCTCAAGCAACGGAGGCGAGCGATACGCAAACAGTGCGTAAAACACGAAATATAAGCGATGCGCAAACAGTGCGTCAATACACTTAAATACACCAGAGCAAAATCCAAAACCCAAACGGACAGGCGGACAACAACACACAACTACAAACAAAACCAAAGGAAACTTATAGGTGACATAATCAATAAGTGATAAGACACAGGTGCACCAAACAGACAAAACCAAACAAACATAGAGAACATCAAACGGTAGCAGCTAGTACTCCGGGGACGACGAACGCCGAAGCCTGCCCGAACAAGGAGGAGGAGCAGTCTCGGCGGAATTCGTGACAGTACCCCCTCCTTGACGCGCGGCTCCAGCCGTGCGCCGACCCCGGCCTCGGGGACGGCCAGGAGGACGTGGAGCAGGGCGCGTAGGATGACTACGATGGAACTCAGTCAGGAGGGATGGATCTAAAATGTCCCTCCGAGGCACCCAGCACCGTTCCTCCGGACAGTACCCCTCCCACTCCACGAGATATTGTAGACCCCCCATCCGACGTATCGAATCCACGATGGACCGGACTGAGTACGCCGGAGCCCCCTCGATGTCCAGTGGGGGCGGAGGGGTCTCCCTTATCTCACTCTCCTGGAGTGAACCAGCTACCACCGGCCTGAGGAGAGACACATGGAATGAGGGGTTAATGTGATAGTCATTGGGCAGTTGCAACCTGTAACATACCTCATTCAATCTCCTCAGGACTTTAAATGGCCCCACAAACCGCCGGCCAAGCTTCCAGCAGGGCAGGCGAAGGGGCAGGTTTCGAGTCGAGAGCCAGACTCGATCTCCAGGGGCATAGACTGGACCCTCACTGCGGTGGAGGTCGGCGCTCGCCTTCTGCCTGCGGATGGCCCGCTGCAGATGGACGTGGGCAGCGTTCCACGTCTCCTCCGAGCGCAGAAACCACTCATCCACCGCAGGAGCCTCGATCTGGCTCTGATGTCATGGTGCCAGAACCGGCTGATAATCTAACACACACTGAAAAAGGGTCAGGTTAGTAGAGGAGTGGCGGAGAGAGTTCTGAGCCATCTCTACCCAGGGGATATACCCTGACCACTCCTCCGGCCGGCCCTGGCAATAGGATCTCAGAAACCTACCCACATCCTGGTTTACTCTCTCCACCTGCCCATTACTCTCCGGGTGGTAACCCGAGGTAAGGCTAACCGAGACCCCCAAGCGTTCCATGAACGCCCTCCAGACTCTAGAGGTGAACTGGGGACCCCGATCAGACACTATATCCTCGGGAACCCCGTAGTGCCAGTTGACGTGGGTGAACAAAGCCTCAGCGGTCTGTAGGGCAGTAGGGAGACCCGGCATAGGAATGAGACGACAGGCCTTAGAGAAACGATCCACAACGACCAGAATAGTGGTATTCCCCTGGGAGGGGGGAAGGTCCGTGACAAAGTCCACCGAGAGGTGAGACCACGGCCGTTGTGGAACGGGCAGGGGTTGTAACTTCCCCCTGGGCAGGTGTCTAGGCGCCTTACACTGAGCGCACACCGAGCAGGAGGAGACATAAACCCTCACGTCCTTAGCCAATGTTGGCCACCAGTATTTAACTCTAAGGCAGTGCACTGTCCGGCCAATACCTGGATGTCCAGAGGAGGGTGACGTATGAGCCCAATAAATGAGCCGATCACGGACCTCGAGCGGCACATACGTCCGACCCACTGGACACTCTGGGGGAGTAGGGTTGGTGCGTAACAGCCGCTCAATTTCCGTATCGACCTCCCATACCACCGGTGCCACCAGACAAGACTCCGGCAGTATGGGAGTAGGCTCAATGGACCTCTCCTCTTTGTCATACCGCCGGGACAGGGCGTCTGCCTTACCGTTCTGGGACCCTGGGATGTAGGTGATCTTAAAAACGAACCGGGTCAGGAACATGTTCCACCTAGCCTGACGAGGGTTTAATCTCCTAGCTGCCCGGATGTACTCCATGTTACGATGGTCGGTCAGAATGAGAAAAGGGTGTTGAGCCCCCTCAAGCCAATGCCTCCACACCTTTAGGGCTTGAACCACGGCTAACAGCTCTCTGTCCCCTACGTCATAATTACGCTCCGCCGGGCTGAGCTTCTTAGAATAAAAAGCGCAGGGACGGAGCTTAGGTGGCGTGCCTGAGCGTTGCGACAGTACTGCCCCAATACCGGCCTCTGACGCGTCCACCTCTACCTGGAACGCTAAAGCGGGGTCCGGGTGCGCCAGCACTGGAGCCGAGGTGAACAGGTCTTTCAGTTTACAAAACGCCCTGTCCGCCTCAGCTGACCACTGCAAACGCACCGGGCCCCCCTTCAGCAGGGAAGTAATGGGAGCTGCTACCTGTCCAAAACCCCGGATAAACCTCCGGTAGTAATTGGCAAAACCCAAAAACTGCTGCACCTCTTTCACAGTGGTTGGGGTTTGCCAGTTACGCACGGCTGACACACGGTCAATCTCCATCTTCACCCCTGAGGCGGACAACCGATGACCCAAGAAGGAGATGGACTCCTGGAAAAACAGACATTTCTCTGCCTTGACATACAAGTCATGCTCCAACAGTCTACCCAACACTCGGCGTACCAGGGCTACATGCTCGGCACGTGTAGCAGAGTACACTAAGATGTCGTCAATATACACTACCACTCCCTGCCCATGCAGGTCCCGGAAGATCTCATCCACAAATGATTGGAAGACTGAAGGAGCATTCATTAACCCGTATGGCATGACAAGATACTCATAATGACCTGAGGTGGTACTAAATGCTGTCTTCCATTCATCCCCCTCCCTAGTGCGCACCAAGTTATAAGCGCTCCTGAGATCCAGTTTTGTGAAGAACCGCGCCCGCGTAATGATTCAGTCATACTCGCAATCAGAGGAAGAGGGTAACTGTATTTCACAGTGATCTGATTGAGACTACGATAATCAATACACGGGCGCAAACCTCCATCTTTCTTCTTCACAAAAAAGAAACTTGAGGACGCAGGGGAAGTGGAGGGCCGTATGTATCCCTGTTTCAGGGACTCAGCTATGTATGTCTCCATAGCCGCCGTCTCCTCTTGAGACAGAGGATACACATGGCTCTGCGGAAGTGCCGCACCTGTCTGGAGGTTTATCGCACAATCTCCCTGCCTATGAGGTGGCAATCGTGTCGCCCTCGTCTTGTTGAACATGTGTACCAAATCCTCATACTCAGGGGGAATGTGCATTGCGGGCACTTGGTTCGGACTCTCCACCGTGGTCGCCCCCACGGAAACACCTAGACATCGCCCAACACACTGGCCAGACCATTCCTTGAGAGCCCTCTGTTGCCACGAAATGGTGGGGTCATGGGTGACTAACCAAGGAAGCCCCAGCACCATGGGATACGCAGGAGAGTCAATTAGGTACAACTGAATAATCTCCTCATGACCCCCCTGCGTCTTCATCTTTAGTGGCGCTGTGACTTCCCTAATCAACCCAGACCCCAACGGGCGGCTATCTAGGGCATGGACAGGAAAGGGTGCATCAACGGGCAGGAGGGGAATCCCTAACCTAGAACAAAATTTCCGATCAATAAAATTCCCAGCTGCGCCTGAATCGACTAGCGCCTTATGCTGGGAATGAGATGCAACCTGAGGAAATACTACAGGTATACAAAAGTGAACAACAGAGAGCTCTGGGTGAGTGGGGCGCCTACTCACCTGAAATGACTCTCCAGTGCGCAACCTGTTGTCCCGATTCCCTGGAGACCCTCCACAGCACCTAGCCGCAGTGTGTCCTCCACGGCCACAGCTGGTGCAGGGGACGGCCCCCTCGGATTCTCTCTCCTTCTCCATCTAGCGCCAGCACCCCCGAGCTCCATTGGGCTCGGCTCGGAGGTGCTGGGGAATGGAATGGACGGCCCCATCTCGGGACGTCCGCGGGTGGCCAGCAGGGTATCCAGACGGATGGACATGTCCACTAGCTGGTCAAAGGACAGATTGGTGTCCCTGCAGGCCAGCTCTCGATGAACGTCCTCTCGCAGGCTACACCTATAGTGGTCGATGAGGGCCCTCTCATTCCACCCCGCATCCGCCGCTAGAGTCCGGAAATCCAGGGCGAAATCCTGTGCGCTCCTCTTCCCCTGTCGGAGGTGGAACAGACGCTCCCCCGCCGCTTTACCCTCAGGAGGGTGATCGAAAACAGCCCTGAAGCGGCGGGAGAACTCCGCATAGCTGATGGTGGCGCCGTCTATTCCCCTCCATTCGGCGTTGGCCCACTCCAACGCCTTGCCGGAGAGACAGGAGATGAGGGCGGACACGCTCTCGTATCCCGAGGGCACCGGGTGTATGGTGGCCAGGTAGAGTTCCACCTGAAGGAGGAACCCCTGACACCCAGCTGCTGTGCCATCATACGCCCTCGGGAGCGAGAGCCGAATCCCACTGGATTCCGGAACCGGTCTGGTGGGACTGGCCGATGGTGGTGGTAATGTAGGAGGAGGTGTGGGCACGCCTCCCCTTTCCCATCGGCGCAGGGTGTTCATGACCTCCTGCATGGCGGAGCCGAGTTGCTGGATCCTGGCGTCCTGGCAGCTGACCCGATCCTTCAGCGACTCGGTCGCCGCCGCTGCTCCTGCTGACTCCATTGATGGTGTGTTGTTCTGTCAGTATTTGAAGTGGATGTGGTGTTGGAGTCAGGAGCAGGACACAGAAGCTTAGTCCAACAGACTTTACTAGTCAGAAATATGACAATACAAAAGACCGGGCCTCAAGCAACGGAGGCGAGCGATACGCAAACAGTGCGTAAAACACGAAATATAAGCGATGCGCAAACAGTGCGTCAATACACTTAAATACACCAGAGCAAAACCTAAAACCCCAACGGACAGGCGGACAACAACACACAACTACAAACAAAACCAAAGGAAACTTATAGGTGACATAATCAATAAGTGATAAGACACAGGTGCACCAAACAGACAAAACCAAACAAACATAGAGAACATCAAACGGTAGCAGCTAGTACTCCGGGGACGACGAACGCCGAAGCCTGCCCGAACAAAGAGGAGGAGCAGTCTCGGCGGAATTCGTGACAATAATTCGCAACACAAACTCCATAGCCTTTCACAATGGATTTACAATTCTTCCAATGCGCACACACACATAATAATATTATTATGTGAAATATTATTACACACACATATATAATAAGGTTCTAACAAAATGTTCATATTAACAATCGAAATGACTGAAAAAGCAGTTCAAAACATAAAAAAAGTGTCTCATTAAAAAGGAATTCTAGCTTGATAAATCAAATGCATTCAAAGGGATGTTGTTTATTCTCATGATTCAACAGTAGCCTTACCCCCCACTGGGCAAAATCTGGTTGAATCAACTTTGTTTCCACATAATTTCAACAACAAAAAATGTAATGTGATGACATTGAATCAATGTGGAAAACTGATTGGATTTACAAAAATCAATCAACGTTACAGAATTTAGTCTTTTTTTCACCCAACTTTGAACCTAAATCCAAAGTCATGGTAACATTTTGTTGTTGATTTCACATTGAATTCACGTTAGTTGACAACTCAACCAAATGTAAATCAAAAATAGATGTTGAACGGATGTCTGTGCCCAGTGGGCCACTGTGTAGAAGTCTGAGTAGAGAGTGTTGATTGGTGGTGACATTTCGGACGGGTGGACAGTCCAGTGCTGGCTGTTCGTGAGGGAGATGGTGGTTGCCTTGCCTGTCATGAATAAAGTCACATCTTGTGCTGCCTCTGTCTGGTCTTGACTTTCATTGTTCCACTCTTCGAGCCCTCCAAATGGCACATTGCATGATTGTTCCAACTTGGAGAATTGGTTGGGGGGCAGTATAGTGGTGGCCATTTGTCAGGTTGTTTTTGCTGGCTAGCTGGCTTTGTTCGGTCCAAGGGATGCGAGCACCAAATTATGTGGATACGCCCAAATTCTGTGGACCTTCCTCTGGGGTACCCACACAACATGTTTAGGCAATACGCATGCACAAAATATGAAATCGGCTCAAGCTACTTCAACATAGGCAAAGCAGCGTACGCCCATGCTGACCCTGCCATTAACAGTGACTGGAGTCCATAAAATGTATATAGTATGTATGGGCTGGAAGTAGAGGCCTAAGCGTTGTTGTTCACTATTTACTCCAATTGGGGAAGGGGTGGTGGGGTTGGAAAGTAATGAAGGGAAATATAATTTAAAAAAGGATATGTGTGTGTGTGTGTATGGATGTATGTATATCTGTATGTATGTATATATATATGTGTGTATATGTGTATGTGTATGTGTATGTGTATGTGTGTGTATATATATATATATATATATATATATATATATATATATATATTTGCGAGAAAAAAAAACATGGGGGATTGGAAATGATGCAGACAATTACATTGATGGAAGTTACAATCTATCTGAAATATTAAAGCTGATCTACCCCCTAAATAAAATAAAATAAATAAAAAACAGTGACTGGAGTCAGGAAAGGCTGCACCTGTCAAGTATTTTAATGGATTCGAATGGATGGAAAGAAAGGAATGAATACCCTTTATTAATTTATTTAATTTAATTAGTTTTGTCATTTTTTGTTGGGGAGTTTACAGGTCCAATATCAATTTCAATTCATATATGCAGTTTATATATCTTACAGTTGAAGTCAGCCTCCCGAGTGGCGCAGTGGTCTAACTGTGCCACTAGAGATCCTGGTTCGAATCCAGGCTCTGTCGTAGCCGGCCGCGACCGGGAGACCCATGAGGCGGCGCACAATTGGCCCAGCGTCGTCCAGGGTAGGGGAGGGAATGGCCGGCAGGGATGTAGAGCATGGCGTTTGCAACGCCAGGGTTGTGGGTTTGATTCCCACGGGGGGCCAGTATGAAAAATAAATAAAAATAATAATGTATGCACTCACTAACTGTAAGTCGCTCTGGTTAAGAGTGTCTGCTAAACGACTAAAATGTAAAAATATAACATGTACACATGGGCTGCCACTTAAAAAAGAAAAAGAAAAGTGAGAAATGATCATACTGATCAAAAATGATTTTGTAATAGTAAACTTGGTATGTAAAGAAAAAGAAAGAAATGAGGTGGGCCTACACCCCCAACCCTACCCCGCCTAGCAAAACAGGTTGGTTGTCAATCCCCACCGCCCCCCATATTTCTATCTGCCCACCAGCCCCTCCCAACCCCTCACTACTTATCCCCTATCCCCTTGTTCCTTGACCAGCACCATTCATTCTCGCTATCGATCATTATAATGTTACAACTTCTTTTTTTTTATATACTTTGTTTATTGAATTTTCAGTACCAGCATTTAGTAAATAATTGCACTTGAAAGTTATTTGGTATGAATATGGAACAACAATTTAAAGACAACGATACAGCAAAACATGGAGAGACAGACATGAAAGAAAAAATAGACATTAAGTACATAAATAAGATAAAACACAAAAAAAAAAAAAAAAAAAAAAAAAAAAAGGGAAAAATATCTGTTTTGATCCAGTTGTTATAGGTCAGCTAGCACAGTTATTACCGTCCTTAACATCCGAGATGTCGTATATGCACATACCAGGCTTCTTACATCACCAATATATAAATATACATCACTCTGGAACTGCAGGGAAATGTATTCTTTTGACATAAGAAAAGAAGGGAGCCCACTTTGCATAAAATTTGTCTACAGACCCATTGAGTGTCTGTTTTATTTTCTCCAACTTTATGCAATTCAAAATAGATTTAATCCAAAGAGCATGAGAAGGGGCTGCAGAGGATTTCCATCTAAGTAAAATTAATCGTCTCGCTAACAACGTGACAAAGGCAATTACATCCTTATTCATTTTGGTCAATTGTATTGTGGGTAAGGAAACTCCAAATAATGCAATGAGAGGGTCTGGCTCGATCTGTGTGCCGCTTAATTCTGAGAGTGTGTTAAAGATGTCTTTCCAGAAACCAACAAGAGATGGGCAGCACCAAAACATGTGCACATGATTAGCAGGGGACTGGTTACATCGAACACAATTAGGGTTCACATCCTTGTAAATTTTTGATAGTCTTGCTTTGGTCCAGTGGGCCCTATGAATGAGTTTGCATTGGATGAGGCCGTGTCGAGCGCAAATAGAAGAGCTATGTACCCTTTTGAGTGCCTCTTCCCATAGTTCATCAGATATTTCCTCACCCAGTTCCTCCTCCCAAGAGGATTTGATATTGTTTAATGAGATGGCTTGTAGTGAGCAAATTTGACTATAGATTATTGACATTGTGCCTTTCTGATTAGGAAGAGGGGTGAGAAATGTGTCGAACTGTGTTCCACTAGAAAGGTTGGGGAATCCTGGATCTATGCTGCGGATGTAACTCCGGACTTGTAAGAATCTAAAAAAATGATGTCTGGGGAGACCAAATTTAGCTGATAGTTGTTGAAACGTACTAAATGTATTGTTAGTATACAGATCTCTGAATCTTTTAATACCGAGATTAGACCATGTTGAGAAAGCACCATCAATCATAGATGGGGGAAAAGCTGGGTTTGAGGCTACCGGAGCCAAGGAAGAGGTTGTTTGAAACCCAAAGTGGCGCCTAAATTGATTCCAGATCTTCAATGTTGTTTTGACACATGTATTATTGGTGAAGGAGGAGTAAGGGCCTGTAATAGAGGAGTGAGCGAGGGAAGACAGTGATGCCGGTGTAGACGAGGCAGCCTCCATCTCCAGCCAAGTTGGGGGTGGGAATATTACTCTGCTCTGCAACCAGTACTGAATGATCCTAAGGTTAGCGGCCCAATAATAGAATCTGAAATCTGGTAGAGCTAGACCGCCGTCTGGTTTGGGCCTCTGCAAGAGCTGTTTTCGCATCCTAGGAGGTTTTTTGTCCCATATAAAGGGTAGAATTAGGCCGTCGATCTTTTTGAAAAATGTATTGGGTAGAAATATTGGAAGGCACTGATAGAGGTATAAGAATTTAGGGAGAGTATTCATTTTAATAGAGTTAATTCTAGCAACTAAGGAGAGGTGTAGCAAAGACCACCGTTCCAAATCGTCCTTAGTACGGGTTAAGAGAGGAGCAAAGTTGGCTTGAAAAAGGTTTTCAAACCTAATTGTGACATGTACCCCGAGATAAATAAAACTGCTGTGTGCTATTTTAAATGGCAAGTTATGTAAAGGGGATTTTTTTGCAGCCATGTTAAGTGGCATCAATTCACTTTTACTGAGATTTAGTTTATACCCTGATATGTGACCGAAGGATGCGAAAGTGGCAAGGGCAGCAGGGACAGAGACAGAAAGATTGGATGTGTATATTAATAAATCATCTGCATATAAAGACAGTTTGTGTTCGTGCCCGTATCTGACTATGCCTTTGATGAGGGGGTTGGAGCGAAGTGCTATTGCAAGTGGCTCTATGGCGAGGGCAAACAGTAAGGGACTTAAAGGGCAACCCTGACGTGTCGATCTTTGCAGAGGGAAGCGATCTGATTGAGTGTTATTAGTCCTGACAGAGGCTTGGGGGGATGAGTACAGAAGTTTTATCCAGGTCATGAATTTGGAGCCAAAGCCAAATTTATTTAGAGTGTAAAAAAGGTATTTCCATTCCACCCGATCAAACGCTTTCTCCGCGTCCAGGGATATAATGGCTTCAGAGGTATTGTCGGCAGAAGGATTGTATATAATATTAAATAATCTTCGGAGGTTGAAGAATGAGTGTCTATTTTTTATAAATCCTGTTTGATCCGGAGAGATAATTGATGGGAGGACTGTTTCTAGCCGCGTTGCCAGAATTTTGGCTAGAATTTTATAGTCCACATTTAGCAGGCTAATTGGACGGTATGATGCACAGTCAAGAGGGTCTTTGTTTTTTTTAAGAATAACACAAATGGTTGCTTGAGTGAGAGTATGTGGGAGAGCACCATTTACAAATGCATCATTGTACATTTCAATTAGAATAGGGGCTATTTTGGTGATAAACTTTTTATAAAACTCTGTCGGGTAGCCATCAGGCCCTGGGCTTCTCCCAGATTGAAGGGATTTGACAGCGTTAGACAGTTCTTCAACAGTGATCGGCTGCTCTAATTTTTTTACCAAATCCCGGCCGACCGAAGGCACAGATAGTGAGTGGAAGAAATTATCCAATTCCAGTGTATCCGCTTTACTTTCAGAGGTATATAGAGACTGGTAAAATCTCTTGAACTCCTCATTGATCCCCCCAGGATCTAATGATATCCCAGATGATGTACGAATTTTTGTAATCTGAGATGATGATGATTGTTGACGTAACTTGTGAGCTAATAATTTACTGGCTTTCTCTCCTTGTTCATAGTAAGTGCTCCTAGACTTGACAAGCATTTCAGTAACCTGGTCTGTTAATAGTGTGTCAAATTCTGCTTGCAGAGTTAAACGTTCCTTATAAATATCCGGGGATGGTGAAACGGCATAAATGTCATCTAATTGGGCAATACAGCGTGTTAGCATAGATAACCTATTCCTTTTCAATTTGTTCTCATGTGCGGTGTAGGAGATAATTTCACCTCTGATATAAGCTTTCAAAGTTTCCCAGAGAGTAGACGCAGAGATGTTTGGGGTTCTATTTGTAATCATGAAAAAGTCGATTTGACTCAAAACAAAATTGACAAAGTGTTCATTACTGAGCAGTTGATTTTTTAGTCGCCAAGGCGGTCGCTGATTGTCAACATTTTGAAAAGCTACTTCCATAGTAACAGGGGCGTGGTCAGATACAACAATTGGGTTATATGAACATGAAGTTATGGAGTGGAGGATCCGGTCATCAACAAGGAAGTAGTCTATGCGCGTAAAAGTGTGGTGAACCGATGAGAAAAAAGAGTATGCTTTCCCAGCTGGATTAACCATTCTCCAAGGATCTGAGACTGCGAATTCAGACATAAAGGTTCGAACAACTCTAGCTGAGGTTGATAGGGTGGTAGGTTTAGTGGAGGATCGATCCAATTGTGGGTCTAACCAACAGTTAAAGTCACCTCCTAAAATCAACATATGGGTGGACATATCTGGGAGTGTAGAGAAAACCGATTTGAAAAAATCACCATTGTCCCAATTAGGAGCATAGATATTAACAAGAAGAACCTTTGTATTGAGCAGCCTACCACTGACAATTATATATCTACCATGGGGATCTGCGATCACCTTAGAACATGTAAAAGGTACCGATCTGTGAAGTAAAATAGCCACCCCTCTCGCCTTACTCTGAAATGAGGAATGGAACACCTGACCCACCCATCTGCACCTAAGACTTGAGTGTTGTGATACCTTCAGATGAGTTTCTTGGAGAAAGATGATGTGAGCTTTCAAATGATGAAGATGGTGTAGCACCTTACTACGTTTAACTGGGTTATTTATGCCCCTGCAGTTCCAAGTAAGAAAATTAAAGCCATTCCCTCCAGCAGTATGGGCTACACTAGGCTGAGTCATATCTTAAGAGAGAGAGAGGATGTGTAAAGGACAAGGTACAATGTAAACTGAAGATCTTAGTTGAACCTAAAAGCGCAAATGTAAAAAACAAAGACAAACGAAGAGGCACAAAAAACATATACAAACTATATACATGAACAAACCCTTCCCTCACACCCGCCCTTGCCGAAGCATCTCCCCAAATGAGATGCAAGCAAAACCCTAAATACGAAGAAAGTTTAGAGCTAAGCATGATAACTCTTACTCTGTGCTACCTAAGATTAGTGACCATTTAACTAGAGTAAGCCAAACATTAATAGAATGGTCCCCAATAGAGTCTAAGGAAAACTATCCTCGATTAAGAGAGGTTTAACCTCGACGCAGATGGTAAATGATCAGACTGAAACAGCCATGCAGACCCCCAGATATTGGCATTAGAGGCGGCAAACCTGGGCTGGAAATAAAGAGATAAAGAAGAGAATGACATTCATATGTCGATGAACCCAGCAGAGATGGCTTCGTTAGTCACCCATTCGGCCTGCTAACTAGCCTGCTAGGAAGACCAGCTAGCCAACCATTTGTTACAAACCATGCGGTACAACAGCCGCTTTCACGTTCTTGTTGATGAAATCTGCAGCTATAGCCGGGTCCTCGAATCTGTGCATGGAACCGTCCGGTAAAGTCAGTCTCAAAACCGCAGGGTAGATGAGGCCGAACTTCACGCCCGGGCAGGTGTGTAGTTGGCGTTTCACAGCTCCAAAGCTAGCCCGCCTCTTAGCCACAGCTGTTGTGTAGTCCGCAAATATCGAGACTCTTTTACCCTTATGTAGAAGAGGGGATGCTTCTCCCGATCTTCTCAGTATGTCGTTGCGGACGTGAAAGAAATGCACCCTGATGACAAATGGTCGTGGGGGTTCTCCATCCCTGGGTCGGCTACGCAGAGTGCGGTGAGCCCGGTCTAGCAATGGCTTCTCCTCTAGCCCGAGCAGCTCCTGAAGTAGCTGGGCCATGTACTCCGTGGGTCTTGGGCCCTCCACTCCCTCCGGTATTCCCAGTAGACGAATGTTGTTCCTCCGCATTCTACTTTCCATATCTTCGCATCTATTATCGAGGAATGCCACCCTAGTTGTCAATGAGCCGACGCTAGCCTCTAGCTCGCTAATGCGAGTGCTGTGGTCTGTAGCCCCTCGCTCCAAATCCGATAAAGTAACCCCATGTGCGTCGAGCTTATTCTGTATACTCTCGATAGATTTTTTAAGCTCGTCTTTGATCGTTGATATCTCTGACCTGAGGTTGGTAGAGAGACAGTCAATTTTTCCGAAAATGTCGGTTTTGAGGGTGCCTATCACGGATTGTAGCATCTCCACAGTCAGTGTTTCCGTGGGGCCGGCATTGGTAGCGTTCGGTGGCGGGGGTGAATCGGGAGAAGTTGCAGGCTTGTTGCGGCCTGCTCTTGCAGACTCTGTTTTTGGTCGGGTTGATGTCATTACGAATTTAAATTTATTAAACTTGAACTGAGTTGTTTATGGGTCTCTTCAGACGCCTGGGCAAACAGAAATGTATGCAGTTTTGCAAAGTTAAATATATAAATTTGGTCACTAACTCAGGAGCGATAGGGAGACGCGTGCTACATCCTTGGCTTCCAACAGCGCCCCATAATGTTACAACTTCTAATAGTAACTGTATCCACTGCCGAATTGGGAGAGAGTGAAGTGATTGCCATCTAAGAGCCAGCATCTTTTTTTTGCGGCAGTGCTGCAGTGATCGTCACTGATAGATTGAGAGATTCAAGGAGCTATCATCGTTAAGTAACATAGTAAATGCAACGCATTGAATATTTACATTCATGCATTTCTAAATGTCTAACTTTGTTCCAGAAGCATTTAACTGCAGGGTACTCACACATTATATGAAGGAATGTGCTTACCTGATTTAGGGGAAACAGTGAACAGTTGGGAGTTGGGGCCAATTTCATCGTAACATTTTTCCTTTGTGTTAAATACAGTCTGTGAACAAACTTAAAATGTATAAATTGATGGTCCGGATTACGGGATGCCAAGGTCATATATTCACTTAGATGTTTAGAGCATACTTTTTTAATGGCTAGCTCAGAATATGAGCTTTCCAAACATTGTTTATATATTATAGAGCTCAGTCCTTTCGGGAGATAATTTATTTATAAATCCCGTCGTTGGATTGGTTCGGTTTCCCAAGGGACTCCATAGGCCAGCATAGCTGAAACTATGTTCTAAATATAGAAAGATTTTAGATTTTAAGCATGAAAAGCACCAGAATCATTGAGAAAAATTATTAGATAACAGAAAATGAAAATGTTCTATATAATTACATTTTTTATTTGGCTTTTCGTAACAGCTTTTTTTTATCTGATTATTACTGGGTAAGCACTGCCTACCCGGCCAACCCTGACTACATGTCACTGGTGCACATGGACAGGGAGGTTCAATAACATACCTCACAGTCTTTAGCCTAATATCACCCATTACTTTACCACACTGGTCACAACACTAATTGCAGAATTGAACATTTACTGTGGACACAATCATCCTTCAAGATTAATGTGGCATAGTTATGCAAGGACCAATATTCTATAAGATGACACACAATAGATAATAAGGAGTAATTTAGTTTTTTTAAACGATGACAAAGCGTTTTATTTTGCCTTCAACACTATAATTGAAGTAGAGCATAGATTATATAATGCAGACATCATCTAGATTCTTCCCAGGGACGAAAGCATCATGTACTATCCACATGGATGCTCACAGCGATGCTCAAGAGGCTCTAAACCAAAGACAATACCTGTATGGACAACTTGGAAAAGTCCAAATCGCTTGTGTTTTGTCAACATATCAACACAGAGCACAGTTTGGTCGCTCCTGGTTGGGCTCGAGTGCCTTCAGAAAGTATTCACACCCCTTGACTTTTTCCACATTTTGTTGTGTTACAGCCTGAATCTTAAATTATTTAAATTTAGATTTTTGTGTCAATGGCCTACACACAATACCCCATAATGTCAAAGTGGAATTATTTTTCCAAATCTTTACAAATGTATAAAAAATGAAAAGCTGAAATGTATTGTGTCAATAAGTATTCAACCCCTTTGTTATGGCAAGCCTAAATGAGTTCAAGAGTAAAAATGTGCTTAAATGTGCACTCGATGTGCAATAATAGTGTTTAACATGATTTTCGAATGATTACCTCATCTCTGTACCCCACACATCAACCACACGAGCCAGTGCCTGTTCACCCCGCTATCATCCAGAAGGCGAGGTCAGAACAGGTGCATCAAAGCTGTGACCGAGAGACTGAAAAACAGCTTCTATCTCAAGGCCATCAGACTGTTAAATAGCCATCACTAGCACATTAGAGGCTGCTGCTGCCTATATAAATCAATGGAACACTAGTCACTTTAATAATGTTTACATATCTTGCATTACTCATCTGATATGTACAGTTGAAGTCGGAAGTTTACATACACCTTAGCCAAATACATTTAAACTCTGTTTTTCACAATTCCTGACATTTAATCCAAGTAAAAATTCTCTGTCTTAGGTCAGTTAGGATCACCACTTTATTTTACGAATGTGAAATGTCAGAATAATAGTCAGGTTTGTAGGCCTCCTTGCTCGCACACGGTTTTTCAGTTCTGCCCACACATTTTCTATAGGGTTGAGGTCAGGGCTTTGTGATGGCCACAACTTTGGAAGTATGCTTGGGCTCATTGACTCAAATGATGTCAATTAGCCTATCAGAAGCTTCTAAAGCCATGACATCCTTTTCTGAAATTTTCCAAGCTGTTTAAGGGCACAGTCAACTTAGTGTATGTAAACTTCTGACCCACTGGAATTGTGATACAGTGAATGATAAGTGAAATAATTTGTCTGTAAACAATTGTTGGAAAAATTACTTGTGTCATGCACAAAGTAGATGTGCTAACCGACTTGCCAAAACTATAGTTTGTTAACAAGAAATGTATGGAGTGGTTGAAAAACAAGTTTTAATGACTCCAACCTAAGTGTATGTAAACTTCCAACTTCAACTGTATATACTGTATTCTATAATATTCTACTGTATCTTAGTCCATGCCGCTCTGTCATTGGTCGTCCATATATGTATATATTGTTATTTCCATTCCTTACTTAGATTTATGTGTATTGGGTATATGTTGTGCTTTCCAACAGACACTGGGAGACAAATTCACCTTTCAGCAGGACAATAACCTAAAACACAAGGCCAAATTTACACTGGAGTTGCTTACCAAGACGACATTGAACATTCCTGAGTGGCCTAGTTACAAGACTTGAAAATGGCTGTCTAGCAATAATCAACAACCAACTTAACAGAGCTTGAATGCTAATATTGTAAAATGCAGGTGTGCAAAGCTCTTAGAGACTTACCCAGAAAGACTCACCGCTGTAATCGCTGCCAAAGGTGTTGACTCAGGGAGTTGAATACTTACAGTATCTAATCAAGATATTATTATTTTTTATTAATTTTTTACAAATGTTAGAAATTTCCTGTCACTTTGACATTACAGAGTATTTTGTGTCGATCGTTCACAATTTTTTTTTGAAGTAAATCAATTTTTATCCTAACTTGTAACACAACAAAATGTGGAAAAAGTCAAGGGTTGTGAATACTTTCTTAAGGCACTGTATGTGTGTGTGCACGAGTGTGTGTGTGTGGGTGTGCGTGCGTGCGTGTGCATGTGCGTGGATGTGTGTAGTCTCTCTCTGACTCCCTCCCTCTCTACCATAGTAGTGGTGCGTGGGTAAAATCAATAGGGAAGCCAAGCCCAAAAGAGAGAAACCACGGTAAGCTATCTCATTCAAATAGAAACATGATGTTGACTACATCATGGACCTGCGAACCCAGAAGTCCTTCCAGAGGCATTACTCTGTTGTTTATTTGTAACATTTATTTATTTATTTGTTTATTATTTGTTTATTATGTATATTTATTTGTAAGCTCTGGAATAACTATCTGTTAATGGGGGGGGGGGGGGGGGCAATAGACATCATGGACTGCACAGTTCATATTTTATATGGGATGTTAATTGACATTGTAAAGTGAGTGATTATTGTAATTGTTTTGAGAGGTATTCGTCCTCTCCTTTAGTACAGATTGGGGATTTGTGCTAAAGATGGGCAGAAGGTTGTCTTTGGCTTGGTTCACCAGCATTTAATGCCAATTAGTACTCACATTGAAAAGTTGTGCAGTCTGTGCACTGCAGCTGCCAGCTTGGTCTGATGAAGAGATAGAGAACAGTATGAGCGTTTCAGCACAGTAAACAGCCATGTTGGAACAATGATATCAATGCTTATCATTAAAGAATAATGCTTATTATTAGATATGATAGCTGTATTTATTACAATCTCCAGTTTGTGCAAATTGAGGTTGTTGTTGGTATTCCGGGGCTTGTCTTACTAGGTGATACCATACATATTCCTCCTCATTTACAGATGACACAGGAACGCATTTCCAAGGTGACAATTTGTTGCGAACACGATCTAACTCTTGCATGCCTCCTCGAGATGCCTTGCCAAGAATGTCTCTGTGTGTTTGGAGTGTTCCAGTCCAATATGGAATGCAGTACTGGTGTAACAAGGACAGAGTCAACACCAGCAGGTCAAACATACAGTTGAAGTCGGAAGTTTACATACACTTAGGTTGGAGTCATTAAAACTCGTTTTTCAACCACTCCACAAATTTCTTGTTAACAAACTATAGTTTTGGCAAGTCTGTTAGGACATCTACTTTGTGCATGATACAAGTAATTCTTCCAACAATTGTTTATAGACAGATTATTTCACTTATAGTTCACTGTATCACAATTCCAGTGGGTCAGAAGTTTACATACACTAAGTTGACTGTGCCTTTAAAGAGCTTGGAAAATTCCAGAAAATGATGTCATGGCTTTAGAAGCTTCTGATAGGCTAATTGACATAATTTGAGTCAATTGGAGGTGTACCTGTGGATGTATTTCAAGGCCTACCTTCAAACTCTTGCTTGACATCATGGGAAAATCAAAAGAAATCAGCCCTCAGAAAAAAAAACAGTAGACCTCCACAAGTCTGGTTCATCCTTGGGAGCAATTTCCAAATGCCTGAAGGTACCACGTTCATCTGTACAAACAATAGTACGCAAGTATGAACATCATGGGACCACGCAGCCGTCATACCGCTCAGGAAGGAGACGCGTTCTGTCTCCTAGAGATGAACGTACTTTGGTGCAAATCAATCCCAGAACAACAGCAAAGGACCTTGTGAAGATGCTGGAGGAAACAGGTACAAAAGTATCTATATCCACAGTAAAACGAGTCCTATATCGACATAACCTGAAAGGCCGCTCAGCAAGGAAGAAGCCACTGCTCCAAAACCGCCATAAAAAAAGCCAGACTACGGTTTGCAACTGCATATGGGGACAAAGATCGTACTTTTTGCAGAAATGTCCTCTGGTCTGATGAAACAAAAATAGAACTGTTTGGCCATAATGACCATCGTTATGTTTGGAGGAAAAAGGGGGTTGCTTGCAAGCCGAAGAACACATATATTGAAGCAACATCTCAAGACATCATTCAGAAAGTTAAAGCTTGGTCGCAAATGGGCTTCCAAATGGACAATGACTCCAAGCATACTTCCAAAGTTGTGCCAAAATGGCTTAAGGACAACAAAGTCAAGGTATTGGAGTGGCCATCACAAAGCCCTGACCTCAATCCTATAGAAAATGTGTGGGCAGAACTGAAAAACCATGTGCGAGCAAGGAGGCCTAAAACCTGACTCAGTTATACCAGCTCTGTCAGGAGGAATGGGCCAAAATTCACCCAACTTATTGTGGGAAGCTTGTGGAAGGCTACCCGAAACGTTTGACCCAAGTTAAACAATTTAAAGGCAATGCTAACAAATACTAATTGAGTGTATGTTAACTTCTGACCCACTGGGAATGTGATGAAAGAAATAAAAGCTGAAATAAATCATTCTCTCTACTATTATTCTGACATTTCACATTCTTAAAATAAAGTGGTGATCCTAACTGACCTAAGACAGGGAATTTTTACTAGGATTAAATGTCAGGAATTGTGAAAAACTGGGTTTAAATTTATGGGTGTATGTAAACTTCCGACTTGATTAAGTCAATGGTTGGTTCAATTACCACTTGAAGTGATCAGGGGCTAACAAGCTTGGCTTCTGTGTGGACATATCCACCCTCTCTGGCTGACCAATCCCTATACTGTGTTTGTCAAATCTAAGTGATTTGAGCAGGTCCCCAGGTATCAGACGTAGTGACCATCTTGCCATGGCCATCCCCAGGAGATTAAGCTCCCACCAGCAGCACTTAAACCCAGCCATCCACACACTGCAGAAAATACAGTGGGAGAGTGTTTTATCACCCGTGACTCAGCTTGGAGTGGACCCATATCTCCTGCAGAGCCCCTGAAGCAGGGGGCTCACTCATGCAAGACCAGGCTGAGGGAAAAGCAAGCACACTCCTCATGTCAGTTTCTCTCCATCACCACCCGTCTCTAACTTCCCTTCCATCCATGGTGTATTTGGCATGGAATCAGCGCAGTCCTCTACCCTCAGGCCTCCACTCCCTCCCCATGTGGTGCCATGAATATGGATGTGTCTCCCTGGCTGTGTGTGAGTGGATCCCCAGAGACGGCAGGCCCTGCAGGGCTGTGTGGGACCACAGCATTGGCTCTGGCTGGGTGGTTAATGAGAACCAGGGTGATGTTGGGGTGGCGGTGGGGTGGCAGAGGGGCTCTACTAACTCTGCCACCTATGGTTTTCTTCCCCTCTGCTGTCAGTTTCCTGAAGAAAAAAACCCCCTCTGCTTTCAGTGATCAAACAGAGAACCCCATCCAATATTTATCCTACAAATACATTCAGCTGTGTGGAGTGACATCAAAGGAGGAGGCTGAAGAAATGACAGAATTAATATGGGTCCAATAGCATGCTTGGAACAGGAGTGGGACCCTCTATTGTCATGCAAATATAATAGAAGTCCAAGTTCCTCACTGTGCTGTTAATTTGGCAAGTCAACACCATTATACTATCAACACTAGATCCATGTGTAATTTGTGGAGAACGAAACAATAACCCATGCTGTTTTTGTTTCGCCCCAGATTCCAATTCCCCAGTAGGTTGTGAGTGACCGTGTACACTGACCGTGTCCACATGATGAATCCCATGGCCCAGCTGTACTACAAGAAGGCGAGCTATTCGCCGTACCGCGACCGCATCCCGTTGCAGATCGTGCGGGCGGAAGCAGAGTTGTCAGCGGAGGAGCGGGCGTACCTGACGGCGGTGGAGAAGGGCGACTATGCCGGGGTGAAGCTGGCACTACAGGAGGCAGAGATCTACTACAACATCAATGTGAACTGCCTGGACCCGCTGGGGCGCAGCGGGCTGCTCATTGCCATCGAGAACGAGAACCTGGAGGTGATGGAGCTGCTGCTCAACCACGGCGTGCACGTGGGCGACGCGCTGCTCTACGCCATCCGCAAGGAGGTGGTGGGGGCCGTGGAGTTGCTGCTGTCCCATCGCAGGTCCAGCAGAGAGAAACAGGTAAGGAGGACATTAGGTATATCAGGGGTACATTTCAGCTAGTGGGCGTAGAATGTCCTTATTGTAGCTCAATAAGCATGATGTGACAGACAGGATATGTACATATTATATATATGTTAGACAGGTTATGTACATGTTATGTAAGTTATACAGGTTCTGCTCTTGCCTGGGCCCACTCAGTACTCCCTCTCCTCCCCAACCCGATGTTCTCTTCTCCAGGTGCCCAACCTGATGATGGATACCCAGTTCTCAGAGTTTACCCCTGACATCACACCCATCATGCTGGCAGCTCACACCAACAACTATGAGATTATCAAGCTGCTGGTCCAGCGCAAGGTGACCATCCCCCGGCCCCACCAGATCCGCTGCGACTGCGTGGCCTGTGTGTCCAGCTCCGAGGTGGACAGCCTGCGTCACTCACGCTCCCGCCTCAACGTCTACAAGACCCTGGCCAGCCCATCCCTCATTGCCCTGTCCAGCGAGGACCCCATCCTGACCGCCTTCCGCCTGGGCTGGGAGCTGAAGGAGCTAAGCAAGGTGGAGAATGAGTTCCGTCAGGATTACCAGGAGTTGTCCCAGCATGGTTTATAAAGGGTTTATAACAAGTTTATTACTCTTCCAGGTGGAGAATGAGTTCCGTCAGGAGTACGAAGAGTTGTCCCAGCAGTGTAAGCTGTTTGCCAAGGACCTGCTGGACCAGGCCAGGAGCTCCAGAGAGCTGGAGACCATCCTCAACCACCGCGACGACCTCAGCGAGGAGCTGGACCCACAGGACTGCCGCGACCTGGCCAAGCTCAAACTGGCCATCAAGTACCACCAGAAAGAGGTGAGGTGAGAGGGCCGAGCAGAAGGGGTCTAGTATAGTGAACACTGGCGTAACCCCCCCCCCCCCCCCCCCCCAGGCAGGTGGGCCCACGGGTCCCCAAAAATGAATAACAATAACATTTTACAGCAGCTAATAACCTGTAATTCCCCAGATATCATATGGCATAAGCCATGGCAAAATGCTACTTATTGTTTTATCTATAAAATGTCTTGCCCTACTAACTTAATTTGTTTTTAACACATTTATTTTGGGATCCACCCCTGTAAACGTCATTTGCCTGATGATGCGCGAGTGGAGAAGGAGAGTCTTATTTCATACAAGCGCGTTTTTGTCCACGTTCCCTCTCCTCGCCGCCTCTCCTCGATTTCCTTTGAGCTTTTTCAAAAGGAGGCGAGAGAGGTTGGAGGAGAGAGGACGCAGGAGTTGAGCAAACCAATTGAGAAAAGGCCCCCGTCGTTCCCTCAATTTGCCAGAGCAGGAAATACACAGCTCTTTTAAACCCCAGGAGAGGCACACCTGAAACCAATCAGAGCAATAGACAATTAGCAACTGCAATCACAGTTCAAACCAAAGATGGTGGATAAACGAAGATAGTTCACTCAGGCCGTTTTACATTGAAAAACATTGTCAGTTCCGGTCTTCTTAACTGGGTGGCTCTCCCATAGACACCAATGAGATAGCAGCTTGGTCTGGTCTGCTTAGTTAATTGACTTCCATTGAGCCAGAATAAATTAGGGATTAGGATGTCTCGCTTCCTCTTTCATCTCTGGTTCAAACAATCCAATAAAAACATCACCAATCACGACTCAAATTAACCACTTGTCTCCCAGTCCAGAAGTGAGTCACAACTGGTCTTAGTGGTGTTGAGATCTTTCTGAGAGGGTTAGAGGTGAACTGAGGGCAGCATTTAGTGTCAATGAAGTGAGAGAAACAGGCAGGTCGAGAGCTTGGGTGATCAGGTGGCTTGTGTTCTCGCTCATTGCCACCTAAAAGGGGTCCAATCACAGTCTACTGTCCTACTGAGAATTCTTCCATTCCATTGCTCCTTTTCGCTCATATAAAATACATTTGGCATGTTTCTTGCTGTCTTTTTCTTAATTTTTTCTCCCTCCCACAGGGGGTATAAAAAAAATTATGTATGCACTAACTGTAAATCGCTCTGGATAAGAGTGTCTGCTAAATGACTAAAATGTAAATGTAAAAATGTCTGACGCACACTCTCACAAACACACACTCCCATACGTGTGCGCACGCACAATAGCACACATTTGTGCACACACACACACACACACACACACTCCTTTCATCTTCCTCTTGATTTGAATGCTGGCATTTGGCTGCTCCTTTGTTGTGAGCTGAATACTCCATCTTTTCCTGCACTGTAATAAACTCAAAGTGTTCTTCAGCTCTGCGGGGCTGTTCAGAGAACCTAACCAACCGAACTGAGGAAAAGGCCAGGTAGAATAATCATGGCTCGGTCAGCAAGTACAGCTCTTTCATCCTTCATCCTCAGACCACTATAGTCAACAACACTCTCAGTTCAGTCAGTATTAGGATATCTTATGATTGGCTAAAGTTACCTTGTTCAAAACAGCAATCATTCTAGAGATAGTATGTTTGTAGAGATGCATAGAGATTCTGTGCAGAACAGGACAGCACCGTCACATGGAAGTTGAGGGCCTGGTTGTCAGAGAGCGAGCGGGGGACATGGAGTCCGGGGATATGGCGGCGGGCGACATGGGGGAGGGGAGAGGTCAGTAGGGTTAAACTAGTCTAATTCAGCATACGCATCAAATATTCACAAATCAGGGAGGAGGGGGAACTACTGTTTGGGCTTGATAAAATCAGCTGCTCTGCTAGAAATGGTTGTCCAATTGCATGCCACAGTTGGTAAAGTAGTTAAAAGCCTGTCGTTGGTCCCTCATCCGTATGCTTCAACAATCACACAGGCATTTATGCACAGACCCACCTTTTATTTATTTATTATCCGGAAAGCTCATGTAATTTATTCATACCCTTTACCTTCAGAAATGGCAGAGGGAAGCGCTCTTCACAAAGAATTCCCAGGTTATCTTTTCAGTGGTCCCTCAGGATCCCCTCTCCAGGGATTTGAATGTCTACGTCTACCTTTTCTGTTTGTGGTCTGACAGGAGACTCCAAAGTAACACCATGTGTACAATAATATTTGATTATTTCATCCCAGGTGACTTTCAATAATAGATAGAGGAACACAGAACAATGGAACAGTAGGAGGAGCTAAATAATACAGAATTCTTATTTTGTCAAATAAATAGGGATGTTTTCATACTTTCGAAGTAAGTTGAGGTTCTTCATTCTTAACTCTGACAAATATAAGGGTTATAGGTCATAGATGGGTTATAGATGGGTTATGTATGAGCTATATATGAGTTTATAGATGGTTTATGTAGATGAGTTAATGTAGATGGGTTAGAGATGAGTTTATAGATGGGTTATAGATGAGTTTATAGATGGGTTATAGATGAGTTTATAGATGGGTTATAGATGCATCTTGTCTTGATGAATTTGTGATACAGTAAACTATCCTAAACAAGCCTGTTATCAGTACTACTGTATGAGCAAGCCAATGCTGCTTATAACATATCAGATATCAGATATACAAACTACAGCAAGTAGTTCTGCACACGGCTGTATTCCATGTGCAGCTGGCAGGGCTGTTTGTTCAGTTGTATTCCATGTGCAGCTGGCAGGGCTGTTAGTTTGGGTTTTGTTCAATTGTATTCCATGTGCAGCTGGCAGGGCTGTTTGTTCCGTTGTATTCCATGTGCAGCTGGCATGGCTGTTGGTTTGGGTTTTGTTCCGTTGTATTCCATGTGCAGCTGGCAGGGCTGTTAGTTTGGGTTTTGTTCCGTTGTATTCCATGTGCAGCTGGCAGGGCTGTTAGTTTGGGTTTTGTTCCGTTGTATTCCATGTGCAGCTGGCAGGGCTGTTAGTTTGGGTTTTGTTCCGTTCTATTCCATGTGCAGCTGGCAGGGCTGTTAGTTTGGGTTTTGTTCCGTTGTATTCCATGTGCAGCTGGCAGGGCTGTTTGTTCCATTGTATTCCATGTGCAGCTGGCATGGCTGTTGGTTTGGGTTTTGTTCCGTTGTATTCCATGTGCAGCTGGCAGGGCTGTTAGTTTGGGTTTTGTTCCGTTGTATTCCATGTGCAGCTGGCAGGGCTGTTAGTTTGGGTTTTGTTCCGTTGTATTCCATGTGCAGCTGGCAGGGCTGTTAGTTTGGGTTTTGTTCCGTTGTATTCCATGTGCAGCTGGCAGGGCTGTTTGTTCCGTTGTATTCCATGTGCAGCTGGCAGGGCTGTTAGTTTGGGTTTTGTTCCGTTGTATTCCATGTGCAGCTGGCAGGGCTGTTTGTTCCGTTGTATTCCATGTGCAGCTGGCAGGGCTGTTAGTTTGGGTATTGTTCCGTTGTATTCCATGTGCAGCTGGCAGGGCTGTTAGTTTGGGTTTTGTTCCGTTGTATTCCATGTGCAGCTGGCAGGGCTGTTTGTTCCGTTGTATTCCATGTGCAGCTGGCAGGGCTGTTAGTTTGGGTTTTGTTCAGTTGTATTCCATGTGCAGCTGGCAGGGCTGTTAGTTTGGGTTTTGTTCCGTTGTATTCCATGTGCAGCTGGCAGGGCTGTTTGTTCCGTTGTATTCCATGTGCAGCTGGCAGGGCTGTTATTTTTTATTTTTTTCCTTTGTATTCCATGTGCAGCTGGCAGGGCTGTTAGTTTGGGTTTTGTTCCGTTGTATTCCATGTGCAGCTGGCAGGGCTGTTAGTTTGGGTTTTGTTCCGTTGTATTCCATGTGCAGCTGGCAGGGATGTTTGTTCCGTTGTATTCCATGTGCAGCTGGCAGGGCTGTTAGTTTGGGTTTTGTTCCGTTGTATCCCATGTGCAGCTGGCAGGGATGTTCGTTTGGGTATTGTTCTGTTGTATTCCATGTGCAGCTGGCAGGGCTGTTTGTTTGGGTATTTTGGGGGATCTAAGCTGTGCTGCTGTGCCGCTGTGCCAACCTCAGGGGTCATCTGTGGAAGCATAGCTCCGGGCACTTACACTGGGAAGTTAGTTTTACTGCATGGAAGTTGGCAAGAGCCTGGGACTTTATGATCTGTAGTACACATCAACTTTATATCTGAAGCACTATATGGAATAAGCATATTTGAGATGTTTACAATATCCACCATGGTAGTCTTACCCCAGGCACTTCTATTCTATTTGTTGATCTAATCATTTGACCATTTTAAACATGTTGGCTGGAGTGTTACTGTTATCTATTGCCAAGACAGGAGAGTTGTGACATAGGTCGAGTATCACCCTGTATAGTACTGGCCAAGTGTGATACTGTTGTTTTGATTTGCCTTATCAATGCGCTTCCCGCTATCTCTGTTACTCTCTTCCTCTCCAGTTTGTGTCCCAGCCAAACTGCCAGCAGCTCCTGGCCACCCTGTGGTACGACGGTTTCCCGGGGTGGCGCAGACGCCACTGGGCGGTCAAGCTGGTCACCTGCTTCACCATTGGCCTGCTCTTCCCCATCTTCTCCCTGGTCTATCTGCTGGCCCCTAAGAGCACCCTGGGCCTCTTCATCAAGAAACCCTTCATCAAGTTCATCTGCCACACAGCCTCCTACCTGACATTCCTTTTCCTCCTACTCCTGGCCTCCCAGCACATCGTGAGAACAGACCTGCACGTCCAGGGCCCGCCGCCAACCGTGGTGGAGTGGATGATCCTTCCCTGGGTGCTGGGTGAGCAGGGGGGTGGGGTGGCAGGCAGTGACGGGGGAGGTTCTATAGAATCCACCACTGTAAAGAGGAGGAGGGCTAGAGAGATATCCTTAACGGTCAGTGTCGTACCTTTTTTCATGATTACACACGGGCCTTATCGTTATAATCCACTCAAACAGGTTCTAACTGGTAATTGGGTGGATATTGAGAAATACAATGCTGTATTTGCTGCCGTTAATCGGTTTCTGATTTGGACTAGTTGTTCTGATAGAAAAACTATCATGACAGGTGACATTAATCGTAGTGTGCAATGCCATGTGTCTTACTGACTGACGCCTGTTTGCCCTTCAGGCTTCATCTGGGCTGAGATAAAGGAGATGTGGGACGGAGGCTTCACTGAGTACGTCCATGACTGGTGGAACCTGATGGACTTTGCCATGAACTCCCTCTACTTGGCCACTATCTCACTCAAAATAGTTGCTTACTTCAAGGTAAGTCACACGTTTATCTTTTCAAGATGAGTTGATGATATTTTGAGGGCTAAGAAATTCCTGTCTATTTATTTTTGCCCACGTACACATTGCAAAATGATAACCATGGCCTTCTGGCAGGTAGCTAACAGCCCTCTCTCTACCTCTCTCTGTTTCAACAACAGTACAACAGCTCTCGGCCGCGGGAGGAGTGGGAGATGTGGCACCCAACGCTGATCGCTGAGGGCCTGTTTGCTATCGCCAACATCTTCAGCTCCCTGCGCCTCATCTCCCTGTTCACAGCCAACTCCCACCTGGGGCCTCTGCAGATCTCCCTGGGACGCATGCTGCTGGACATCCTCAAGTTCCTCTTCATCTACTGCCTGGTGCTGTTGGCCTTTGCCAACGGACTCAACCAGCTGTACTTCTACTATGAGACCAAGGCCTCGGACGAACCCAATAACTGCAAGGGCATCCGCTGTGAGAAGCAGAACAATGCCTTCTCTACGTGAGTCATCTGAGGGCCCTTGTCCTAGAAATACTGTGTAATGACAAAAGGAGGGTTTGGATAAACAGAGAAAGAAGAACGTATAGAGAGATGAATGAGATGAATACCTTCTGAGACAAGGAGGGGAGTGAAGAGGTAGAGGAAAGGAAGGAGCTTTAAAGAAATTGGGAGGGGAACAGAGAGAGCATGAAGAGATGTGAATTGACAGAATCGTTCGGGAAGAGGGTGGCAGGTTTGGAATAGGAGCAGGAATAGGTGTCAGGTACTAAACAGGGTCTTATACTCCAATACCTATTGCAATTGAAAAGCACTTTTTCTTGTGTTCCGAGGTTTCACACAGATACCTACAGTGTGCACATAATCCTCTCCCTGTCCCGTAATGAATAAAAGATACTGCAGTGTACTAAATCTCATCTGCTTCCTCCAGCCCCTGAGTCATTTTGGAGACTGAGCGGTTTGCATCTCTCGCCTCCATCTGTTTTATAGGTTTTAATAGCACATTGAGTAACTGTAAGGCAAAATATCAGTTTGGCTTTCAAAAAAAGTATCTGTGTATCTTGTTCTTTCCCAGGCTGTTTGAGACGTTGCAATCCCTGTTCTGGTCGATATTCGGCCTGCTCAACCTGTACGTGACCAACGTGAAAGCACGCCATGAGTTCACAGAGTTTGTGGGAGCAACCATGTTCGGTACCTACAACGTTATCTCCCTGGTGGTGCTGCTCAACATGCTCATCGCCATGATGAACAACTCCTATCAGCTCATCGCTGTGAGTCACGTCACATCGTTTCTCTCTATCCAGCTCTCTCAGCTGTCTGCTAGCTCCTTTATCAGGGGAACTCACATGGACCTTCCCATCTTTTTCGTGGAGTTCTTGCTGGTGCTTATGGGTATAGACAGACAAATGATGATCACTGCTTCTGCTGCATAACGATCAAGTGGCTCTTGCAGTTGATCTCAAGAAGTTATGCAAAGTGTCTCTCCATCTCAGCAGGAATATGAACCAGAATGAGTCATTGTCATAAAATATGTTGCAGATCATGAAGGCAGATCATGCATCTTAGAGAGTTTGTTGTTGTGGTGCTGCAGGCATCACACGGAGACATTTATATCAGTTTATTTTCCTCCATGTAACCTTTCTGCGAGAGCTGATGTAAGCCGGTGGTAGAGGGCCTTCCGCCCATGTATCACACTCCCTGGGAGCTTTATGAAAATGCACACACACCACACACACCCACACAGATCCTACAATCCACCAACCAACCCCCATCTCTCCCATCAGAGAACAGCGCATTGCCGAAGGCACATCTATGGAAAAGGGAAGACATGATAAGGAAACAATTTATTTAAAGCAGTTAAAATGTTATTTTAGCCCTGCTATTAAATGGGTTTTTCATCACACTCAGTGATAGTAAAGATGATCACATAGGATGTAAAAGAGATTTAATTCTGATGGTGCAGCCCTCCTTTAATATCTAAATGCCCTTGTACAGGACCATGCGGACATTGAATGGAAGTTTGCCCGCACCAAGTTGTGGATGAGTTATTTTGACGAGGGAGGAACTCTCCCTCCGCCCTTCAACATCGTTCCCAGCCCCAAGTCAGTGTGGTACCTGTGTGTGTGGATGCACAACCGCCTGTGTGGAGGGGACCAGCCCAGTCCTGACGACCCGAGGAAACACGAGAACTTAAAGGAGTTCACGGTACAACATTTACAAACTTGTACAATCAATGTAGTATACAGTGTACACACATTCACTACATTCTCACCTGGATGTTTCCTTTTTCTGTGTCATATCAGTAAAAGACGTGAGATTGGTTTAGTACAATCATTACCTTGCTCCTCTATTTCTATATAATGACCAAACAGTATACCTTTTATGGGATCCTTGCCTGTAAATGTTATGGAGAACTTGAGAATAGTGTTAGGGCTATCAGTTTCCCCCAGCTGTGAAGTTACTGACAAGGGGCTGCATATCCTGCTTGTCCAGCTGCAGTGGGCAGGCACATGTTGCCAAGCAACCCTTCCTCAGGCACCAAATTCCCTGGATGTCTCCCAGTCAGCTGAACTTCTCTCCTCTGCCAGCAGCAATCACCTGTTCTACCGTTCCACTGTTCTACTCCACACTCCTGCTAACACACAGGACTCCACGTTACCTTCACCCACTCACCAAACACAGCAGACATGTTTTGGGATATAATGTTGGATAATAACGCCTATGCACCCTTTTGGATCAGTAGTGTGGTTTGAAGAGGAGAAAATATAGCGGAACAAAGCCTGAAATGATCTTTATATTGGTGCGATATTTTTGCCTCTAACTTTCTCACACATCATTATTCAAGATTCATTCATGATTCATCTGTAGTCGTGGTTGCATCCACATTAATGTAGAAGTGTTTAGAAACACATAATATATTGTTTACAATAAAAGTGACTGCTGAATGACACAATACATGATTTACTATTCATTTCAATTGGTCACAAAATTATCTGAAACACAACCAAAACATATAGCAAATGCATGCATCCAGCAAGTTTGTAGAGTCACAAGTATGATGTAATTATTGCGTGCTAGGAATATGGGACCAAATACACATTTAAGTGAATTTGTCCAAATACTTTTGGTCCCCTAAAATGGTGGGACTATATACAAATAGTGCAGTAATGTCTAAACGGTTCACCTGATATGGATGAAAATACCCTCAAATGAAAGCTGACAGTATGCACTTCAACGTCATATTTATTGTATCATTTCAAATCCAAAGTGCTGGAGTACAGATCCAAAACAAAAACAAATGTTACTGTCCAAATACTTTTGAACCTTAAATTCCTTAGCGCTTTAACCACTGTTTAGAATATGTGTATTGCGTCGCTCTCACAGTACAACTGTAACATGCAGCAGCAGAGAAACCAGTTTATTTTATTTATTTATTTCACCTTTATTTAACCAGGTAAGCCAGTTGAGAACAAGTTCTCATTTACAACTGCGACCTGGCCAAGATAAAGCAAAGTAGTAGTAGTAGTAGTAGTGATACTAATATGTTTGTGCGGTTAATACAAATTCTGCACATGAAAAAAGTAGTTTCATTCTTCTACTTTTCATTTTGTTCTAGGAGCGTCATGCTGACAACCTGATTCAGAACCAGCATTACCAGGTAAAAAGCAGCTATCATAACAACCATGGAAAAGAGTGTATGCATGTCTATACACACACACACACACACACACACACACATACATACACCCTCTTGACGCCTCATTGTTGAGCTGCATGAATGACATTTGTACTGCACATGTGTATTAGAATATATTATTACACTGTTGACCTTTTAGGAAAGTGGGGGACAGGTGTCAGTTACTGGATCTATCATCGTCATGGTGGTGGTGAACTTGGTGGCAGGTTCTATTTTTATCCTAGACATATCCCAATGGGCACACACTAGTTGAATCAACGTTGTTTTAACATCATTTCTCAACCTATTGTGACATGGAATCTAAATGGAAAACCCATTTGGATTTGAAAAAAGTCATCAACCAGTACTGTTTTCATCTAATTTAAACATTGAAATTAGGGAAATCTTAAATACAATAACTTAACTTGACTAACAGGTTGTGACATCAATCTAATTTCAACATAATCACAGAACTATGTACAGTATATGTTGAAATTCCGCATAGAAATGTTAAAAATCTTTTTCATCCTATATTCAATATACAGTATATTGGGTGGTTGAAATTATGTTGTATTTTATAGTTCATTAGACATATTTTATTTGATCTTGTTTCAATGTTGATAGTAAAATGGTATGTTTGAATCAACAGCATTGTTTCAATGTCATGCCTTCAACCTAAATAAAGAGGTATATTGAAATAAAATGTGAAGCCACAGTCCAACAATTCCTGCCTGAACAGTGACTCCTACTGGTATATAAGGGGTAATGCACTTCTGGGAGAACAAGTCTACCATCCAGATGCCTACCTCTATGTACCCTGCTTAGCTTTGGAAACAAGCTGTGTCCGGTTCAGCTGAGCTATCATGTCAACACATTTAGACATTGATCAGCTTCCATACTCATTTGCGTAGACACCCTAAATAACATTGATTAGTTGAAATTAACTAACTTTTTTTTACACATGCTGTATGTGAAAGTACATTTGGAGTGAGGTTGGGTCTATGTAAGCTACATTGACATCTGATTTGCCCAAAGGACACCATCATTTCAACATGTATGCTATTCTATGTATGGTATTCATACATGGTTAATTGGATCTTTGGAAGTTTAGAAGTATCATTAGCCCTATAAATAGGATGCCAAATTCATGATATTAATAATACACTTTTACATTTGGATAATGTCTCTTATATGAAGGATGATTGGTTGATTTCAAATTTCTAAGTTAATAATTCATGTTGGATTCAAGTCTCCATCTCAGCCAAAAATCGAAGTTGAAGAATAGAACTAAATCAAATCAAACTTTATTTGAAGTGCATTAAAAGTTTGATTCGATTAAGTGCTATTCTTTAACTTTGATTGTTGGTTGAGATGGAGACGTGAATCCAACATAGCAATAACTAATTTGTAGACAAACTGGATATTTAATTGTGAACGCAACCAAATATCAACATTTGAAGGAGACGTGTCTTCTGTTTGGATAGTATATACAGTATATATTATGAATAACACATATAAAAGACAATATCCAAAGGTAAAATTGTATTATTAATATTGTGAATTTAGCATAATACGTAAAAGGCTAATGGTAACAACTTCTAAACTTCTAAAGTTCCAATCAACAATGGATGAATGATAATATACCTAGCTTCACGTTGAAATGATGGTGTCCTTTGGGCAAATCAGATGTCCATGTAACCTACATAAACCAAAACTCACTCTGAATTTACTTTCACATACAGCATGTGTAAGAAAAGTTAGTGACTTTCAACTATTCAATGTTATTTAGGTAGTCTATGCAAATGAGTATGGAAGCTGATCAGTGTCTAAATGTGTTGACATGATAGCTCAGCTTAAACGAACACAGCTTATTTCCAAAGCTAAGCAGGGTACATAGAGATATGTATCAGGATGGTAGACTTGTTCTCACTGAAGTTAATTACCCCTCATATACCAGTAGGAGTCGCTGTTCAGGGAGGAATCATTGGACTGTGTCTAAACATTATATGTCAATATACCTCTTTATTTAGGTTGTTGAAACAATGACATTGATTCAAACATACCATTTTACTATCAACATTGAAATACGGTCAAATTAAATATGTCTAATCAAATATGAAATACAACATATTTTCAACCACCCAACAATATACATATATTGAATATAGGATGAAAAAGGTTTTAAAAGTTTCTACGTGGAATTTAACACAATTTCAATGTTTACATAGTTCTGATGATTATGTTAAAATTAGATTGATGTAACAACTTGTTAGTCAGGTTAAGTCATTGTATTTAATATGAAGATTCCACGTTACAATAGGTTGACAGATGATGTTGAATCACCGTTGATTCAACCAGTGTGTGCCCAGTGGGCTTTTAGCTCAATCTTTGGCGGCCCTCCTCTCCTCTCCTCCATTTCCCCCAGTTAAGGCCTTGTGCTGCTGGGCTCCCCTGCTGATTTGTTATACCGAGCAGACTAATGCATCGACTGGAGCCTGCGATGTCTAATGAAAATGCTGTATCAAAGAATACAGCTGCCGCTCCAAATGGATGAGTTTGGGGAATAGGGCAGAACCTATCAGAGAAAGGGGTGCACTGAGGCAACTCTTAGTGCATGTGGTGAGGTGAGTGGTATGCAGACATACACTATATGACCAAAAGTATGTGGACACCTGCTCGTCGAACATCTCATTCCAAAATCATGGGCATTAATATGGAGTTGGTCCCCCCTTTGCTGCTATAACAGCCTCCACTCTTCTGGGAAGGCTTTCCACTAGATGTTGGAACATTGCTGCGGGGACATGCTTCCATTTAGCCACAAGAGCATTAGTGAGGTCGGGCACTGATGTTGGGAGATTAGGCCTGGCTTGCAGTCGGCGTTCCAATTCATCCCAAATGTGTTTGATGTGGTTGAGGTCAGGGCTCTGTGCAGGCCAGTCAAGTTCTTCCACACCGATCTCGACAAACCATTTCTGTATGGACCTCGTTTTGTGCACGGGGGTATTGTGATGCTGAAACAGGAAAGGGCCTTCCCCAATCTGTTGCCACAAAATTGGAAGCACAGAATCCTCTACAATGTCATTGTATGCTGTAGCGTTAAGATTTCCCTTCACTGGAACTAAGGGGCCTAGCCCGAACCATGAAAAACAGCCCCAGACCATTATTCCTCCTCCACCAAATCCACTAATTTGAAGGGATGTCCACATACACTATATATACAAAAGTATCTCTTACCCTTCCAGTGCAAATTATTAGATTACATCTACAAGAACCTCCACAAATATCCTCCTCCACAATTCATTGAATTACATTTTTACCCAAAATTATTATTCTGTAAAAGAAAAAGGCTGGTTTGATTTCAACCATTGGTCCATTGTGTCCTAAACATGCAAATGAATGCAAAGTTATGTACGGACAGATTTTCACCTCAAGCTAATACAAATGTCATGAATATGCCTAAACAGTTTTTCCTTATTAAACACAAAATGCAAATGTATGCATGCAAGGAAGGAAGAGCCTTTTCCCCAAAATCTCAGATCATTTCCTCCTTAGGGAGGTTCAAGTCCACAAAAAAAGCTTACAAGGAAAGATATGGTTGTTTCTAGAATGTGCCCATGACTTCAGCATTCATGACATACTGCAGTAGTGTATCTAATGTGATTGTTTCTCTGCTGTGTGTTTCTGTGTGTAGGAGGTGATCAGGAACCTAGTGAAGAGGTATGTAGCAGCCATGATCCGCAGTGCTAAGACAGACGAGGGTCTGACAGAGGAGAATTTTAAGGTAGGTATCTCAGAAGTTGTGTACTTTAATCCCCAAAATGTGCCTGTATATATTCCATAGTCATTGAGCAATATCTAACTGTCCCTCATTGTGGATCTCTCCTTCGCCTCTATCCCCCTCTTAACTGGTCTGTAGGAGCTGAAGCAGGACATCTCCAGTTTCCGCTACGAGGTGTTGGACCTGTTGGGTAACAGGAAGCCTCCACGGAGGACCTACTCATCCAGCAGTGAGGCTACCCAGCAGGACGAGGCCAACGAGGAAGAAGGGGCTGGACATGCCCAGGGTCAGTCCAGGGACCAAGGGGCCAAGAGGGTATCCTTCAGCATGTCAACCGCTGAGAGGAAGAGCAAGGACTCTGGGTTCAGCCTCTCCGCCCTCTTTAAGTCCATGTCAGGGGCGGAGGGGCCAGTGGACAACAAACCAAAGAGCAACGGGCTCAGGTTCTCCTCCTCCTCCCCGTCCTCTGCTGCGTTAAGCCGCAGTGGTGGCCGGCTGCAGCGCTTCTCCAAGTCCAAGAGAGACTCCATCAGGCGGCTGGGCCTGCTCTTCTCCCGCATGAACGGACACGTCCCAGAGCCCAGGTCCCCTCCTCCCAGGATGCACCAGCCCACCTACAGCATCTCAGACGGCCTGCTTGGGCAGCCTACAACCTGGCCGGACGTCCAGATCCCGCCCAATCCCCAGGTCCACCTGGACCAGCTGGGGGTGAACCTGAACGAGCTACCCCATGCCCAAGACCCTCCCCAGGCCCTGTCACAGGAGTCACCCCAGCAGGCTAACGGAAGTGACAGCCTGCTCCTGCGGCCCGCAGGCCACTGCCTACCGCCGCCAGGCCACTCCCTGCCAACCCTGCACTGTGCTTCCAGCATCACGGCCTCCAGCTCCCGGGCTGTCCTCCTGGGCTCTAGTGAGGACATGTTTGAGGGCTGGATAGGACCCTGTGACGAGCTGGACTCCTCTGAGTGGGGGGCTGAGCAGGAGGACTCCATCACCACACAGCTTTAGAGAATCCCCCCTACTGTATCTTCAGGTCACTCTGCTGAAAGGACAGAAAGAATAATTGGCTGACTCAAGTATTCAAAACCCAGGACTAATTTTCGCAAAGATATTATAGCAAAGGAGGAAGATTCTAAACATATAATGAAAAAAAAAGCTTTATCTATTGCAACATAACTAAATGTTTGCATACTGCCACCTACCTGTGATCCTTAGATCTTTGTTTGAGGTCTGTAAGCTCACCATCCTCTCTTAACACTTGTTTTCATACAGTTCAGGCCCAGTTATTTCTATTTTACTCATCAAAATATCACTGAGATTAAAGGGGTTCAAATACACAGGTGAGCTATCACCACTGTCCAAACTTCTACTCTCTTACAAATATGTTTAATCTCGTTGCAAGTTTTTCTATTGTCTTTTACCAGACTTGACTGTTTTGCAGTGTGGTGTTCCATATGCACATGTTTTCCTCATGTGCCAAATTTCCCCTACAGTGTGTTCTGTTTGGTATGTCATATAACCTAAACATGAATGGTTATTATCATGATAGACAAGGTCATGTGACATACATTTATTTCAGGCAGGTTGAATCTTTACAAGTTGTTTTTGGACAATTAACTAAGAATCCTGTTCTCAGTTTTTCTATGAAAGTTGTATTTTTCTATATTTTCTTGGAAATAGGGCACTAACAGTTTTTGGCTATTGAGACAGGTAATGCACGATATTAGTAGAGTAACATTTATTTATCCATAGTTCTGTGTTTACTCTTAATCTAATTTATTTTGGTCAAGATGGCTGTGAATTATAATACTCAAGCTCAATTTAGAAGAGGAACCCTACGCAAACAATGTTTCATAACTTTCAAAAACAAGCTTGTATACAAATACATTTATTTGATAATGAGATTGAGAATTATCATTTAAAATACTTTAAATTATTTTTGACTGATTCTTAGAGCTAGGATTCCAAGACTGGGCCATATAATATTGTGACTGCGCAATGCATTTGCTAGTTGCAGTATTCATGGCTTACCTTAGATAATGTGCCATCTCATCAATTAAAAATGAACACTTTCACAAGTTCGGCTTCTCGCCATCTGATTAAGTAGTAGTTAAGATTTTGGTATTTTGGCGTGGATGGTGGTCGGGGAAGCCAGCCCCCAGTCATAGATCGGGGTTGGTAGCTGGCCTTCTGGCAGGGCTAGCCCCCGGTTGTGAACTGTGATTGAACCGAGCCTGCTGGTAGGGCCAACCTACCAGGGTTGAGCTGGTCGCCATTGTGCAGGAAGTCTGGAGGGTGACTCGAACAGGAGGTGGATGGGGTGGTGGTGGGTCACTGGATCAGCACAAACTTGCAGTACACCGTTTGTTATGCAGATGTACTAGGGGTTCGAACCGAAATTACACTGAACAAAAATATAAAAGCAACATGTAAAGTTTTGGTCCCATGTTTTATGAGCTGAAATAAAAGATCCCTGAAATATTCCATATGCACAAAAATCTTATTTCTCTCAAATTTTGTGCACACATTTGCTTACATCCCTGTTAGTCAGCATTTGTCCTTTGGCAAGATAATCCATCCACCTGACAAGTGTGGCATATCAAGAAGCTGATTAAACAGCATGATCATTACACAGGTGCACCTTGTGCTGGGGACAATAAAAGGCCACTCTAAAATGTGCAATTTTGTCACACAACACAATGCCACATGCAATTGGCATGCTGACTGCAGGAATGTCCACCAGAGCTGTTGCCAAATAATTTAATGTTCATTTCTCTACCATAAGCCGCCTCCAACATTGTTTTAGAGAATTTGGCAGTACGTCCAACCGGCCTCACAACCGCAGACCACATGTATGGCGTTGTGTGGGCGAGCGGTGTGCTGATGTTAACATTGTGAACAGTGGGGTTATGGTATGGGCCAGAGCATATGGTGAGAATCTCAGCTCCTTGCACACGGAGCTGTTCACCCCTCCGCTCCCCCCGCTCAAAGCCACATCAGGCCAGTCTGCTCATTATCGGTCAGCGCTCAACGCAGTTTGCATCGCGCTCCACTCAAATCGCCCCCCCGCTCGCTCCAAAAAAGGAACAAAATCTGCATGTATTTCACTTTTACCTTAAACCTTAAGCCTTACTTTATCTCCTCGAATTTGTTGCATACAGACTCATCTCGGATTATCCATTCTGTCTTGAAACGGGGATCTTACACTGATGCTAAAATGAGATGTTAAATCAGTATAGTATATTCCATAGCGAATTGACACGTTGTTTGCCAATGTTTCTGCAAAAGCAGCGATGCCCATTGGAAGTGCAGCGTGAGTGTCATCGGTGAGCAGGGATTTGATTTCTGTGACAGCAGGGAGGATCATCCCCAGGTTCCCCAGCTCCTTCTGCAGTTTGTCTATGAAGTCTGCCAGTGGTGTCAGCACACTGACAAGGTGCGTCAGCTGCCGTACTTGATTCAGGGTGATGTTAGCAACTTTAGACTTGAGTTTGTTTTGCCATAACGGGTCTTTTTGGAACAACCGGATGAACGACTGAATCATCCGCAGCTGGCTGCTCCATCGAGTGGCGCAGGCATTTGTGGGGCGGACACCTAATTGGTCGGTTTCCTCTGTGTTCAGGGTGCTCTTGTGTACACTTTTCACCAGGTGCCCGACTTTCACTAACAGCCTATTAATGTTGTCGTGCTCGTTAACAGAGTCTTTGATTGCCAGCTGAAGCATGTGAATGGGGCATCTCAGATGTAAATTTGACACAGTAAAGTACTGATTTATCATAGTTTCTACATTAGAGGTTATCACTTCCACATGGACTTGCGAGGGCGCAGGTGGTCCCTCATCCTCCTCTTCATGTTCTGCGCTGCTGCAGGCATCCGCGGTCACTTCACCCTCCGCCTCCTCTTCAGTGCCAGGGAGGAGGTTAAACGCCTTGATCATGTTGCTGGCACTGTCAGTGATGACCCGAATCACACGTCGTTGCACGTTCCAATATTTAAGTACACTTTCATACTTTTGGTAAATACGATCTGCGGTATGGTGCCCCTGTATGTGCTCACAGCCCAACAAAACCGTGTGCCCCGGAACGTCCCATCAATGAAACTGGCGACGATGCCAAGGAAGCTGTGCCCTCTTCTACTGGTCCAAATGTCCGCTGACAGAACGAGCCCATCACCATTTTGCAGTAGGTCTTGCAGTTTGGCTTCCATCAGTGAAGAAACTTTTGAATTCCTCAACCCTTTTCTCTTGTTGCTGCTGCTGCTCCTCTCGCTCTATAAAATACAAATTCATGGACGACACAAATTAAATTAAACAGATGGATTCTGGGTCAGGCTTGAGCATGCTTTAGACTCGTGGTGTGAGCGAGCGAAATTGGAGCGGGACATAGGGCGACGCTACGTCCTTTTAAAAATGCCGCTCAGCGCTCTGTCCAAAATCCGCCCGCTCGCGCTCCACGCTCGCTCACGCTCCACTCCGCTCACATGCTCTGGCATGGGCAGGCATAAACTACGGACAATGAACACAATTGTATTTTATCGCTGGCAATTTGAAGGCACAGAGATACCGTGACGAGATCCTGAGGCCCATTGCCGTGCCATTCATCCGCCGCCATCACCTCATGTTTCAGCATGATAATGCGTGGCCCCATGTCGCACGGATCTGTACACAATTCCTAAAAGCTGAAAATGGCCGAGTTCTTCCATGACCTGCATACTCACCAGACATGTCACCCATTGAGCATGTTTGGGATGTTCTGGATTGATGTGTATGACAGCGTGTTCCAGTTCCCGACAATATCCAGCAACTTCGCACAGCCATTGAAGAGGAGTGGGACAACATTCTACAAGCCACAATCAACAGCCTGATCAACTCTATACGATGGATGTGTCGCGCTGCATGAGGCAAATGGTGGTCACACCAGATACTGACTGGTTTTCTGATCCACGCCCCTATCTTTTTTTTAAGGTATCTATCTGTGCCCAACAGTTGCTTATCTGTATTCCCAGTCATGTGAAATCCATAGATTAGGGCCTAATGCATTTCTTTCAACTGACTGATTTCCTTAAATTAACTGTAACTCAGAAAAATCTTTGAAATTGTTGAATGTTGCGTTTCTATTTTTATTCAGTATATTTTCCAATCGGTTTGTTCTGAACAGAACCATAATTATTTTAGTTCTGTTCCACTGTTCCGACCAGCAAAATAAAGTTACGAACCGCTTCAAATGGTTTAAATCATTCCTTTCTGTTCCTTTTTAAACCTCTGAAATTACATTTAGCTCAACATTAAATTACTTTACCAATCAGTGCAAATAGAGCAGCTTGCTATGGAGCGGGCAATCTATTTACATGCATTGGGCAGACGTGTGTAGGGCGCGAGATGTGACTGAAATCTAGCAGGTGAGGAGAGGGCGGAGGAGAAGGCTTGGTATCTTGCTATCATGACATCATCTGAATAAAGTCAGTCTCGTCCAAAATTGAGATTTGCGAGATGATAGGAAAATATTGTATGTCATGGAATGAAGGGCACCGTAACAGTTTTCCTTGGGTTGGGTTTATTTCAATCCTGCCCACAGCTGGCAGCACCCAAGTAACACAAGCCTACCAGACGAGCTAAACCACTTCTATGCTCGCTTCGAGGCAAGCAATACTGAAGCATGCATGAGAGCACCAGCTGTTCCGGATGACTATGTGAGCACGCTCTCCGTAGCCGATATGAGTAAGACTTTTAAGCAGGTCAACATTCACAAGGCCGCAGGGCCAGACGGATTACCAGGACGTGTACTCCGAGCATGTGCTGACCAACTGGCAAGTGTCTTCACTGACATTTTCAACATGTCCCTGACTGAGTCTGTAATACCAACATGTTTCAAGCAGACCACCATAGTCCCCGTGCCCAAGGACACTAAGATAACCTGCCTAAATGACTACCGACCCGTAGCACTGACGTCTGTAGCCATGAAGTGCTTTGAAAGGCTGGTCATTGCTCACATTAACACCATTATCCCAGAAACCGTAGACCCACTCCAATTTGCCTACCGCCCCAACAGATCCACAGATGATGCAATCTCTATCGCACTCCACACTGCCCTTTCCCACCTGGACAAGAGGAACACCTATGTGAGAATGCTATTCATTGACTACAGTTCAGCGTTCAACACCATAGTGCCTTCAAAGCTCATCACTATGCTAAGGATCCTGGGACTAAACACCTCCCTCTGCAACTGGATCCTGGACTTCCTGACGGCCCGCCCCCAGGTGGTAAGGGTAGGTAATAACACATCTGCCACGCTGATCCTCAACATGGGGGCCCCTCTGGGGTGCGTGCTCAGTCCCCTCCTGTACTCCCTGTTCACCCATGACTGCATGGCCAGGCACGACTCCAACACCATTAAGTTTGCAGACGACACAACAGTGGTAGGCCTGATCACCGACGAGACAGCCTATAGGGAGGTCAGAGACCTGGCCGTGTGGTGCCAGAATAACAACCTCCACGTGACCAAGACAAAGGAGATGATTGTGGACTACAGGGAAAAAAAGAGGACTGAGCACGTCCCCATTCTCATCAACAGGCTGTAGTGGAACAGGTTGAGAGCTTCAAGTTCCTTGGTGTCCACATCACCAACGAACTATCATGGTCTAAACACACCAAGACAGTCGTGAAGAGGGCACGACAAAGCCTATTCCCCCTCAGGAGACTGAAAAGATTTGGCATGGGTCCTCAAAAAGTTATACAGCTGCACCATCGAGAGCATCCTGACTGGTTGCATCACCGCCTGGTATGGCAACTGCTCGGCCTCCGACCGCAAGGCACTACAGAGGGTAGTGCGTACGGCCCAGTACATCACTGGGGCCAAGCTTCCTGCCATCCAGGACCTCTATACCAGGCGGTGTCAGAGGAAGGCCCTCAAAATTGTCCTAGACTCCAGCCACCCTAGTCATAGACTGTTCTCTCTGCTACCGCACGGCAAGCGGTACCGGAGCGCCAAGTCTAGGTCCAAAATGCTTTTCAACAGCTTCTACCCCCAAGCCATAAGACTCCTGAACAGCTAATCATGGCTTCCCGGACTATTTGCACTGTCCCCCCACCCCATCTTTTTATGCTGCTGCTACTCAGTTTTTCTGATTTATGCATAGTCACTAACTCTACCCACATGTACATATTACCTCAACTACCTCAAATAGCCGGTGCCCCCGCACATTGACTCTGCACCGATACCCACCTGTATATAGTCTCCCTACTGTTATTTAACTTCTGCTCTTTTTTTCCCCCTCAACACTTTGTTTTATTTTACTATATTAAAAAATAAATACATTGTTGGTTAAGGGCTGTAAGTAAGCATTTCACGGTAATGTCTACACCTGTTGTATTCGGCGCATCTGGCAAATAAAATTTGATTTGAAATCACCCCCCTAAAAACAACTCATGGCGCCTGCATTTCCTTAAGTCCTAATTCAGCAGTTATCTTCAATCAAAATGGTCAAAAATAAACAAAAATAACTTCTTATCAAGAGCAATTTCTCAATGAAGAATTTAGCTAGGACTGCCTGGGAGTGGTCCGAGTTAGAAGGGGAAATCTAAAAACTAGCTGATATTGGCAGAGATGTTTGGAACTTTATTGGTCTATTAACTAATTTACTGCCTGTTGATGTCACCAGGCAGGCCAAAACTCCATCCCACCATAACAGGCTGACATTTCAGGCGTTCTTTTCCAACAGCTCCTACACTAAAAAGGCATCATCATTTTCACAGTATTATTCCAATCTCGGTGTGAAAATATAACACAGGAAAATCTCATTTGACTGCACTGGGCCTTTAATGACCAAGCTGAAAAACAAGGTCAAATGAGGAAAGTTCAGCCCCACCAGCTCTCCTCTCGAAACAGAGTTATAAACTACACTTAGTAATGACATTTAAAACTGCCTGAGTACCAGTGAGCGCTCTCCATGGTGCTGATCATGACTGGAAGGGGAGCAGCAACATCAGCCTTGTGCTGGCCAGGTCCCTGGAACCTCCGATACCACCATCATACCAAATGACTTCTCTAAAGCAGGGCTCTCCAAACCTAATCTAGCACACCTGATTCTAATAACCAGTGGTTGATAAGATGAATCCAGTTAGTTACAACTGGGGTTGAAGCGAAAACCTACAGGAGTTTAATCTCCAGGAACACGGTTGGAGAGCCCTGCTCTAAAAACGGTACAGCTCAAATGACAAAATTGTTACAACTTCCGGGAAACATAACTTTTTTTAATTAGACAAAAAAAAAAACATTAATATTAACATAAACATCCCCTGAACACTGTGGGGATGGAACAGAGACACCCTATTCCCTACATGATCTTGACAAGCCCTATGGGTGACATTTCAGACACAACCAACCACTGACTAGCAAACTTGAACAACAGAGGTACAGTGGAATAAACTTCACACAAATTAACATTTACAGGCATAGGGTGAATGAGAGGTGAATAGTAGAGGGACCCTGCCTCCCTCCCCGCATCCCCAGTGCTTGGTTACATGCTAGGAGGGATAAAGTGCCCTGGGTGTGTGGGTGCAGTGACATAGTTGACTGGGTGATTGGAGGAGGGGCAGTAGGATGCGAGCACACGTGGTTGGGCAGGGCCTGAGTTCCAGGGTGAGAGGTAGTGATAGGTGGCAGAAAGCATAGGAACATAAGACTCGTAGGTGTGGAGTGGGGGTTGGCTGCACTGGTCCTGAACCAAGGGGTAGAACACTGTGCCTGGGGCTCCTGCTGAGGGAGGGTCCATGACCAGGGGGGTGCCTGGTAGGGAGGAAAAGGTTGGGGGTGAGAACAAAGGTGAGATTAAGAAAAAAGGTATGGATCACAGATGGTCATGTTTGATACTTGAGGTCTTAAGATCCTTGTGACAAAGACTTATGACACAGAAGTCAGATCTTATTCAATGCATATGTGCCATTTCATAATGCGGAGGTATGAGGCAGAGGGGTGGCGCTGACCGTTGGCAGGAATGTCTCCCTGGCCATCAGGCCCCATTCTCCCAGGCTCTGGGTAGGGCTGGGGGACTGTGTGATCAGAGGGAGGGGAGGCACCGGGGTAGGAACGGAACTGTTGCTCAGCACCTGGCTGCTGATACACCTGCACCATGGAGTGCCAGTAGCTCTGCTGGTACCACTGTTTCAACACAGATAGAAATATAGGCACACATTGTTTTAATTCAAAAGACATGTCTAATGTCTCATGACCAGTTACTGTTCACCCATACTACACTGAATAAAAATATAAAACGCAACATGTAAAGTGTTGGTACCATGTTTCATGAGCTGAAATAAAAGATCACAGAAATGTTCCATACGCACAAAAAGCTTATTTCTCTCAAATGTTGTGCACAAATTTGTTTACATCCCTGTTAGTGAGCATTTATCCTTTGCCAAGATAATCCATCCACCTGACAGGTGTGGCATATCAAGAAGCTGATTAAACAGCATGATCATTACATAGGTGCACCTTGTGCTGGGGACAATAAAAGGCAAATTGTCACAACACAATGCCTCAAGTTGAGGGAGCGCGCAATTGGCATGCTGACTGCAGGAATGTCCACCAGAGCTGTTGCCAGAGAATTGAATGTTCATTTCTCTACCGTAAGCCACCTCCGTCATTTTAGAGAATTTGGCAGTACGTCTAACCAGCCTCACTATCGCAGAACACGTGTATGGCGTCGTGTGGGCGAGTGGTTTGCTGATGTCAACGTTGTGAACAGAGTGCCCCATTGTGGTGGTGGAGTTATGGTATGGGCAGGCATAAGCTACGGACAACAAACACAATTGCATTTTATCGATGGCAATTTTAATGCACAAAAATACCATGAGATCCTGAAGCCCATTGTGAGGCCCATTTTATTTAAGGTATGTGTGACCAACAGATGCATATCTGTATTCCCAGTCATGTGAAATCCATAGATTAGGGCGTACTGAATTTATTTAAATTAAATTTCCTCAAATGAACTAACTCAGTAAAATCAATGAAATTGTTGCATGATGAGTTTATACTGTTGTTCAGTATATAATCCAGGGCTCTCCAACTCTGTTCCTGGAGAGCTACCCTCCTGTAGGTTTTCGCTCCAACCCCTGTTGTAAACAACCTGATTCAGTTTATCAACCAGCAAATTATTAGAATCAGGTGTGCTAGATTAGGGTTGGAGCGAAAACCTACAGGACGTTAGGACCAGGAACAGGGTTGGAGAACCCTGCTATATTCATTTGATCCCCTTTACTTACTTGGACTCCTAAATTAAAGTAATATTGGATGACCTTGCAATCTATAAAAAGATAAATACATTTAGTTACAATTACCATCACATTTTCTAATTCAACCATTAGAAGTTTACAACTTGAACACACGCGCCATGGGGAACAGTTTGTCTGACCTCGTGGAAGGTCATTGCCGTTGGGGTCATAGGAGTATGGTGGAGGGGGTGCGGCACTGACTGCTTCCCCCATCTCATTCACAAACCAGGGAGAGGAAGGAGGAGACTGCATGGATAAAACTAAAAACAAGAGAAAAACAGACATCCGTTAGGCATGAGGTCCCTGATAAGATATGATCCAATAACCAACTTATTATGTCTGACCATAACTTGTATAAAGAGTGGGTACCTGGTCTGCCCATAGCGTGTGGGGGCATGGGAGCCCCCTGAGGATGGCTTGAGGGTGGAGCCATTGGTGCTGGGGGGGTCTGAGAGCTGCTAGCGGAAGAGGAGGAGTTGGAGGTGAAGATAGCTGCTGGGGCTGTGCTTACAGCCTGTGAGGAGGTGATGACTGCTGACTTCACCACCAGCTGAGGAAACAGAACATCTAAATAACCCTCAACAGTTTGACTACAACATACAGACAATTCATGCTTAAGTCCAATGTTACGCAAAATAATAATAATAATCTAATCGTTTTAACTTTCATCCAAAGAGGAACATTCTACAGTTAATAAAAATGTTTAAAGCAGCTGCGTATAAATTAAACACCTGTTCCCCCCCCTTCCGCCAAAATGTGACAACTGAGTTCAGTAACACCGATTGTGAGGCATCCAGTACCTGCTGTGAGTAGCTGTAGGTAGCTACTCCCTCTTGTGGCGAGCCAGCACGAGATCCTCCCTCTTCAATGGTCTGGAAAGGCAGGCAGGCAAAAAAAAAGACAGGAACGGAGTCAAAACAGATCAGCCCCAATATCAGCACATTAATTGGAAATTATACAATAAATATAATCATCGCACATGTGAAATCAACTTTTATTACCCTTAGTTTCAACCCCCCAAAAAAAGTGAAGGGCAATTTGAGAGAGCATTATTATTTGAAGGGCAATATTTGAGAAGGCATAGTGAATACAACGGGTATTTTGTGTACCAGGTTGGCAGTGGACTCAGCTGCAGCATACATAGACGGGCTCTGGAACCCTGGGTCTGCAAGATAAATAATAATAATAATAATAATAATAAGCCATTTAGCAGACGCTTTTATCCAAAGCGACTTACAGTCATGCGTGCATACATTTTTGTGTATGGGTGGTCCCGGGGATCGAACCCACTACCTTGGCGTTACAAGCGCCGTGCTCTACCAGCTGAGCTACAGAGGACCACTGATGAAGAGACTTCACAAGATAATTGTGCACTTTTATCCATATTGTACGAGGGGTCTCCATATCATGAGCCTTTACTGCTGCCAAATGACATCAGTTGGGAAATGGAATAGCCTAAATCGGTCTTCACGTAACCAGTTAAAATAATGCATCTACAGAACAGAATATAATGAAATGGTGGACAAGGACTGTCCTACCAGTTCTTCCTAAGGGCTCTCCATGTACTTCATGGAAATCTCCACAGCAGGTGAAATCAACACTCACCTTGAGCAGTATAGATGTACTCCTCCGAATATTCACCTGAGAAAGATACACAACATCAAATTTCCATTTACATTCTGATACAAATCCTGGCTCAAGTTGAACAAATACATGTGATCAAGACAGCATCACTGGACAGGCTGGCCTACCCTGGTCGCCACCATTGCTCCTCTCGTCAGCGTCCTCCTCTGATGAGGTCATGGCCTGTTTGCCAGACATGGGGATGGGGCTCGCCCCCCGCTGCACCCAGTAGGTAGGGGTAGCTGGAACCATGGGGTTTGCTACAGCCTGTCCCTAAAGAGAAGGTTACAAATCAGAAAGCAGGTTGACTGTTGAATACTCCAGTTGCATACTCATGCTCCCAACTACCAAAGTCTGAACTCTTGAGGGCTTCTGTGATACTTAGTTACCGGCAAGGGAGGGAACGTGGTCTCATCCCCCTCCTCAATCTCGTAGAAGGTGATTGTTCCTTCCATGTCCCGTGCCTCCTCGCCAGCCTCGGGGACGTAGCTGAACTGGCACTCTTTGTTGATAGCATGCATCTGGCGCCTGCTTCGGCTGCAAGAGCTCAAATGAATACACATACATTTATAACCACAACATTCAGTCACTGCTCAACATTGCATGGGAGATGATTAATAATAATGTCTATTACCGTGACCTGAATGAGTAGTTGTCGAAGCTCTGGTAGCAGCGTTTTCCAGGGTGAGGGTAGTATGCCGCCTCTGGCCCAATGAGGTGATGCCTGTTCAGGAAACGGGCTGAACTTCTGAACAGAACCCAGATTGGCAACATCATAGATACCAACAGAATATAATCAATGGTAAGGAACATGGCCTTATTTCCCAAAATAAATAAAGAGTATCAAATCAGTAATGGTGCAGCACAGGAACTTTCAATTGTGTATAACAGCAGCGGTGTGAATGAGTGATATTTCTCAAACCTGCCGTTTGACTATTTAAGTAGCAAGCACACAGACCTGGGTGGGCCATATCCTCGCGGGGGCCTGGTTGGAGGATGTGGGTGATAGTGTTCATAGGGCAGTGTCCCTGGAGGTGGTGGGGGGTCATGCATGCCAGGGGCGTGCCCAGGGGGTATGCCGCCAGGGCCTGGCCGGAAGCGGGGAGGCAGGCCAGGCTGGGATCGATTGTAAGACACCATCAGCATCTCCTTCCCTCTGGGCTTCTTAAAGAAACGCCGCCGGCCTCTCACCTCTGAGTCTGGTGCAGGGGAGAAGAGGTAAAAGACAAAGTTGTACAAGTCATCTTTAATTGTCGGAGGCCAATACAAATGTCACTGCTATTAGAAACTTACTAGCTAAGACTATCTAAAGGTTAAAGGGCATACAGACCCATTTCTCCAGGATACTGCTCAGGCCTGCTGTATGATGGTCCCTTGCGGCTTGGGGTGATGTTCCAGGCAGGGACAGGGTTCACAGGCTTCAAGTTAGTCAGAGACACAAGATGTCTGAAAGTGGTAGGGTATAGAGAGAAGAAGTCTCAAACCTAATATTAAAAACAGCACTGTGTAGAAAGTAATTCACCATATCTACTATACTGTATGACTGACAATAGGAAGATGCAAGGCCAGGGGGCAATCATTCATGGGCCAGAATACTAAAATAAGCACACATTGATGGGTGCTGTGCAGTAGTGCCTGTTTGTAAGTCAGTTCAATGGGGGTGTTTTGAAAGAGACTGGTATCTCACTTTTCTCCAAGCTCTTCGATGAACACGGTCACAGCGCTGGGGTGAGTGCCCACCTCCTGAATGAAGGCATTGTAATACTTCCCTTTGGGGTCGAGACGAACCTGCATAGGAGACATGGGCTAACCTTATGGTCATAGAGTATGTCCGGAGTACGGTTTGCACAAAAAACACTCAAAGAATCTTAAATGAGTGGATAAATTGGATTACCTGACACTTGTCGCCCAAGAAATACTGTCTTCCAGCAAACACCATGTAATCAGTCTTCTGCATTTCTGTTTCAGAGACATTATATGCCATTCGAGAAGGCCCAATTATACAACTATTCTACGAGAAAAAAAAATCTAAATCACTGTGTGGTATGAGCATATCAACCCCATGTGAATATTCAGCACGGATAACAGTTGTGCTCTGCATGGATCTTGAAACTAACTTTATGACTAACGTTGCACGTTTAACTTAGCAGTTTCACTTTACCACAAGAAATCCAACTCAAGTTTCCCCAAAAGAAGGGGCAACATGGCATACCTTTGCGACTGTCATGCCATACATCAAACTCTACATTTCTGTACATCTCAGAATCCAGTGCTTTGAGCACCTTGTACGGGAGAGAGAGTTTTGTTGGTCCATCTGGAGTCTTAGGACGAGAAAGAGATAAGACACTGTATGTGCTCCTAGAATCTATTCTAAATAATGTTATAAACTACAATCCCTCAGGAGGTGGTAACCATAACGCTTTCTAAAACATTATAGACGTTACAGAAAACGTTGTCACATATACTTCCTCTGCTCCAGATCTGGCTTTGTCCTCTGTGTGACTGTGCCCATTGAGCTCCCAATCGTCCCTACAAGAGTAAACACAGTGTAGAAAAATTTAACTTTACAAAAAATATACAATGACTATTCCAATATATTCAGTTGAAGTCGGAAGTTTACATACACCTTAGCCAAATACATTTAAACTCAGTTTTTCACAGTTCCAGACATTTAATCCTCGTAAAGACTCCCTGTTTTAGGTCAGTTAGGATCACCACTTTATTTTAAGAATGTGAAATGTCAGAATAATAGTAGAGAATGATTTCAGCTTTTATTTCTTTCAATCACATTCCCAGTGGGTCAGACGTTTACATACTCAATTAGTATTTGGTAGCATTGCCTTTAAATTGTTTAACTTGGGTCAAACGTTTTGTGTAGCCTTCCACAAGCTTCCCACAATAAGTTGGGTGAATTTTGGCCCATTCCTCCTGACCGAGCTGGTTTAACTGAGTCAGGTTTGTAGGCCTCCTTGCTCGCACACGCCTTTTCAGTTCTGCCCACACATTTTCTATAGGATTGAGGTCATGGCTTTGTGATGGCCACTCCAATACCTTGACTTTGTTGTCCTTAAGCCATTTTGCCACAACTTTGGAAGTATGATTGTGGTCATTGTCCATTTGGAAGACCCATTTGCAACAAAGCTAACTACCTGACTGATGTCTTGAGATGTTGCGTCAATATATCCACATCATTTTCCTTCCTCATGATGCCATCTACTTTGTGATGTGCACCAGTCCCTCCTGCAGCAAAGCACCCCCACAGCATGATGCTGCCACCCCCGTGCTTCAGTTGGGATGGTGTTCTTCGGCTTGCAAGCATCCCCCTTTTTCCTCCAAACATAACAATGGTCATTATGGCTAAACAGTTCTATTTTTGTTTCATCAGACCAGAGGACATTTCTCCAAAAAGTACGATCTTTGTCCCCATGTGCAGTTGCAAACCGTAGTCTGGCTTTTTTATGGCGGTTTTGGAGCAGTGGCTTCTTCCTTGCTGAGTGGCCTTTCAGGTTATGTCGATATACAGTGAGGGAAAAAAGTATTTGATCCCCTGCTGATTTTGTACGTTTGCCCACTGACAAAGAAATGATCAGTCTATCATTTTAATGGTAGGTTTATTTGAACAGTGAGAGACAGAATAACAAAAGAATCCAGAAAAACGCATGTCAAAAATGTTATAAATTGATTTGCATTTTAATGAGGGAAATAAGTATTTGACCCCCTCTCAAATCAGAAAGATTTCTGGCTCCCAGGTGTCTTTTATACAGGTAACGAGTTGAGATTAGGAGCACACTCTTAAAGGGAGTGCTCCTAATCTCAGCTTGTTACCTGTATAAAAAGACACCTGTCCACAGAAGCAATCAATCAGATTCCAAACTCTCCACCATGGCCAAGACCAAAGAGCTCTCCAAGGATGTCAGGGACAAGACCATTGCCAAGCAGCTTGGTGAGAAGGAGACAACAGTTGGTGCGATTATTCGCAAATGGAAGAAACCCAAAAGAACTGTCAATCTCCCTCGGCCTGGGGCTCCATGCAAGATCTCACCTCGTGGAGTTGCAATGATCATGAGAACGGTGAGGAATCAGCCCAGAACTACACGGGAGGATCTTGTCAATGATCTCAAGGCAGCTGGCACCATAGTCACCAAGAAAACAATTGGTAACACACTACGCCGTGAAGGACTGAAATCCTGCAGCGCCCGCAAGGTCTCCCTGCTCAAGAAAGCACATATACAGGCCCGTCTGAAGTTTGCCAATGAACATCTGAATGATTCAGAGGAGAACTGGGTGAAAGTGTTGTGGTCAGATGAGACCAAAATGGAGCTCTTTGGCATCAACTCAACTCGCCGTGTTTGGAGGAGGAGGAATGCTGCCTATGACCCCAAGAACACCATCCCCACCGTCAAACATGGAGGTGGAAACATTATGCTTTGGGGGGGGGGGGGGTTCTGCTAAGGGGACAGGACAACTTCACCGCATCAAAGGGACGATGGACGGGGCCATGTACCATCATATCTTGGGTGAGAACCTCCTTCCCTCAGCCAGGGCATTGAAAATGGGTCATGGATGGGTATTCCAGCATGACAATGACCCAAAACACACGGCCAAGGCAACAAAGGAGTGGTTCAAGAAGAAGCACATTAAGGTCCTGGAGTGGCCTAGCCAGTCTCCAGACCTTAATCCCATAGAAAATATGTGGAGGGAGCTGAAGGTTCGAGTTGCCAAACGTCAGGCTCGAAACCTTAACGACTTGGAGAAGATCTGCAAAGAGGAGTGGGACAAAATCCCTCCTGAGATGTGTGCAAACCTGGTGGCCAACTACAAGAAACATCTGACCTCTGATTGCCAACAAGGATTTTGCCACCAAGTACTAAGTCATGTTTTGCAGAGGGGTCAAATACTTATTTCCCTCATTAAAATGCAAATAAATTCATAACATGTTTTACATGCGTTTTTCTGGATTTTTTTGTTATTTTGTCTCTCACTGTTCAAATAAACCTACCATTAAAATTATAGACTGATCATGTCTTTGTCAGTGGGCAAATGTACAAAATCAGCAGGGGATCAAATACTTTCCCCCCCCCTCACTGTAGGACTAGTTTTACTGGGGCTATAGATACTTTTGTACCCATTTCCTCCAGTATCTTCACAAGGTCCTTTGCTGTTGTTCTGGGATTGATTTTCGCACCAAAGTACATTAATCTCTAGGAGACAGAACGCTTCTCCTTCCTGAGCGGTATGACGGCTGCGTGGTCCCATGGTTAAACTTGCGTACTATTGTTTGTACAGATGAACGTGGTACCTTCAGGCGTTTGGAAATTGCTCCCAAGGATGAACCAGACTTGTGGAGGTCTACAATTATTTTTCTGAGGTCTTGGCTGATTTCTTTTGATTTTCCCATGATGTCAAGCAAAGAGGCACGGAGTTTGAAGGTAGGCCTTGAAATACCTCCACAGGTACACCTCCAATTGACTCAAATGATGTCAATTAGCCTATCAGAAGCTTCTATAGCCATGACATCATTTTCTGGAATTTTCCAAGCTGTTTAAAGGCAAAGTCAACTTAGTATATGTAAACTTCTGACCCACTGGAATTGAGATACAGTGAATTATAAGTGAAATAATCTGTCTAAACAATTATTGGAAAAATTACTTGTGTCATGCACAAAGTAGATGTCCTAACCGACTTGCCAAAACTATAGTTTGTTAACAAGAAATTTGTGGAGTGGTTGAAAAACAAGTTAATGACTCCAACCTAAGTGTATGTAAACTTCCGACTTCAACTGTAGATGCAGGGGCAATTTATGCATACTGTCGGTAACTGGCGGAGTATAAGACAGGTTTAGTCAGGAGGACTTTATGGAATTCAAAAAGATTGTACAGAACAAGACTTCACCTCTGAGTCTGACCCCTGTCCTCGGGGGTGTCGTAGCCTGCGTCCTCACTGCACACTGATAGGCTGTTCCTATAGCGACGACCTCCACCACGAAACCCTTCCAATGCTCCCTGCAACTCCACCTCCTCAACACCAAGGACTTGTGTGTACAGCAGCTCATACAACAGAGCTGGATTCAATTGAAGAAAAAATAAGTACATTTCCTTTTGACTACACATGGAACTACTACTCATTAGAATATTAAGTAACTACAATCAATGAGTAGCTAGTTACATGACTTAAAGAGTGAAGACATATCCACTGGTTCCTCAGAATTCTGATGGTGTGAGAGTACTGACCCTGACACAGAGCTGCATCGATCGGGTAGTTCCTGGGGTACACAATGTCATAGTGGCCATTGTTGGAGCAACACAGCAAAATCTGCAATACAGTCAGAAGAGCAGAATCCAGAACAGTGAGAAGTGTAATGCATTTTATCCCCATCCCATGGTGAAAATTATAGACACATCAAATTGTCTACATAGATGGAATTAAGAAAGATAAAAGCTGGTAAAAAGAAAATGTATAAATATTTGACTTTTTTAAATAGCAGTAGTCTTCTCAAACGGTAAAATGAGAGCAGCGCCCTCTAGCGGACAAACCACAGTCTCACATGTCATCTCACCTTTCCACACACCTGGTTTAATTAGCAATGTGATTCAGTTTTGCCTGGTAATTACTTCACTAGTCAGGCATTTGAGATGCTTCAGGGCCTGGGTTCAGAAGGCTGTGATGAACCACACACACTTACCTTCTCCACATACTCTTTCTCAGTTATCTCAGTTGGTGGCTTCCCAGGGTACCTGTATATGAGGAAGCACCGCCTGCCACACAGTAAATATTTGAGAACACAGATTTATTTCCAGTTACATTAAAAGCAAAAAATGCAAATCACATTTTACATATCACATTTAATGTCCTGTCGGCCAACAAAGGTTATACAACGTGGGGGTGTATAACTCTGAACACATTGTGAAGCACGTACCTGTACAACAATGACAATGCCTTTATCTCAACTTGTCCAGCGGTTTCCTTTAGAAAAACATGTTTAAGGGTATGACCAATGGATTGTGCAATATGCTTGTATAACATGTACTTATAAACATACCGTGGGGTCCTCCAGACGTTCCAGATACTTCTCAAATGACCCTTCAACAAACTACAAGAGAAAGCATGTCATTTACATTTTTGTCATTTATCAGACGCCCTTATCCAGAGCGACTTACTATTGTGAGTGCATACATTGTCATACTGGTCCCCCGTGGGAATCGAACCCACAAGCGCCATGCTCTACCAACTGAGCCACACCGGACCTACTGATAAAGCACGTCATGATAAAGAATGTCATTATAGACTTAGATTTTTAACTAGACTTGCTCTGTACTGTGAATACATTGTGCATGCAAAAATATAAATTAACTTACAGGTTCAAAGTTGCATCGGTTTGCTCTCATGAAGGTGACACAGTCTTTCCTTATCTTTTGTTGGAAATTCTGAGAGTAATAAAGCTTGAGAAAAGGAAAGAGATACCGGTACATGATTGCATAATTTTTTGTATTCGGCCTCTTCTCTCCTTGTGTAGCATAATTCTGTGCATTCCATGATTCAACTCTGGCCACTTTGGGTATTAATAATTTAGCAGTCAACCCAATGAACCCATGAGTTCCGATTTTCACACCATGAATTCAGTCGTAGTTATTGAGAACTGTACTATTGCATGTTTATTTTCAAAACGTTGAACGTGAAATGGAATGTAATAAAAAAAAGTATACAGTAGCTAAATTGGCTTTAGCCTACCTGCTCAGAGACAGCTCGAAATAGACAGGACGCGTCTCGTGCCATCATTTTCCGGTAGAGACCGATGCTGGCTAGATACTCGTCCATGTTTACAAAATACTTCTTCAAGGCTTTCTGCATTTTAAAGAAATTGCAAATAAAAAACTATAAATATGCTAAGCTTCATAACTTCACGCGTAGACGATAAAGAACATGAAGGTCGAAAGTTACCTTTCGAGTTGGAATAAGGAAACAGCTGCTACAAATGAGCACTGATTGCCGAGTCAATTCCTCCGTCACTCGCCCCAACCGTTGAAAACTTTATTGAAAATTATTGTATTTGATTGGTTACACTAAATTCTTGTTTTTTATATACTGTGTCCGGGAAATAGTACCCTACGTTCAATTATCATTGCCTATTGTGTCTATACATGTAGTCTCCCATTAGTAAAAAAGGCTACTCCACAGTAGGAAGCGAATGATAAACCTGACTTTGAGAAAAAATGTTGTAAACAATGGCCTAAATCCAACAGACTATATCCTGATGGATATGCAGTTTCTACATGTGGTCAAAATGGCAACATGTGGCTGCGGTATGACATAGTAAAGCAAATATTTCTTGATTTATTCACTAGTCAAGGTAAATTTGAACGACAACAGTTTACAGTCTGAAAACAATAGGCTATCACATTAGACAGTGTCTTGCCTCAAATGTATTTTTCTTCCCCCTCCAATTCCTAATTTATTTTCCACCTTGGATTGGAACTACAGCACCCATCTACCTGGAGTGGAGACAGATCATAGGCTACATCAATATTGTGAGTTAGAATGTTGTTGCCTACTGTTCATAATACAGTGCATTCGGAAAATATTCAGACCCCTTGACTTTTTCCACATTTTGTTACATTATAGCCTTATTCTAAAATGGATGAAATTGTTTTTTCACCTCATCAATCAACACACAATACCCCATAATGACAAAGCAAAAACAGGTTTTTATACATTTTTGCTAATTTATTACAAATAAAAAACGGAAATATCACATTTACATAAGTATTCAGACCCTTTACTCAGTACTTTGTTGAAACACCTTTGGCAGCGATTACAGCCTAGAGTCTTCTTGGGTATGACGCTACAAGCTTGGCTCACCTGTATTTGGGGAGTTTCTCCCATTCTTCTCTGCAGATCCTTTCAAGCTCTGTCAGGTTGGATGGGAAGCGTCGCTGCACAGCCATTTTCAGGTCTCTCCAGAGATGTTCGATCGGGTTCAAGTCCGGGCTCTGGCTGGGCCACTCAAGGACATTCAGAGACTTGTCCCGAAGCCACTCCTGCGTTGTCTTGGCTGTGTGCTTAGGGTTGTTGTCCTGTTGGAAGGTGAACCTTCGCCCCAGTCTGAGGTCCTGAGCGCCCTGGAGCAGGTTTTCATCAAGGATCTCTCTGTACTTTGCTCCGTTCATCTTTCCCTTGTTCCTGACTAGTCTCCTAGTTCTTGCCGCTGAAAAACATCCCCACAGCATGATGCTGCCACCACAATGATTCACCATAGGGATGGTATTGGCCAGGTGATGAGCGGTGCCTGATTTCCTCCAGACGTGACGCTTGGCATTCAGGCCAAAGAGTTCAAACTTGGTTTCATCAGACCAGAGAATCTTGTTTCTCATGGTCTGACAGTCCTTTAGGTGCCATTTGGCAAACTCCAAGCGGGCTGTGCCTTTTACTGAGCCACAGAGTGGCTTCCGTCTGACCACTCTACCATAAAGGCCTGATTGGTGGAGTGCTGCAGAGATGATTGTCCTTCTGGAAGGTTCTCCCATCTCCACAGAGGAACTCTGGAGTTCTGTCAGAGTGACCATCGGGTCCTTGGTCACCTCCCTGACCAAGGCTCTTCTCACCCGATTGCTCAGCTTGGCCGGGCGGCCAGATCTAGGAAAGGTCTTGGTGGCTGCAAACTTCTTCCATTTAAGAATGATGGAGGCCTCTGTGTTCTTGGGGACCTTCAATGCTGCAGATTTTTTGGTACCCTTCCCCAGATCTGTACCTCAACACAATCCTGTCTCGGAGCTCTACGAACAATTCCTTCGACCTCATGGCTTGGTTTTTGCTCTGACATGCACTGTCAACTGTGGGACCTTATACAGACAGGTCTGAGCCTTTCCAAATCATGTCCAATCAATTGAATTTACCACAGGTGAACTCCAATGAAGTTGCAGAAACATCTCAAGGATGCTCAACGGAAACAGAATGCACCTGAGCTCAATTTTGAGTCTCATAGCAAAGAGTCTGAATACTTATGCAAATAAGGTATTTCTGTTTTTTACTTTTAATACATTTGCTAAAATTTCTTAAAAACCTGTTTTCGCTTTGTCATTATGGGGTATTGTGTGTAGATTGATGAGGGAAAAAAATTATGTAATCAATTTTGGAATAAGGCTGTAACGTAACAAAATGTCGAAAAGGTGAAGGGTTCTGAATACTTTCCGAATGCACTGTATTAAATATTTGTAGATCATTGTAGCCTACCAGTGTGTAGGCCTTAGACTGCATGTTTAACTCAGGGGTTAAAGCCACAATCCTGAGTTTGTGTTTCAGCCCAATGGCAGCCCCACCACTTCATTTGGTAACCTAAAGCTGAGGGATGGGGCTGGGTATCACTTAGCCTAAACATCAGACTGTTACCATGGTTATTCCATGGATTTTCAGTCCGACCGAAGTTGCCCTAAAAAATACAGCTAAAATGATATTTACACTTACTTCACGGGTTGCACATGCTGTTGGTTCTTTTGGCGGTAGGAGGTGGAGAGACAGTGCCTTCAGAAAGTATTCACACCCCTTGACTTTTTCCAAATTTTGTTGTGTTACAGCCTGAATTTAAAATTGATTAAATTGAGATTTTGTGTCACTGATCTACACACAATACCCATAATATCAAAGTGGAATTAATTCAAAAGTAAATAAATATTCAACCCCTTTATTATGGCAAGCCTAAATATGTTCAGGAGTAAAAATGTGCTTATCAAGTCACATAATAAGTTCCATGGACTCACTCTGTGTGCAATAACAGTGTTTAACATGATTTTTCAATTACTACCCCATCTCTGTACCCCACACATACAATTATCTGTAAGGTCCCTCAGTCCAGCAGTGAATGTCTAGTACAGATTCAACCACAAAGACCAGGGAGGTTTTTCGATGGTTCGCAAAGAAGGGCACCTATTGGTAGATGGGTAAATAAAAAAAAAGCAAACGTTGAATATCCCTTTGAGCATGGTGCCGTTATATATTACATTATCAATACACCCAGTCACTACAAAGATACAGGGGCGGAAGGAAACGGCTCAGGGATTTCACCATGAGGCCAATGGTGATTTTAAAACGGTTACAGAGTTTAATGGCTGTGATAGGAGATAACTGAGGATGGATCAACAACATTGTAGTTACTTAATGCTTACATAAATGACAGTGAAAATAGGGAAGCCTGTACAGAATACAAATATTCCAAAATATGCAATCTGTTTGCAACAAGGTACTTAAGTAATACTTCAACAAATGTGGCAAAGAAATTAACGTATTGTCCTGAATACAAAGAGTTATGTTTGGGGCAAATCCAACACAACACATCTCTGAGTACCACTCATTTTCAAGCATGGTGGTGACTGCATAATGTTATTGATATGCTTGTCATCGGCAAGGACTAGGGAGTTTTTTAGGATAAAAAATAAACAAAATAGTGCTAAGCACTGGCCAATCCTAGAGGAAAACCAGGTTCAGTCTTCTATACAACAGACACTGGGTGTCACGATCGTCGACTGAAGACACGGACCAAGGCGCAGCGTGATAAGCGTACATTCTTTAATAGTACTTACACTAACAAAAACAACAAACAAACGATATGTGAAGTCCTAGGTTATACACAACAAACCAAACGGAACAAGATCCCACAAAGACTAGTGCAAAACAGGCTGCCTAAATATGGTCCCCAATCAGAGACAACGAGCTACAGCTGCCTCTGATTGGGAACCACCCCGGCCAACATAGATCAAAACGATCTAGAACGAAAACATAGAAAAACTAAACATAGAAAAATCCACACCCTGGCTCAACATTTAAGAGTCCCCAGAGCCAGGGCGTGACAGTACCCCCCCCCCCCCCCCCCCCCAAAGGCGCGGACTGCGACCGCGCCACACAAACACAAGAGGGTAGGGGCCGGGTGGGCATTCCGCCTCGGAGGCGGATCCAGCTCCGGGCGTGACCACCACTCTCTCTCCACCCCCCCGTTGCGCCCCTGATCTGGTCTGGCCCCGCTGGCCGGAGCTGGACTGGACACCGGTGGAGCGGATTGCTCTGGCTCCGGAGTGGAGCACCGGGACCGGTGCCGGACCAGGCACCGGTGGAACAGGCACGGGCCGTGCCGGACTGGACACGCACCACTGGCTTGGTGCGGGGAGCAGGAACGGGCCGGACCGGGCTGACGACGCGCACCACTGGCTTGGTGCGGGGAGCAGGAACATGCTGGACCGGGCTGGCGACGCGCACCACAGGCTTGGTGCGAGGGACAGGAACAGGCCGGACCGGGCTGGCGACGCGCACCACAGGCTTGGTGCGAGGGACAGGAACAGGCCGGACCGGGCTGGCAACGCGCACCACTGGCTTGGTGCGGGGAGCAGGAACAGGCCGGACCGGGCTGACGACGCGCACCACTGTCTTGGTGCGAGGGACAGGAACAGGCCGGACCGGGCTGGCGACGCACACCACTGGCTTGGTGCGAGGGATAGGCACAGGCCGGACCGGGCTGGCGACGCGCACCACAGGCTTAGTGCGGGGAGCAGAGACGGGCCGGACCGTACTGGGAACACACACCACTGGCCTTGTGCGGGAATCAGGAACGGGCCGGACCGGCCTGGTGACACACAGCACTTGCTTGGTGCGAGGAGCGGGACTGGGTTTCCTTCTAAACCTCCGCTCCCTCTGCTGCCTAACCAGTTCCTCTTGCCGTGCCTCTACACTCTCCCTCTCCCTCATGACCAATAGCCCCCGTAACCTGGTGGCCTCCTCTCCTAGTCCGCAGATTCGCCCTGTAGCTGCTTCCTGCTGCCCCTTCATCCACGCCGTGTGCCCCCCCAAAAAAAATTATTGGGGTTGCCTCTCGCGTGTTCGTCGTTGGCGCCGTTTCTCCTCTCCTGCCTGGGCATTTACCTTTGCCCATGGCCCTCTGCCCGCGAAGATCTCCTCCCAAGACCACCATTTGCCCACCTGCGACATCGCCATCTTCTCCTCCTGGGCACGCTGCTTGGTCCTCTTATGGTGGGATCTTCTGTCACGATCGTCGACTGAAGACACGGACCAAGGCGCAGCGTGATAAGCGTACATTCTTTAATAGTACTTACACAAACAAAAACAACAAACAAACGATACGTGAAGTCCTAGGTTATACACAACAAACCAAACGGAACAAGATCCCACAAAGACTAGTGCAAAACAGGCTGCCTAAATATGGTCCCCAATCAGAGACAACGAGCTACAGCTGCATCTGATTGGGAACCACCCCGGCCAACATAGATCAAAACAATCTAGAACGAAAACATAGAAAAACTAAACATAGAAAAATCCACACCCTGGCTCAACATTTAAGAGTCCCCAGAGCCAGGGCGTGACACTGGGAGCTACATTCACCTTTCAGCAGGACAATAACCTAAAACACCAAGGCCAAATCTACACTGGAGTTGCTTACCAAGATTACATTGAATGTTCCTGATTGACCTAGTTACAGTTTTGACTTAAATTGGCTTGAAAATCTATGGCAAGACTTGAAAATGGCTTTTTAGCAATGATCAACAACCAACTTGACAGAACTTGAAGAATTTAAAAAAGAATACATATTGTAAAATCCAGGTGTGCAAAGCTCTTAGAGACTGCCAAAGGTGTTTCTAACATTAATTTCTCAGGGGGGTTAATACTTATCTAATCAAGATATTTCAGTGTTTTATTCTTAATATTTTATTTTATAAATGTACGATTCTTTTCCCACTTTTCCATTAAAGTATTTTGTGTAGATCGTTGACCAAAAATGACAATTAAATCAATTTCAATACCACTTTGTAACACAACAAAATGTGGAAAAACTCAAGGGGTGTAAAAAATTTCTGAAGGCACTGTAGGGTATACACAGGAAAGTGTTGTTTCCCCGACTTTTTGCGGCGCCAGTAGGTTCTGTCGCCTGTATTTTCAATTTCTTGATGCATTGCATGTGATGCACAATATGTTATCAATAGCTGAGTGTAACCAAATGTAGTCGACTGAAGCACGCTTTCCTCGCAATCAGCTGGAAGTGTTTGCCGTTCGCTCTGTGGTTCGGTTGGGCTCGGTCATATTGTGCAAGTGTTTGTCACGTGCGAATTGAATAACACTTCCCTGTGGATATTTTGTAACACATTACCTCTGACATAGGGACAAAATATGCAGACAACAGGTAAAGTAAGTTGAAATGCAGCTCCAGCAGCGCGCCGACACCGGCCTCGGGGACGGCCAGAAGGACGCGGAGCAGGGCGAGCCGGATGGCGACGGTGGAAATCCTGCAACAGGGAGGGATCGAGGACATCCCTCACCAGGACCCAGCACCGCTTCTCCGGACTGTACCCCTCCCACTCCACAAGATACTGAAGGCCCCCCACCCGACGCCTCGAATCCAGGATGTCCAGAGGGGGCGGAGGGACCTCCCGCACCTCTGACTCCTGGAGCGGACCAGCCACCACCGGCCTGAGGAGAGACACGTGAAACGAGGGGTTAATACGGTAATCAGGAGGCAGTAGTAACCTATACGTAACCTCAATTACTCTCCTCAGGACTTTGAACGCCCCCACAAACCGCGGGCTCAGCTTCCGGCAGGGCAGGCAGAGGGGCAGGTTCCGGGTTGAGAGACAGACCCAATCACCCGGTACAAAGACCAGGGCTTCACTGCGGTGGCGGTCAGCGTTGGCCTTCTGGCGACGCACGGCACGCTAGAGGTGGACATGGGCGGTGTTCCACGTCTCCTCTGCACGCCGAAACCAGTCGTCTACCGCAGGAGCTTCGGTCTGGCTCTGATGCCATGGTGCCAGGACCGGCTGATACCCTAAAACACATTGAAATGGAGATAAGTTAGTGGAGGAGTGACGGAGAGAGTTTTGTGCATATTTGGCCCATGGCAAGAACACCGGTCACTCCTCCGGCCGGTCCTGGCAGTAGGACCGCAGGAACCTACCCACATCCTGTTTCACCCGTTCCACCTTCCCATTAGATTCGGGGTGAAACCCAGAGGTCAGGCTGACCGAGACCCCAGACGTTCCATGAACGCCTTCCAGACCCTGGACGTAAACTGGGGACCCCGTTCAGACACTATGTCCTCTGGCACCCCGTAGTGCCGGAAGACGTGATTAAACAGGGCTTCCGCCGTTTGCAGGGCCGTGGGGAGACCGGGCAGAGGAAGGAGGCGGCAGGCTTTAGTAAAGCGGTCCACAACGACCAGGATGGTGGTGTTACCCTGAGAGAGGGGAAGATCAGTTAAGAAGTCAATTGATAAGTGGGACCATGGCCGTTGTGGAACTGGTAAGGGATGTATCTTACCCACTGGAAGGTGCCTAGGTGCCTTACTCTGGGCGCACACTGAGCAGGAGGAGACATACACCCTCACATCCTTAGCCAAGGTAGGCCACCAGTACTTCCCGGTCAGGCAGCGCACTGTACGGCCGATACCTGGATGACCAGAGGAGTGGGAAGTATGTGCCCAATAGACAAGACGATCACGGACAATAGACGGCACGTACCGCAGCCCAGCTGGGCACTGAGGTGGAGATGGCTCTGTGCGTAATGCCCGCTCTATGTCCGTGTCCACTGCCCACACTACCGGCGCCACAATGTAGGAGGCTGGGAGTATGGGGGTGTTGTCTATGGGCCTCTCCTCTGTGTCGTACAGCCATGACAGTGCGTCTGCCTTCACGTTCTTTGTGCCTGGTATGTAGGACAGCGTGAAGTTAAACCGGGTGAAGAACAAGGCCCACCTGGCCTGGCGAGGGTTCAGCCTCCTCGCTGCCCGGATGTACTCCAGGTTACGGTGGTCAGTCCAGACGAGGAAAGGCTGTTTCGCCCCCTCGACCCAGTGCCTCCACGCAGTCAGGGCTCTGACAACAGCTAACAGCTCCCGATCACCAACGTCATAGTTCTGCTCTGCCGGGCTGAGCTTCTTTGAGAAGAAAGCACAGGGGCGGAGCTTGGGTGGCGTGCCCCGGTGTTGGGATAGGACAGTGCCTACACCTACCTCGGACGCATCCACCTCCACTACGAATGGCAATGATGGATCGAGATGGGCCAGTACCGGGGCTGAGGTGAACAGAGCCCTCAGGTTACTGAAAGCCCTGTCAGCTTCAGCAGACCAGCGGAGCCGGGACAGCCCACCCTTCAACAGATAGGTGATGGGAGCTGCGACCTTGCCAAAGCCCCGGATAAACCTCTGTTAGTAATTAGCAGTAATGAAACGCTGCACCTCCTTAACCATGGTTGGAGTCGGCCAATTACGCACGGCTGAAATGCGGTCTCCCTCCATCTCCACACCTGATGTGGTGATGTGGTATCTGAAGAAGAAGATGGACTGTTGGAAGAACAGACACTTTTCTGCCTTGGCACATAGGTCATGCTCCAACAGTCGGCCCAGCACTCTGCGAACCAGGGACACATGCTCGGCGCGCGTAGCGGAATATACCAGAATGTCATCGATGTAGACCACCACACCGTGACCAAGCATGTCCCGAAACACCTCGTTCACAAAGGACTGGAAGACTGATGGAGCATTCATCAACCCATACGGCATCACCAGGTATTCATAATGCCCCGTGGTTGTGCTAAATGCTGTCTTCCACCCGTCCCCTTCCCGGACACGCACCAGGTTGTACGCACTCCTGAGATCTAATTTCATGAAGAAGCATGCCCCGTGCATTGATTCAATAACAGAGGAGATGAGGGGTAGAGGGTAACTATAGCGAATGGTAGTTTGATTAAGTGCACGGTAATCAATGCAAGGGCGCAGACCTCCGTCTTTCTTCTTCAGGAAAAATAAACTTGAGGAGGCAGGCGAAGTGGAGGGTCATATGAACCCCTGGTGCAGGGACTCGGAGATGTATGTCTCCATAGCCTCCATTTCAGCCTGTGACAGGGGATATACATGACTCCTGGGAGGCACAGCATCTAACCGGAGGTTTATCGCACAATCCCTCGACCGATGGGGTGGTTTTGGAAAACACGTGTGCCTAATCGAGGTATTCGGGGGGAATGTGCACGTTGGAGGTAGTCTCTGGACTTTCCACCTTGGTTGCACCAACGGAAACAGCTAGACACCTACCCTGACACTCTCGCAACCACCCCGTGAGAACCCTCTGCGGCCATGAAAAGGTGGGGTTGTGTAGTGCTAGCCAGGGAAAACACAACACAACAGGGAAATCAGGGGACTCAATAATATAAAAGGTGATTTGCTCCCTATGGGTCTCCTGTGTAATCATTGTGACTGGTGCTGCTCCCTGACAAAACCTGACCCTAATGGTCGACTGTCAAGTGCATAGATGGGCAATGGAATGGATAGGGGAACAAATGTAATACATAGACTGTTAGCTAAAGACCTGTCCATAAAGTTCCCAGCTGTGCCTGAATAGACCAGCGCCTTACACTGGGGAACTACCGTGTAATCAGGGACATGGACGTGGATGGTGAAGTGCGCAGCAGAAGGCTCTGAATGAGTGTGGGTTTGCGCTACCTGGGGTGACGCGAGAGTGCCCTGCCTGCCGCCTCCAGACCCAGAAGAACTCTGACGACAGCGTGCAGCAGAATGTCCTCTCTTGCCACAAGAGTGACACTGGATATGTCGTCCTCCGTACTCCCGGATCGCTGCACCACCCAGCTCCATCGGTACGTGATCCGGGTTGAAGGGGGATGAAACGGGCAGGCCCCTTCCAGGACGTCCTCTTGAAGCCAGCATGTTGTCCAACCGGATGGCCATGTCCACCAGTTGGTGGAAGGTCAACGTGGTATCCCAGCAGGCTAGCTCCCTTCGGACGTCCTCTCGCAGGCTACACCGGACGCCGTCGATGAGGGCCCGCTCTTTCCACCTGGACCCAGCCGCTAGAGTTCTAAACTCCAGGGCAAAGTCCTGCGCGGTCCTCGTCCCCTGCCTCAGATGGACCAGCCGCCCGCCCGCTTCCCTTCGGATGGGTGATCGAAGACTGCCCGGAAGAGGCGAGCGAACTCCCCGTAGTTGTCCAACGCGTCTCCTCCTTCACGGCAGATCGCGTTGGCCCACTCCAGGGCTTTCCCCGAGAGGCAGGAGACGAGGGCAGACACCTTCTCCCGCTCCGATGGAGCCGGGCTGATGGTGGAAAAATAGAGGTCCAGCTGCAGGAGGAAACCCTGGCAGCGGGCCGCTGTCCTGTCATATTCCCGCGGTCGAGATAGGTGAATACCTCTGGGCGCTGGGGTGTGGGTGGCTGGATCCGGTCGCTCTGCTGGTTCCGAAGGGTCGGTTCCTCTCCTCTCCAGGTGCTGGATGGCCTGGAGAACCCGAGCCATCGCTTCGCCCAAGCTGGCTAACATATTGGAATGCTCCCGGACCCGCTCAACGATTCCAGGCATATTCACCACTTCTGCTGACTCCATGCTGTTGGGTGTGTGATTCTGTAGCGGGTGATTTGGACGGAGTCATACGCAGGAGGGTAAATCACAGAATAAATGGTTTATTTGGCAAATACAGCGGTACGCAGCAATGCGTAAAACACTACAGTGCAGTATAACAGCGCACTGGAGAAAACAAAGCACATGGGTGAATATCCCAGCGATACAATAAAATAAAGCTCCACCGAGCTATCGTCACCTCCACATGAAAACAATCACACACAAAGACATGGGGGGCAGTGGGAATACTTATACAGGTACTGATGAGGGGATATGAACCAGGTGTATGTAAAAACAAGACAAAACAAATGGAATGATGAGATGAGGAGTGGCAGTGGCTAGAAGGCCGGTGACGAAGAACGCCAAAGACTGTTCGAACAAGGAGAGGAGGCAGCTTCGGAGGAAGTCGTGACACTACCTTAGGGGATGGAAGCTGCATTAGATAAGAACAGAGAACGAATACAGGCAAAGAGAATGAGAGCGTAAGACGATCTGCAGAATATTTAGGTTGGTGCCTGTAGTTAAAAGCAGAGACATTAATTAAACTTGTTTGTGTACCATATATCAAGTACTAATTTGTGTGCTTCATCATACTTAGCAATATTAAAAGGGAGCTGAGAAGGCTCATTAAAGATCAAACATTTTTATTTTAAAGGTTCTTACAAAATATAGTTTGTAATTATTGTGTTTATTATGGGACCTACATTGCAGACCAATTTACTGTGCTGCATGAATTTGTTTTACATGAGTTAAAGGGCTCAAAGTATGGCTTATTAACAACTACTAGCTAATTAAAGGCAACAAGCTGATGAGAATGAATGGCAACTTCTGAATACCTCACAAACGTTATGTGGCCTCCATACACATAAATTCAGCTTTAAAATGTTTAGGCCTAAATCCTGTTTTGCTCAAGTTATTTTTTAGAGCATGGCTCCCTTTTATCACAACCAAAATACTTTGGATATACATTTAGCGATAAATTTCCATGTTTGAACTTTCAGAACAATAATCACTTTTTAAACAATGTTTTAATGTCTGCTGTGGTCACTCTTTTGTGTCAGTTTTGTTTTTGCTGGTTCCTTGGGTCCATCCAAAGCATATCGGATTGCTGTGTGAAGATTGTGGTGAGTGCCAGTAAATATAGTCTGATGGTAATTTGACAGAACATTAGAATCACTTTATTTATTTTTGGTTGAAGTACTGCTTTTTGTACGTTTGTGTTAAATAATATTTTATTAGAAAGAGTGTGGTACCAGACCGCGAAGATTAGAATAATAAAATGTGGTAGTTGCTTGGAATTTCCTCACGGTGGCAGAAAAGCTCAAGACAAGCTCGAAGTGCGTCTCGTGAGTGTTCAGCATCCTTTCGCGCGGTCGTCCGTTTTTCGAAGGGAACGCCATACGATTTTAAAAACTGACATTTTTAGAAAGGTGCAACATTTTGGAATAGTAAATGTAACCCAGAAATCAATTGTTATTCAAATTAAGTGAAAACAAAATCTAAATTTACAACGTAAGTATGTTTTGCATTTGTGTGTATAGCCCTAATTATAGACAATGTAGGCCTATTGCCAGATAACTAATTTGTTTGGCCTACTGCTGTACAAATCGTTGAGGAAATTAATGTATAGCCTACATTTTAGAAAAACGATATTATTAGTCCTATAATTTATATTGAAATGTAGCAGTCATTGGTGACTATTTCCCCCCCAAAATTGTGAGGACACTAATAACACTAATCGTGTAGCCTAGCCTACGGTCAAAGTAGCACGTGGTCCAAGAAGTTCGCTTAATGGTAGTTTTCTGTCACTTCTCCGACTTAATTATTTCATAAACGTGGTCTCTTATTAGGCATTAGGTTAGGCATTGGGATATGCATACATCCGTCTCTCCTCATCTCTCGATTCCAAAAACAGGCCTTGTTGAGAGTGAATTGCCTAATCTTTTTTTCTGTGCCATGATAATGAACATCTGGCAACAAGGTGCTCAAATTGAAAGAGAAAATAAAATGAGGAAGAAAAAACAGCTCAATAAAACTTATGCCCCTTATTTTTTATGACTTTAATATTGAGCCGTTCTATTTGAATATAGCCTATAGCGCTTCATATTCATCAAATAAAAACGGATCTCATGATGAAGTACAGTTAAACTGTGGTATAGTATAGACCGGTGCATTTCCTTTTATCAAACAATTATTTTGCTTAATTAAAACTCATGCTTTGATGTCGAGGTAAAGGGTTTAATCAGTCTGCTGATGAGGTTAAATGGTTTGTTTGCGAATTCAATTGTAGGGCTATCAAGATGGTTTGGTTACCTTATGCACATAGTATGCATACTTGGTAAATGTAATAAAGAGCAACATAATTGTTGAAAAATATTTTACAGTCTGAAAGAGGTTGATTAAAAATCATTCACAGATTAAAGCATTTTCCATCCCTTTATCTGATACTGCAATGAGAGGTGCTTGTGACTGTATTTATTAAAACCACTTAATCGTAGACTATGTTAATGTGGCCGGCTGTTCTCAATTGAAGACGTTTCAAATCAAGGCTTTTCAGATGCAACTGTGTTTCTGATATACTGTAGGTGAACAGCAGCCTTCCAGTGCATTTCCACGTAACACGATCATTCGGATAGCCACGCTAGCTTCGCCCTCATGTGGGTGCTAGCAAGCAGGCTAGGTAGTGGTAGGTATCAACAGCCAATCGAGTTGGGGATGGAAGCTATAGTGAGCTTCCATTGGTCAATAGCGTCGCAAATATCGCAGAGTATTTTAATAAAGTTCTGCTTTCCTCAACTTTGGTCCCACCCTGTTCTGCTCCCTCGTCCATGCTCTCATCGGCCAATGGTCTCTCCGTCCACTTCACTTCCATCCATTGCAAATGAATGGGGCTCCGTTCTTTCATCGCCCCCATTGTGTTGTGTGGAAATGCACTGTTAGTTTTGGAGAAGTTGGGAGGGATCTGCTACCTGTGCCCTTTGAAAATTAGCCCACTTTGACAACAAAATAACATCCAAATTGAGGTTGCAATATTCCCAAAAGTATATATTGAACTGTAGCCTATATAAAAGCTTACCATAGAATCGTCCATAAAATATGTCTACGTTAGGTGGTTGTTTCTTTTTCCTGTGGCAAATTTACAGATTACATTAATCTTACTTTATTTGTGAACTCAAGTCAATTGTAGCATATTAGTTGGATAACTGAATTATTCTTTCGGCAGCTCCAACACTTTCCCCCCAGATTCCCACATTGGTATGCAGCTTCACCATCCCCTCGGCGAGGGAAGTGTGATTGAATTGCATGGGGCCGCGGTGTGATGCTGTGTATTTGCCTAAAAGCCATACCCGACGCAAGCATCATGGTACATTCTCGTGTTCCCTTCCCCCTTATCTAATGGATAGTGAAACACACCAAGACTCAATTCTTTTAATGAAAATACTGCATTTATTAATTTTATTTTGTGGCGTGTCATTGTAATTCAAGAGATGTTTTTAATCTTCAGATTGCCTCCGTACAACAAGCCATCTAAAAAATATTTGGCAACAGCCCATATTTTTCTCTCAGTCAACTGCTCCCTTTATTGAATAGGCCTACGGTTGTCAGATGCGAGCATTAAAGGGCCTTCTTCACGTGAATAAAGTATACTGTTTAGAATAGGAAGGAGAGCATTTGAAGACACATCATTAAGTTGCCTTTAGTCGCAATATAGCTTTTCTTTAATTATAGATGTATACATTTTAGGCTGGTAAACCTACACTCCAACCTTGTTCAACATTATGATACACAGCTTGTAAAAGGAAAAAAAAATGGAGCACACTTGATTTGAAGCAATTAACCTCTCTTGGCTATATAGGCAGTTCATCTCCCATAGTGAAAAATAAACACCTCAAAATCACTGCATCTGTGGGCCCCATGTCTGATCATTAATCACTGATAATGACAATATTTTGACTTATAGGCAGAGCATGGATGTCCAGTAGCGTTCCTATTCTCAGTCCAGAGGTCTTGTATTCCTAAAGAAACTCAGAGTGAATTTTACAGGTGAAATGTGAGATTGTTACACTAATAATTATATTGGATATGATAGGCCTAATTGAACCATGCAGGTTGACTTGAGCCTAAAGGGTGCTGTGGAGAGAGCGTAGCCTGACCAGCATTCCAACTCTCTCTCTGCTCAGAATCACTCTAGATAGTGGTCTTTCTAGCACTCTGCATTATTTCCCCTTTGACATCAGAGCCACTAGAACCACTCCATGCTCTACAATGGAGGGGAATTAATAATTTAGAAAACAAACATCTCTTAGCCAAAGTGAAAACCTGTATTTCCTCCTCAGAAGTAGACAAAATGACAGTGAGGGGTTGTATTGTATTTGAGTTTTATTCATTGCATAAATAGAAAAGGGAAATATTGCTGAAAGAAAAAAAGTGTGGCATAAAAAGAACACTTGGTTTTCGATGGTACGGCAGAACGTTTAAAAAAAGTTTTTAAAACAGGTTTTCCCATGCATTCATAGTTCTGGGGGTGGTTTGTTTGTTTTTGATGGTGTCACAGGCAGTGAAGAGAATGAATTGTACCTATATTAAAAATACATTCTTTACAAAACAAAAGGATGTTTTTAGGCAGCTTTTTTTGAATTATTCACATCCACAACACACATTCAAGCGCGTGCACACACACACAAACACACATACACAAACACACACACACACACACACACACACACACACACACACACACACACACACACACACACACACAAACACACACACTATAATCCCAGGCACAGTTCACTGAGCTGACATTCTCACAGCTATCCCCTCCCTCTCTCTGTCTTCTCACACATACCCACTGAGTGTTCTGTATTTATATCACATTCAATGTATTCATTCATTTTACAATAATAGCTGTAGCTTGCAGTACCCGTGTTTGCCCATTTCGGGAAACGTAGTTCGCTTGGCCTTTTCTCAAAGACTGTACAAATAACTTATTTAAGGCAAATTCATCATTGCCAACACAATTTAGCAGCCTTTCAATGTGCACTGGTGACATGTGTTCATATTGCTTTTATCCTGTCCACAACTCTTTGCTGAACAGACACTTTCCCTCTCTCGCTAGTGAATTTTTTAACAGACGCCAGTTGTGTTCTCCTTTACAAATGTGTGGTTTAACAGCATTGTATGTGGGCATTTCCACGGTCGCAGAATGATTCTTAGACTTTTCTCTTTAAAATGTATGTCAAACAACAACCTATGATTGCAAAGTTAAACAAGGACTACTTTTAATAGTTCCCACAGAAAATGTAACTAAGACAAATATACTTGAAGAACAGTGCAGTGCAAAGTTTGCTAACAGAATGACGGTTTGTGCTGTTGCTGCCGTCATTGTGTTATGAAACTTTGCATCCGCACTGTTCTTCAAGTAAATGTGTTTTTGTAAAATGTTCAGTGGAAATTGTTAAAAGTCGTCCTTGTGCATAGAGTTGTATGTTTTTTAAAACTTTGCAATCATTGGTTTTTGTTTGACAGGTACATTTTAAAGTGAAAGATCTGAGTCTCAGCATCATTCTGTTTTCATGGACTTGCCCATGTACAAAATAAATTAGGTGAAGCACTAAGGCCAGAGAAATGAACAATTAAGCTGAAGCCACTTCGATTTTAGAGAAAGAAGTGTGCAGCTAGACAGACATAGAGACACAAGCGTCAATAGTACCGTAAAAAGATACATTCACATTTGTTCTGAGAATAAAATAAAACAACGATGTCATCATGTATCTTACATTGTATTTTAGGAAAGTTACCATTAATTTGCTGCACTTGCCCTACATAAAATAACCATTGCACTATCCAAGCAGACATCAAGCAGACAGTGTTGACAATGTTGAAATACATGATTACACAGAAAATACATGTAATATACTGTACATATAATGAAAACACAAATGTACTTGTTCTATATCCACTCAGGAGGAAGATCAGCATGGTGAGGATGTGAGCATTTCCAGAGCCACGCTAGAGCCTGTGGACTAGGCTGTGGAGAGCAGGGTATCATGGGTAATTAGCAGAGATAACAAAGGAGCAGGTCAGTGAGCCATGGTGTAATGTGTTGTTGGGTCTGGGACAGGCATGTGCCCCACAGTCCTATCCATTATTAATGGATGACCTTTGCAGATATTTAGTGGTTGCCGAGCAAAATTAACGTCTCCGCTCATTTGTTGTTGTCGTTTCCCCCAAAATGATTGAGCTGGCTGAGAAAGTTGGAATATAAATGTTTTCATGAGAGCCTTTATCTAAAGGAAAGAAAAGTATAACTAAACGTGTTGTTTTACTCCCTGGATTTGTCACTCGTGCTGGCACTGTGCAATAGGACAATAGTGTAGCCTACAGGTGAAGGCAATAGCTAAATAAACTCCAGTTCGTTGGCCCTGCCTAGCGACTACTCTGTTATTGTTGTTGTTGATGTTGTTGTGTTGTTTATGGAGAGTAAATGATTCTGGCTGTATAAACAAATTGTTCATAGCTACGGATTGTCTCCAGAACTGGCCAGACACCATTTGCTCACACCCACTTCAAAAGCCTAAAAAAAGGCTCCCTCCACGTGGCTTCCTACAGAGTCTTGTTAAGGAAATGTGTACAGTAAAATGGCACTTCAAAGGGGCACCACTGCTGACTGTCTTGAAAGCGGCAGGATTGTTTAGAGTTTTACTGCCCTGTTGTAGGTTATTAATCCTCAGCGCACCTCACTAAATCTTAATTAGTCTGATGATAAAAAAAAGAAGAAAAAGCTCAACAAGATCAGAAGGGGCACTCTCATCAAGAAACCTGCCAAAATATTCCCTGTTAAATGCTCATGCAGTGTAGTTTAGCACTCTTTTATTTACCAGCTACACTTGGACTTCTGTGTGATACAGCTCTACTATAGAGGCTGCTGAGGGAAGGACGGCTCATAATAATGGCTGGAATGGAGTAAATGGAATGGTATGAAGTACATTTTTTATGTGTTATATACCATTCCATTTACTCCACTCCAGCCATTACTATGAGCTGTCCTCCCCAATTAAGTTGCCACCAACCTCCTGCGATGAAAATAGATTCACCTTGATTTCCACTCTCCAACCAGGACAGAATATTTAAATCCCTGCTTTTTGACTAATGACCATGTATAACGCTAAAACTGTAACATTTGACATCAGTCACTTCTTTTACTCCTGGCATGCCCTTTTAAATCCACTATCTTCTTCTGTTATTTAGAAGAAGGAAGTCCTCTGAATAAAGTAGGGCTAATATTTTGTCATGGGTTTGGTCCTGTGCTACAAATAGAAGGAGACAGAGGCACTTATTTGAGGCACAGCATCTGCTCCTCCTCGTCATCAAATGCTTGTTTTGGAAAGCCCCACCCACCCACTCCCATACTCCAGTCAAACGGATGGTGTGGACTTAGCCTGGAATATGTACACCTCCTCAAATGGCCTAAAGATAACATGCCATTGCATAGGGTGCCTTGCACTGTTTCCTGGAGCACCGGTCACAAAGATGAAGACTGAGCTCACCCAAGTTGTAATATCGTCCAAGAATCAGAAATAGAGATGGATGTGCCATTCAACCATCATCATCATTCCATGCTCATGTCCCATAGGAGAGAGGATGATGAGGAAATTAGTAGCAGTGCTGTTACCTTTGACAGAACACCAACTGTCCCCTGCTACTTTGCTGCTGGTTCTCTCAAGGGACAGCTGTCACATGTCCTTCTCTCAGATATCATGTTGTTTACTGAAGATTTTCCCCCTTCAAATAACATTCTCTCCAAATATATTTGTATATATTTGGAATGGCTGCACATTAAATCCTCTCATGTGCCTCCGGAGAGGAAGCGTTCTTGGGCCAAATCAGTGCGCTCAACATCATCCTCCTCCTCCCCCATCTCCGTAACATGTATTTTTATACATCTCGTGAGAAAGCTGCTGAGAGCTCTAATGCATTTTCCATGATTAGTTTGATGGCGGGAAAGTCTTTGGAAACAGTCATGCATTGGAGTCGATCAGGAAGGTGTATTGGAGTTCATGTAAATGAAACGGTGGGCTAATGCTTTGTCTGTGTCATTAGCAAGCAAAATATATGGCTCCAGAGCAATTATCAAGGAACCATATTGTTTCTTATCATTTTGTTGTTTAGTAAACCCCAAATGTAGATTAACTGTTGTGAGACCTTCCTGTCTGATAGACCTTACAGCAGATCAATGGTGCAAAGCAGAGTATGGGAAATGATTTGGGACCATCTTTGTCCGTTTCTAAAGTCCCTTGACGTTAAACAAATAATATTTGAACTGTACAGCTCGTCACAGTCATTAGTTAGGGGACCTGGAGGGGTCCTCAGCCAAGTTGTGGTGGGGCGACGGCCGGGCGTGGCAGACGCTGTCCACCGCTCCTCAGGGACAGATGGCAGATAGGCGTTAATGCGCTGCTGAAACACTGCCTGACAGCCCTGGCATATGCCACCTGCTAATTATGGGGGTTCCCACCCCCCCTGCTGTTTACTCATCACTCATTGACTTCTGTATGTTCTGTGGACATGCCATCGCATGTTTTCATCTCCGAGATCACAGGACAGAGCAATGAGATCAGAACCTTGCTCATACCCCCTGTCCTCCTTTCATTTGACTCTGAAGGGACGGAGGGAGAGAGGGAGGTTGTGGTTAGGTGGTCCAAATTGGGTTGTCTCCTCCGCATTGTACACGTTGTAGTTGACGGCCGCTCGCTCTTGGTCCTGCAAACTGAGGAGTCTCAATGAGCGCTGAGGAAGGCAGAGGGAGAGTTCCAATAGCAGGGATGAGGAGCGGCCATGGGCCTCTGTGGCCATCCTACCTGGGGCCTGTTCCACTGGGCAAGCAGCCTTCTCAGGAGCTGATCAATAATAGATGAAGTCTGTCAGGGCCTGTCTGCCAGACTCACAGCATCAGCAGATGGGGGGGGGGGGGGGGGGGGAGCACAATGCTGGGTTGTCGGGGAGACATATGTTCAGACGCCAACCCCCATTCCACATCCAGAGTGGGACCCACCATCAAGCTGCCTCCCCATGTTGCTCCCTCACTAAGTAGGGAGAGACTGAAATTCCACCACTGATCAAATAGGAGCTAATGTATTCCAATGCATGATCCAAATATTCCTCTTTCATCATCATCCCTCAATAAGTTTAAGCGAAGACCGGGGGTCAGCCTGATGAACCAAACTACTCAGTAATCTCCTCCATATAGCCTCACTCTCACACACTCATATGCATACACACATTTAAACAAAACAAATACTTTTTTTGTGTGTGTGATTACCTGATCAATTAATTTATATATTTATAATTAGTAGGTTTTGTTATCTGTTTTAACAAACCTTTTTTAATTTTTGTACTTATGTATTGTATATTGTTTTGTTGTGGTGTGGTTTTCATATAAGGCCTTGGGCTTCCAACCACACCTGCACACCTTTTTTATATCTATTTTTAATCTGTATTGTTGTTTATCACTTGTTTTCTTTGGTACAAATACATTTAACTTAACCTAAAACAATGTTTTAATTGATCTTGCACAGCCTCCCTAAATGTAGGGACACTAATCAGTATGGATACAGTAATAATTGAAGGCTGCGATGTGGGTAGGTGATGAGTTTATTACATGACGTGAAGAGGAAGGCAACACTGCAAGGCTATGTGGGCTTTGCGTGTGAAAGTGTCAGATATCTCCTTGTTGTCCACTGTTTAATCTCTCGAACCAACCAGTTCTTCTCCACAATGAATGCAAACCAATACAATCCATTAATTGTCAGGACTGAATCAGCTCTGCGAAACGTGTGGGCTGGGCAGGATTAGTGTTTTCTTTGGCACTATATTTGTAATGATGTCACATCTCATGTTTTGTTTGTTTGTTTATTTGTCAAAAAAAAAAAAAAAAAACGTTTTTTGTCATTTAGCAGACGCTCCAGAGCGACTTACAGGAGCAATTAGGGTTAAGTGCCTTGCTCAAGGGCACATCGACAGATTTTTCACCTAGTCGGCTCGGGGATTAGAACCAGCGACCTTTCGGTTACTGGCACAACGCTCTTAACCACTAAGCTACCTGCCGCCCTGTTCCGTAGTTGATTGTGATTTCGTCTGATGATGCAATCATGCAAATCAGTTTCTATTTGTAAAATAACTTTGGGTTTTACTACATGTCGAAGGGCTAAAGTCACGGTCTCCCACCGAATTGACTGACAGACAGACAGGCTGACAGAAAGACAGACAGACAGCTCTCTCCTCGTAATGATCATACTTCCTGCCAAAAAATCCTCGCCTGGAAGAAAAAGTTGCAGGATGTCTGGAAAGACGTTTAGAGAAAGCGGGAGAGGTCCACAGAGACAAAAGATAGACAAACTGTGGTGAACCTGTTAACATCATTCTGAATACACACACTTACAGTAGCTACGTACCTGAACCATATAGCATGGTGGTCAATGTTGAATCCTCATCAGTTACCCACTCTGAGGTATACAATGTGCGGATGATATCAAGAAAACAAGTGTAGTCCATAACCAAGGTGTTTAGATAGGACAGCTAGCACTGGCTAAATCTCAAGGGTCTTTCTTTCTCATAGACTGTAGCGCTGACTCTCTCCTAGTAAGAACACTCCAGGCAGGATATCCAGCCAGGCCTTAGAGGAGTGAACAGAGCTGAGAGAGGAAAGCCCTCTCTTCTCCAGAGCTGCTGACCAGAGTGTTATCGACTGCAGACATCACCGCCGGGCCAGCAGGCTAGTTTAAACCATTCCCATTTACTGAATGGCAGAGCAGAAATAAATACATGTGTTAATATGGCGGGATGGCTGGTTGGGGAGTGTTGGTGCTGTTTGGTTTTGTGGTGATGATGCCATTTATCACAGGGTGACAGCCGCATGCAATGCAGTGGGAACCAGGGGCCGCTCCAGCACACTGTCCCGCCATATCAGCTCTTTGTGAGAATGTATAAAAGAGAAGTGCAGGCCAAGTGGTTCCTCACGCTCCCAGATCACTCCAGAGTACAGAGATCTACACACACGTATGCACACATACACTATAAAACCCAAATAAAATGTACAACATAAACTGGCGAAGATAAATATTTTGCTTGGACACATCATACACACACACGCTGACTATAACAAGAAGGCAACATCATACATAGATGTACTGTCATAGGCCCATGTTGAGAGCGTAATCTTTATTTTTGCAAGCAAAGGTAAAAAAGTGAGAAAGGTCAAACTCTTCTCCCCTGTCTCTTTTCCAACTATGTGTGTAAAGGTGTGTGTGCATGTGTGTTCTCTGGCAAATAGTAGGCCTACAGTGTGTGATTTATGCTTTTGAGAGCAGCGAGATGCGACTTGACATTTTCCTGCTGTGGTGTAGCCCAATTCTGGCTCCATGCTTCATTACATGGCGTTCCCCATACGAGGGCCGACCCAGTAAAAATAACCTGGACTGGTTCAAATTGGAAAAAAGTGAACATTAGCACATTTCAGGTGCCCTTTGCCATTCTCGACCTCAGCTCTCATAACTGAAACTTTAATTCAGTCATTCTCAACACACAACATGTACAGGCAAAGACACACACAAAATAATTACCTAAACACGTAACAATTTTACAAATTTAGATCCAACTATTTTGACAGTCTCTAATGTGCAAGAACCATTTCTATCAACAGCGTTATGATAATGCATCACTCTCCCGTTTGTAGTTTAGATCTAATCTGTAAATCATTAACGTGGGGATGTTTGCCTGCTCCAAATGGATAAACAAACTACAGTAAACAGTTCCTCCATTACCTCATCTACTCACTTCTTAGAGGGGGGGAGAAGTAACTAGAGAGGAAACATTTCTAGACTGCTTTCTCTTCAAAACCCACACCCAGACACCTATTATTCACTATTCCGTCTAGTAATGAAATTTACTGCCTGTTTTTTAATGGTGCCTGAAGGTAATCGTTAGTTACAAAGACACCCTGTAGACAGGGCCTTCAGTGGGCTGCTTTTCAAAGCTTTATCTGCTTGTGTTTATTTATCAGTCAGTTTCAAAGTTAAATGGCCTCAATTTAGTGCCAAAAAGGTTTTCAATGGCATGACAAAAACAACGGGTGGTTTGGTATTGTTTTACCTTTATGTCTATAGTTTGTGTGTGTGTGTGTGTGTGTGTGTAAATGTCTGTTGGTTTGTGTGTGTGAGCAGAAAATATAAGGATCACATTACATTGTAGGTGTGGGAAAACAATCCACCCTAATCCACCCGCTGCAAATATCGCACCACAAACCAGCCACAGACACTGGTGCTGAATTGTTGTACAGTCTCTGAATGGTGAAGTCTCATGGGACTTATTTCTCCCCAGCAATGACTGAAGACCACCTGATCCCTCCTCCGCCCCACAGGTCCACACCAGACCAGCAGGGAGACAGCTGAGACAGCTGTGGTGTGGCGCTGGCTGGTTGGTGGATATAACACGTGCCAATGCATCCAATTAGACCATTTCCTCTTGCCAAAGTCCATCTCTCGCATTCCACTATGAACCATTATCTCATGGTGGAGACTGGGTAGGCATGGCACTAATGGGAGGAGAATTAGTGAGGCAAAACATGTTCTTGATCATTATTTAGGCGTGTTTTAATTTGTTTTGAGGACTGATAGAGCGTGATTGACAAGTGATATAATTCAATTGAAATTCCAATGCTGCCTCTGCCATAATTCCAATCTAATTTCAAAGCTTGTCAATTAGGCTGGGATTTTGGTCAACAATAAGGTAGATATGACCCACTGGGCACAAACCGGTTGAATTAACGTTGTTTCAATGTACACTGAACAATAAATATATAAAAGTGTTGGTCCCATGTTTCATGAGCTGAAATAAAAGATCCCTGAAATTTTCCATACGCACAAAAAGCTTATTTCTCTCAAATGTTGTACACAAATGTGTTTACATCCCGGTTAGTGAGCATTTCTCCTTTGCCAAGACAATCCATCCACCTGACATGTGTGGCATATCAAGAAGCTGATTAAACAGCATGATCATTAGACAGGTGCACCTTGTGCTGGGGACCATAAAAGGCCACTAAAATGTGCAGTTTTGTCACACAACACAATGCCACATATGTTTCAAGTTTTAAGGGAGCGTGCAATTGGCATGCTGACTGCAGGAATGTCCACCAGAGCTGTTGCCAGAGAATTGAATGTTCATTTCTCTACCATAAGCCACCTCCAACGTTGTTTTAGAGAATTTGGCGGTACGTCCAACCGGCCTCACAACCACAGACCACGTGTAAATACGCGAGCCCAGGACCTCCACATCCGGCCACTTCACCTGCGGGATCGGCTGAGACCAGCCACCTGGACAGCTGATAAAATTGTGGGTTTACACAACCGAATAATTTCTGTCAGAAACCGTCTCAGGGAAGCTCATCTACATGCTCGCCGTCCTCACCAGGTTCTTGACCTGACTACAGTTCGGCATCGTAACAGAGTTCAGTGGGCAAATGCTTACCTTCGATGGCCACCGGCATGCTGAAGAAGTGTGCTCTTCACGGATGAATCCCGGTTTCAACTGTATCAGGCAGATGGCTGACAGCGTGTATGGCATTGTGTGGGCGAGTGCTTTGCTGATGTCAATGTTGTGAACAGAGTGCCTCATGGTGGCGTGGGGTTATGGTATGGGCAGGCATAAACTATGGACAATGAACACAATTGCATTTTATTGATGGCAATTTGAATGCACAAAGATACTGTGACGAGATCCTGAGGCCCATTGTCGTGCCATTCATCCACCACCATCACCTCATGTTTCAGCATGATAATGCACGGCCCCATGCCTCAAGGATCTGTACACAATTCCTGTAAGCTGAAAATGTCCCAGTTCTTCCATGGCCTACATACTCACCAGACATGTCACCCATTGAGTATGTATGACAGCGTGTTCCATTTCCCGCCAATATCCAGCAACTTCACACAGCCATTGAAGAGAAGTGGGACAACATTCCACAGGCCACAATCAACAGCCAGATCAACTCTATGCGAAGGAGATGTGTCACGCTGCATAAAGCAAATGGTGGTCACACCAGATACTGACTCGTTTTCTGATCCATGCCCCTACCTTGTTTTTAAGGTATATTTGACCAACAGATGCATATCTGTATTCACAGTCATGTAAAATCCATAGATTAGGGCCTAATGAATTTATTTCAATTGACTGATTTCCTTATATGAACTGTAACTCAGTAACATATTTGAAATTGTTGCATGTTGCGTTTATATTTTTGTTCAGTGTAATTTGTCAAGGTATTGTGACGTGGAATCTATGCAGAAAATACATTGGATTTGCAAAAAAGTAATCAACTGTTGTTTTGGGGGTGACATTTCAACCACAGGATTATGTTTTCATGCTAACCAATTTTCAACATACAGAAACCTTGTATAAAATATGTTTAATTTGTACCTTTTGTGACGACCCTCCCACTCTGTCTGCCGAATTCTCTCTTTGTTCTTCTTTTCCTTAATAGGATGTCGGTGGGCGGAGAGAAATGGGACAAACCTGGGTTTCGGGTGTGTCCCAGGGATAAATATACCTTTCCCCCATTCATTGTGGAAACTCTCCATGCAGACACACTGCATTTTTGGTTGTGGCATTTTGTGACTTGTTTTTTTTGGTACCTCTCAACACCCCTCACTATCACCATCTATTCATGCAACCACTCACTTACACTACTGATTACTGACTACACACACCATTGTTAATTGTATCTAGTTTACTTTAGTTAATACATATATTTTTTATTATTCCTTGATCTCCGCATTCTCCCTCTTTTGTTATGGGCTACGAGCCGGTTCGTGACACTTTTGAAACATCAGATCTTCAATGTTATATCCACTATCATAACAAAAAAAATGATAGGCTGGGCAGCACCTCCTACTGGAGAGTTGATCTATCTACAGCTATCACTTTGGTCTCCCATCCAAGGTTTTAACCAAGCCCAGCTTTGATATTTGTCACTGACTACTACCAATGTGCTATTGTGAGAATGATTATTGAGAGATCTCTTAATAACTAAATAGATTCACTGTCGCTATCGAAGTCATTCCAAAGAGAAGGTTTATCAGAGCAAATGAAACGTAACCATACTTTATGTCCTATATCATCAATGATACTATTTAGGCTTATATACTATAGCATTTGCAAAGTCATCAACAGCTATTGTTTCAGTTCAATCCAGTGTTCAACTAAAAATAGATAATACATATAGGGCTAGGGTTTCAAGCTTTAGTTGATTTCAAATGTGATTTTCAAGTTAATAATGTTGGATTCACGTCTCCATCTCAACCAAAAATGTAACTTAAAGAATAGGATCAAATCAAACGTAATTAAAATCCTTATCGTCTAAGTATCACGGAAGATACACGTTCAAATTTAAAGGTAATTTCCGATTAAGCCGACATATGCAGCGTTTACCGTGAATGCAGTCTCCGCAACCGCGGGAACATTTCCTTTAATTGTCAGTCGCGCTATAAAGCGGATTTTCTGTGCTACGAATTGAATAGAGCCTTAAGTCAGTTGCACAAAATATAAATCTCCTTCAAATGTTTTGGTTGCGTTGACAAACACAATTCAATATCACTTTTGCAATACAGTACATAGCCTAATAACTTCTCGACAAGTTAACAATTTATGTTGGATTCACGTCTCCAACTAAACCAAAAATAAAAGTTCAACAATAGGACTAAGCCAGTGTCTCAGGTGAAACTATCCAAGCATTAGATCTTCTTTAAATGTCAACCAAACACAATTCAATGACTTTTGTAAAACAGTTAAGGCTCTTACAAACTAATGTAACAGTATTTATTCAACCTTAAAATTATTAATACTTCCATGGTCACATTTTGAGTGTACTGTAACTACATGTATTTTGTAATCATAGAAAGTGTGCATGTTCAAGATAGCATGCAAAGTCTGTGGAGATCTTCACGACTGCTAGAATCTTGAACAGCATTGATCACTTGCACTTTTGTATGTTTAATGTAATTTCAACTGCAATCCAGGTCATTTGGTTGGGCTATTAGATGAAGCACAGTGATAACACATTACATTGTATAAATACAAAATATCGGACATTGTATTCCCATGGTTTAAAGCATAGTGAAAACACATTGGGAATTCAACAAACTTCTGGCTGTCTATTTGAGTGGGAATAAAGGTTGAAATATCATTGATCAACGTCTCAACCAAAACTATTACCCACATTTCCATGTGAATTCCCATTTCATCAGTCGCTGCTGCTGACAACTTTGGTCCATACACTGTATCTCAGCTAATTTCAATGCATTTGATTATTGATTTCTACTGTATTGATTTGAAGCTGTCAGGTGGAAAGGGAACAGACTTTGTATTTCTCCCAGTTTGTGTTTCCGTCACAGCATCACCATCTCTTCACACGCGGCCAGTGACCCTGAGGAAGACATTTGAGAGATGGGGAACATACGAAAACAGCTTTTCTTTACTTGTCAATACTGGAGTAGAGCACTAACCTGAGGAGAGCCTTGTGCAGGTAGAAACCAGGCTGTGTTCCAACACTGTGTATTGATGACAGGCAGTCGTTCAGGGCTACAGTGGCAAGATCTGTCCAAACAATTCCTCTGCAGAGAGGTTAAGTGACATCGATCCAGGATTCAGCTCATATTTCATCCCAGAGAACAATATTCTTAATTGACATGGATCTGCTGTTATGGATTACGCTCTAAGAAAAAGAGTGAGCGTGGAAGAAAAAAAATGCACCTGCACCACAAGTCAAGGTCGCAACTCCTTGTTTGATTCCCCTCTCCTTGTTAGTGTTAATCAAATCCTATGTTTTATAATGAAAATAATGCAAATTTTCAATTTTTATTCCACTGATCAAATAGCCCTCCACAGCAATTGTCTTTTCATTAAAGAAATCACTAATCATTAATTAAGCATTTTGACTACTTTACATAAAGCTATAAGTGAGGAAGGGCAATCAGAAGCAGATCAAACGACCTGTCTCTAATTGAAGTGCAAAGCACCCCCTCTTCTCTCCTCCACGTCCTCCCAGTGAGGCTCTCTGCCGGAAAGTCGACAGGACTCCCCCGGGGTCCTTCTCTCCTCAGACCTATAGCTGGCCACTCTCCATCTCTCTCTCTTTCCTTCATCCTCCCAATGGTTCTCACTCAACACACAAGAGGAATACCCTTTAGTGCCGTACTCACTCACACAGGGAGAATAGTTTCTTTGGAGGTGTGCATGTAATTGCTACCTCAGACAGAAGCGCAACAAAACCCCAGCAAGCAGTGAAACAGATGACACAGAAGACTGCAACAAAACACATCTGAATCTAGAACTTTATTACTAAAAAACAAACAACAAAAAAAAAACACATCTACCAAGATGTCCAGAAGTATGTTTTATTGTTTTGTGTTATGTGCAAGGCTGTGATGTGATACTATTATCATTAAAACAAGGTCAACAATTTTAGATAGCTGCCTGGTTGTGATCATGGTAATAATGAAATTCCCAAAATTCTTTAAAAATATATTTGAATTGGCAGCTTTTTTAAACCAGCAAGTGTAACTTTTTACCAGTGTCGTATCTACATGCATGCTTGCATCGGATGTGCATTGGGGTATTTCATTTTACTTTAGTATTTTTTTTCTCACTAAAAATGTATCCACTTTATTACGACGTCAGAATAGCAAACGCTAAAGCATTTTTTACATGTCTAAAAACGAAGGGGGATAAACAGAAGAGGGGTTACTGTAATACTGTATTTTTAACAGCAATAGAACATTTGAACTGAACACAGCAACATAGAAACCTTTACAGTGGGAAGGGCTCTATAGGATATGCCTCAATATCTCGTTCTTTGTATCCAGACTGAGCTTAGAGTAAAACACACTTAAAATAAACACTGAAACAACGCAGTTCAGGAAGAGGACACATTCCTAAGTCAACAGACAGTAGTGACATTTTTCAACAATACCCCCCCCCCCATCCACCCCGGAAAAAAAGAGGGAAAAAGCGTAGAAATTCAGAAACCATTCGAGTCCCTTTTACTTGGTGATGAACAGGTGATAGAAGAAGAGAAGCACATTTTGTCTTGAATTTTACATCTCATATCCTCCTTCAGATTTTCAAGCTTCAAGAAGATATTATCCTATATATGCGCTGCAAGACTTGTGCTATTGGGGCATTGGAGGAATCAACAACTAATAACAAGAATAATAATAACAAGAATAATTAATAACAAGAATAATAATGAGAGGAAATCGGCTTGGAGAGGAATAGGATAAGGAAGGGCTTCTGTATGTGCTTCACGGGGAGTAGAGAGAAACCCAAGACAGTTTTATTTTCAATGGTCCTTACTTTTTTTCTCAAAGAGGGTAGAACAAAAGTAGTCAGAACAAGTAAAATATAGGGATTTTTTACAAGTAGCTGGAGTGAGATGATGGGGCGGCAATAAGCGGCACTCCAGTGTTGCCTCTCACCCCACCACACCCTCTGCAGTCCTGTACATGAGTTTCAGGGGATGGTTTTGGGGATCCATTCCTCCCTCCAGTCACCCCTCTTCTCCACTCGTCCTCTCCCAGTCAAGGGCTCTGTCTCTGGGGAAGCCTGCAGTGACAGCCCTGGGCCAGGTCTAGAGAAGCTGGAGGTCTCTCTCAGTACATTATGGGAGGCTTGGTGTAGGGTCTGTTCTCTGTTAGGGAAACAAAGAAACATCAGTTAATCAAGTGATCCATCCACCCATCTTTACTCAGTGTCATACCGCAGTTTTATAGCTACTCTCTTGCAATTCTACACATTTTGCCATAACCCAAAACACAACCAAAACAAACTACAAATGCATCCAACAAGTTTGTATAGTCACAAGCTTGATGTAGTCAAACACTAAACTTTTGACTACTTTAATACACTATAAAACTTATTCAAATGGGGGGACTATATACAGTACATAAAGTGCTTTAATTTGTAAACTGTAAAACAGATATGCATGAAAATACCCTCAAATAAAAGGTGACATTCTGTACTGTCGCCTCATATGAAACATTTGATCTCAAATCCAAAATGCTGGAGTATAAAGCCAAATGTACAACTTTTATCTTCACTGTCCAAATAAATACAGAGGGGAGTGTAAATAAAGATGTTTCTCTAGTAAAGTTGTTTACTCTCCAGAGTGTGTATATATTTCAAATTATGTGAAACTGAGTTTGTGATTTCTCAACTTTCCCACAAGCATGAGAACAAAAGTTCAAGAGCAACCAACGTATTTAGTATCTCCTTTAATCAAATGTGCATCAGGAATAATATGGGTGATTAATCATTTAGTGTTAGTTGTCAACAGGAGGGAACAGCTGAAAGAAAAACAGCTGGATAACAAAGTGACTGGAGTCAGCAGCTGCATGTTAATCTCTACATGGTAGCCACCATCAGCTCATCTCACTGGAGATGGAGACAGAGAGAATGGGTAATCACTGTGCTGTGCTAAGGGGAGTGGTTCTGCATGTTTGAAATGTGTTCTGGGAACATAGAAAATACAACGGAACATAGTCAGGAGGAAAAAAGCAATGTTCAGTGGTGTTGGAGGATGAGGGCCAGAAAGAGAGAACATGATTGTGATGTACTGTCTGTACTGTCAGATGAGAAAGAAGAGAAGAGCAACACTTCCTGATTCTCTAATTGTTTTTCAATGTTAATATGTACTGTCAAGATAACTATATTTGACATTTGTTCTGTCTGTTATATGTTTAACCCTTCCCAGGGCAGTGTGAATAGAGTAGATGTGTGGAGGCAGAATTAGTGGTTTGTGTATGTTGCAACACCTCTGGGAACCCTCCTCAGCAGCTCAATCCATATTTAACATGGCTCTGGCCCTCTGGCCTCATTCTTTTCTGCATAGACTGCAAACTGGCTAATTACAGCAGATCTGGGACTGCCATAAAGCTTCACCTTGATAGTTCACGCTTGCTCTTTTTTCATTGGGTTGCCAATTAGTGAGTTGCAAACTTTGGAAATGAATGGTACCTAAGGGTCTCATTTGCTATATGTATAGCGTGTGTTTGGAACTAAAGCAGGTTATGAGATTTCTAGTTATTTGGGAGTACATTATTCATGTAGCTGAAGATGCTGAGCCGTTGTTTAAGGAACAAGTGGTTGTGATAGGAGCCAGAGTGAAGCCAGAATGAAGCCAGGAGTAAAGCCAGGAGTAAAGCCAGGAGTGAAGCCAGGAGTGAAGCCAGAGTGAAGCCAGGAGTGAAGCCAGGAGTGAAGCCAGGAGTGAAGCCAGGAGTGAAGCCAGGAGTGTGTTAGTGTAATAACACCTTGAGTGTTGAGGTCCTCATCTATCCTTTCTGGGTCCTTGTCTTTGATTACTTTTCCCTGCAGTCTCCCCCCACCTCCTTCTCTCTTACCCTCCCCCTCTTCTCTTAATCGGCTTGTAAAATGATGTCACCTTCTTTTGTATTCAGCAGTTTCTGTTACCTCCACTCATCTTGATTAATAAAAAAGACGCAGGTCTGCGTAATAGACCAACACACAGAGGAACCTGAGAAAGCGTAAAAAGCTTTTAGCCCCAGAAGTGGGATCTCAGCAAGGACAATCAAACCTAATGAAATCAGGTGTCAGTGCTAAGCTTGCAAAACTGTGAAGTCCAACTTGGGAGTGAAGCGAGGTGTAATTAGATTTCTCCCAGTGTAATGGATAAATGCGGTGGGCCGTGGGGGTGGAGGGGCCGGACAACACACTCCTGACTGGAGCTCTTAAGCCCCTGTGTGAGTGAGTCAGTGGGCTCCCAGTCCCCAAACAGCCAGGAGCTCCAGGAGAGGCCCCACGTGTCCAGCTACAGCATCCCCACAGACAGACACCTCTGCTGGGCATGGTGGTAGTGGGGCGATGGACAGGTATATCACATCAGCATGAGATTCCAAGCTGGCACAGTTGAAACAGAGTTATTTTAATAGCACTGTAATTCAGATTGATTGCTACACAGTGGATGCAATCATTGATAGGTAGTAGGGGGGTAGATCTAACGAATGCTTTCATAATGATAGCTCAGATGTAATCAGCCAGTCGTGATGAGGCTTGAATGAAATATTACTGAGATAATTATCCTTTAAAACTTTGGTCAAAGGAAAGTCCTTCAATGCAAACAGAAGAGACATAGGAAAAGGATAGATGTACTCAACCAGTTTTAAGCAGTAACACAGGAAGTCATGGTTTTGGGGAAAATGTCTTCAAATGTAATTGAACTCCTGTGGCTGCCGTCACTGTTGTAACCCTTCATGCTCATCACTGGCCAGTGTACGTGAAATGTGGACGGTGCGCGACTACTCCAGAGCATGACTGAAGGTAGGGAATGATTATAGTGTGACAGTGTCACCCACGCCTCTCTCTCTCTTTCTGTGCCCTGTGGAGGGCAGTGGAGCGTGAGGGAAGGTGTGCCGTCTGTCCCTCACATGGCCTTGGCAGCTCTCCCTGCTGCCCTAAAGGTCAGGAACGCCATGGCCCCATAATCCCCCTCTCCACACTGTCATTAGTAACGGCTGACACCTACAGGCCAGCAGAGTACTAAGGGTCATGACAAATACGTGGATTTACAAGGCTGAATGTCAGATAATTATGTGTTGCGATTGGAACACAATAGTAAGTGGGATTAACAATGACGTCATAATTGTTCACTGTGATAAAATGGGGTTTGTGTTTTAAAAAGTGCTTTCTACACATAACCAGTTTTGAAACATGTCTGTGAGCCAGTATGTCTACATCTTTGATGTTATGGTTAGGACTTGAGGTTTTAGCTCCGAGAGGGGTTCCATACTTCGGTAATCCTGACCAAGACAACAGATTTAAACTCACCCACAGACGACCCCCTCACACTGATAATGAACCCTGTCCTTAGAAAAGCAAACCCCCGAGCGGAGCAGCCTATAGATACGAAGAGAGGGCCTCAACATTCCGCTGCGTGGCGATGCTGTCAGAGGCAAGAAAAATGGAGAGCCCTTTATTTGCAGACTGTGAAATTGGCTCTGAGAAAAACAATCTCCACCTTCTCATCTCCACTGAAACACTTTGCAGCACACTCACTGGATGTTCTGTAAACATATGTATTTATTCACCTATCGCAGCCCACATTTCAATAAGACGTACGGCAGAGTGTCTTTAATTCGCCTTCAGACATGTTGATAATAGGTTCCATTTATCAAACATAACTTCAGCTGCATTTTGGGGGGATCGGAGGGGAGGGTGGAGGTGGAGAGACAGGGGGTTCTACAAACAAAACTCGGAGAGAATGGAAGCGTGAAACGCATATGCAACAACATCAGTTTGTAATCTTATTCCGAGGGGTGGGAGTCTTCAAAGAGGCCCTGGTGGAGAGCGGAGAGCTGACGGAGAGAGAGAGAGAGAGAGAGAGAGAGAGAGAGAGAGAGAGAGAGAGAGAGAGAGAGAGAGAGAGAGAGAGAGAGAGAGAGAGAGAGAGAGAGACTCTCTGGTTTGTGTTTGCTGTTGTGTAACAAGGTACCATGATGAGGCACTAAGGCCCACATGTGGAGCATGTGGAGGCCACAACGTCCCCCAACCTCATCAATCCCCTAACTTTGACCTCCACACGTGAGGGTACTTTCCAACATTAACAAGTTAATCCAAATGTTACTTTGCGGTGCACATATTGTGGTTTTATGACTATATTTGGAAATAGAAAGATATATTCAGGGATCAAACCATGCTACCCCCAGCTCTAGCTGTATCCCTGTATGAATATCTTCCATACAGGGTTCTAGAGTGATGCGCCCAGAAGAGTGTACCGCCAACTACATCGAGTCACTTTTTTATTTGTAAAAATGTCCATTCTTTAATGCTTACCTTACCTATGTTTGTCTTGTGTATCTGCAAGCTTTTCTATGGGTGCTGAAATCTGTCGTTTTTTATAAAAATTGCACCCCGTAATCCACTGTTTTCCAATGGAGTAGGAACATTTCAAACGTGCACTACCACTCGATACTTTTATAAATATCCATTATTTAATGCTTACCTGTCCTGATTGCTTCCCCTGCCAAAACAAAAAAATCTGCTATAAAATGACGAGCTGCTCCTTCTCCATTCACAAACAACGTCGCGTAAAATGCTACTTTTATTTTAAAAACTACAGATATCCAATTCTTCCCACAATTGTGTCAAGTTGGCTGGATGTCCTTTGGGGTGGTGGACCATTCTTAATACACACGGGAAACTGTTGAGTGTGAAAAACCCAGCAGCGTTGCAGTTCTTGACACACTCAAATCGGTGCGCCTGGCACCTACTACCATACCCCGTTCAAAGGCACTTAAATATTTTGTCTTGCAGATTCACCATCTGAACGGCACACATACACAATCCATGTCTCAATTGTCTCAAGGCTTAAAAATCCTTCTTTAACAGGTCTCCTCCCCTTCATCTACACTGATTGAAGTGGATTTAACAAATTACATCAATAAGGGATCATAGCTTTCACCTGGATTCACCTGGTCAGTCTATGTGATGGAAAGAGCAGGTGTTCCTAATGTTTTGTACACTCAGTGTATATGTCAAACACTGGAGTTAAGTCATAGCTACCTGACCCACCAGATCCCAGAGACTGAGAGGGAGCGTGAACCAGGGGCGTGCTAATGCTTACCCTGTACAGCCGAGTTCTCCTGCTGGCTGCCGTTATGCTCCGGCTCAACCTCTGGTATCACTGCCTCTGAAATGGAACACAACCATCAGTTAGGACTAATGCTTCATCCCTATCTAGCCTACTTCTTACCTATCCAGACAGTCTCTGCGTATCCACATATACCAGGTGGAGAAGAAATTCTATCCAAGAGACAAATTATGTTTTAAGTAGGGGGGGGGGGAGATTGTACGGAAACGGGGATAAGATTTAGATAAGATTTTCTGCCAACAGCATGAGAAGTAGCCTGATTGTTCACACAATAATGTATTAGCCCCAACAACGTCAGATGAAAGGAAACCCAATGCATTTCTTCTAATAAATTCATGTTTAATCAGCCTTGGAAATAATTGCTCTGCCCTCTGAAATGTTTGCAGATGTGTGCCGTGCTCTTGATTCCGGTTTTTTCCTTCTCTGCTCCTGGTAAGATATTCAGAAATAAACAACTGAAAATGAGGAGCTATCAAAACAATTTGCAGTTTTAAGCGTTTGCATTTCGAGCGTTTATGATAAGTATCTGTATCCATTTCCTCTCAGGGTAACAATGCTAATATGCTGGAAGTGATAACCGCTAGGACCGCTGCGCTGACAACATGAATGAAAATATCTGCGTTGCTTTACAGAGAAGAATGAGGAAGACAAGTACTGGATAAAAAAAGAGAGAGGGAGATGGAAAGGGCAGGGGGAAAGAAACTAGGAACAGGATGAGAAAGAGAGTGAATACATATAATAAAACAGGAGATGAGAGGATAGTTAAAGAGGAGGAGGAGGAGGAGGAGGAGGAGGAGACGAGAGTATGGAGGCCTACCATTGAGACTCATGCAGAGGTTCTCTGGGGAGGTGGCCGTTTTGAGGGCCTGCTCCACCTGCTCACGACGCTTGGACTCAAACTCCAGAGCCTCCTGTAGTTTCCTCTTAGCCTTCTTCTCCTTCTTCAGCCGCTTCTGGATGGTGGCTGAACAGGGACAGAGGGAGGGAGAGGGGGAGATAGCCAGTGAGTTGACAGGCTCACCTCGACTGAGTCAAACTGAGAAAACCCTTTGCATCGGTGAATCCTTAGTGCTGCCTCCCAGTACTAGAACAGCTAGCCTTGCTGTACCAGCCCAGCTTAGCCCAGCTCAGAGCTGGCTGCTAGGCTGTCTCCAGTTGGCAGCTCTTGGGGGTGCCGATTCTCCCCAAATTAACAGCCAAATAAAAAGCATGTTCCCAGTAAAGAGGAACCAACAGCACCATGCAGAAGCACCAGCTCTGCCCTGTCTAACACCTCTAATTACACACAGCTGATTGGCCAAATCATCACTTTACTGCCTCTCTATTAAAAGACACATTAGAATAACATGCAATTAGATAACAGCCATGGCTAATAGATAATCAGTGTCTGTACATATTGTTGGAGTTGTTACCGAGGCGACTAATTGCCTTAATTTCTTGGCTGGGGTTGAAGATGCACAACTCAAATCTAAATCAGACACGGATGTATGCCAAGTCCAGTAAAGATGCAAGCACATATTCTTTTGGCTGGATTTGTATTTACTGTATGTATATATTAATTTATTCATTCACGCTGCCAGATCTCTTTCTCTCTCTCAATTCAAAGGGCTTTATTGGCATGGGAAGCATGTGTTTACATCGCCAAAGCAAGTGAAATAAACAATAAACAAAAGTGAGAAGACACAAAACAACATCAACAACAAACTATTAGAAATGAACAGTAAACGTTGCACTCACAAAGGTTTCAAAACGCTAACGACATTTCAAGTGTTAGATTTAAGGCCTGAGGGGGTGTGGTATATGGCCAGTATACCACAGCTAAGGGCTGTTTTTACGCTCGACGCAACGCGGAGTGCCTGGACACAGCCCTTAGCCATGGTATATTGGCCATATACCACAAAGCCACGAGGTGCCTTATTGCTATTATAAACTGGTTACCAACATAGTTAGAGCAGTAAAAATAAATGTTTTGTCATACCCATGGTATACGGTCTGATATACCATGGCTGTCAGCCAATCAGCATTCAGGGCTCGAACCACCCAGTTTATAATCTCAGCTATGTACAGTGTTTTAGCAATGTGCAAATAGTTGTAGCACAAATAGTAGGGGAGGATAAAAAAATATTATTGGTATTTACAATGTTTGTGCTCTACTGGTTGCCATGGTAACAGGCCACAAATCTTGCTGCTGTGATGGCACACTGCGGTATTTCGCCTAACAGATATGGGAGTTTATCAATGTTTGGAACACCATTATTTTTTTGGAACACCATTGGAACACCATTATTTTTGTCTTACTGAGATTCACTGTCAGGGCCCAAGTCTGACAGTATCTGTGCAGAAGATCTAGGTGCTGCTGTAGGGGACAGAATCACCAGATCATCTCCAAACAGTAGACATTTGATTTCCGAGTCCAGTAGGGTGAGGCCGGGTGCTGCAGACTGTTCTAGTGTTCTATGCCCTCGCCAATTCATTGATATGTATTCATTGCTACACAGTATATGCATCTCTCTCTCTCTCTCTCTCTCTCGCTCTCTCTTGCTCTCACTCTCTCTCTCCTACCTCGGCTGTGCAGTTCGGAGGTGAGCTGTCTCTCCAGACTCTCTCTCATCTCTCTCTCCCTGTAGAGCTCCATCTTGAGCTCCTTCCTCTCCTGCTGGACCTGTTTCTCCTGCACACGGGCGTTGTCCACCGCTACCTTCAGCAGGCCCTGCGCCGCCCGAGGGACAGAGAAAGGAGCACAGCACTTTAACCTTTAACTCCACCACTACCCACCAGAGCACCATTACACACACACACACACACACACACACACACACACACACAGCACACACACACACACACACACACACACACAGCACACACACACAGCACACACTCCTATCAGTGCCACTATTCCATGACATAAAGAGTGCGTCTCTACCTGGATGTTGGTGAGCAGAGTCTCCACAGAGTTGAGTCCGTCAGCGAAGAGGAAGGGCGCAGGGAAGCCTGGAGGCAGAGTCTGTCCTCCCAGGGGCATCTTCTCAAAGCCTGGCTTCATCATGGGCAGGGCCAGCTGCGCCTCATCTGCTCAACACAACACACAATAGACCTGGACTTACAACCAGCTTTATCACACGTAATGGGGCTGTTAAAATAAAACTGATGCACAAACACACATTCACTCACATTCACAGGACCATATGAACAGTTTAATAAAGCTAAAAGCATAGTTGATGGTAGACAGTGAAAACAGCAGAGAGGGAAGCAGCAGAGAGGGAAGCAGCGTGTGATGGTGTGTGAGGAGGACGCCTGAATGTCCTGTACAGCCTCTCTCTGAAGAGTGGTTCATTTATAAGGAGCAGAGCGCAAACCCCAGATCAGCGCAGAGTATCACCACGGAGACAGCTACCGAACAGCAAAGAGAATCATATTTTACCTTCCCACAACCCTCTCTATCCTCCCACCCACTCCCTCCCCCACCCACAGAGGGAACGACAGGCCCGCGGTCCAGGGGAAAATAGATAGAAGCCTGAGAGTGGCTCGAGCCATGATTCACCCGGATAATCTGGCTCGGCGAGATGACACCAGCCATCCCGGCTTCCCGGGGCAAGACAAATAGGACAGCCAGGGTGGGAATTGTGATGACAGTGTATCACGGGTCACATCGATTTCCCGCTGCGCTCCCAGGCTGGCCAGATAACCCTGCACTCCATTCTGCCCATTGTTCATATTCCACCTGTCCCACAAGCAATAAATTTCCCCCTGTACTGGAAAGGGCATTAAAGTAAAGAGAGGGAGAGAGAGGGAGCGAGGGAGAGAGAGGTGGGGAGAGAGAGGTGGAAAAAAAAGAGAATAATTCCCCTCCTCCCCCCCCCAACGGTTTGACAGTCTGTGATTAAGTTTTTCGTACCGACTGAAAGTGGTTCGCAGATCAAGGTCACACAGATATAGTGTGAAGCGGAGAAGAGTGTGTGTGTGTGAGTGTGTGTGTGTGTGTGTGTGTGTGTGTGTGTTAAAAGAGACATATATAGAGAGTGATAGGAAAAGAAAGGGGGAAAGAGGGAAGAAAATAGAGCGAGAGGTGCGAGGTGAATCGTTAGATAAACTGAGAATCAGAGGGAAGATTCTCAGAGTTCAGAAATGGCATCTGGCAACAGAGCATCAGTTCACATCTTTGGCCTTTGTAATGGACCTGGTCAGAGGCTCTGTCTCCCCCCTGCCCTCCTCACCCCCACGCCTGGCCCTCTATAGGACTGATTAACAGCTCATCTGCACCCCTGTCACAGAGCCTCACTGGTCCCCTGCATTAAAAGAAAACTCCACCCCAAAACTACTGTATCTTTTGGTATTTGTTTCAGTAGTCCATTGTTGATATAGTCCCAAAATGTTTTGCATGTCAGCAATCAAGTTTTCAAGATATGTAACTTTCAAAATACAGAAATCTGGCCCATATGATGCTTCTGGTTCCTCCTAAAAGCATCTCTGTACTCTACAGTGTGCCCCAGCCCCTCCCTCCCTCCCTCCCTCCCTCCCTCCCTCCCTCCCTCCAGTAGGCTCTCCACACCTAATTACTACTCTCTTTTAAACGACAGATTTATCTTGCTGCTGCTGCTGATAGCACACAATTCAATTCATTTTATTCTGTGGGCAAAGAGGGGGAGAAGGCTGGCCCGTGACATTTACAAAGTGCACTGGTTCTGTCTCAGGTCACTGTAATGCGCACAAGTAATGATGCAGGGTGTGTATGCCGCCTACAGTGTTCTCTGTGCGTACGGTGTGTGTGTGTGTGTGTGTGTGTGTGTGTGTGTGTGTGTGTGTGCACGCACATGTCCCCCACTTGGAGAACATGAACAGCGTTCAGCCCGACTGTGCTGTAGCATTAGAGAGGTGCGAAACAGCTACTGTACTTGAAGGGAAATGGAATCACAACACTTGACTGGGAGTCAGTTTTCTTTGAAGGACCATGATGAACCAATGACATGGCTTCAGAACCTGCCACTTACCACCCCCCTCTCAACACACAGAGCAAACAAATAAATAAATAAACTAACAAAAAGAGGGGGAAGTGCTGTTTCCTTTTAACCCACCGCATGAATCAATCAATTATTTAACAATCAAGCCTTTTATTTGCTACCCCTAAAAATAAAGACAATGTAATGTTTCTGAAAAGAATAAAAAAAACAGGAGGTTTCAGAGGTTTCAACAAAAGGAGAGCTATTTGAAAGGCGGGCTGAATCCATCAACTCTCATTGCAAAGCTCTCAGCAGAAAGAGGAAAACAACTATAATGGGGAAAGGAAGGGAAAAGGTTAAAACAGGGAAAGAATGCTACAGTGTTCTGCTTCAGAAGACTGAGTTCTTTACCTGCAAGCCCTAAGAGCTGTCACAGTGGCGCTCTTAGGACTTTGTCATTTATAGAACGCCTCTGTCCCAGATGTGAATGGAACACCACTGAGAACCTTGCTCAGCCAGTCTTACCAGAAGTGGCTCCTCCATCCATACCACCATATGGGTGAACAGATGCCCAGGCAAGGATAGGCATGGAGGAGAAAAACCTATAAAGCATCTACAGCAATATTCCATCTACACACTCTCCATACTCCGGCCCAATTTACCCCCAGCAGCATATTTTCTCCGACTCCCCCGGTGCTATTTGCCTGCATGTGATGTACTTGTTTATTCACTTCACTACATGTGTAGCAGAGCTGTCTGCTGAATATTCAATAGCAGCCAATTAGATGGTGATTTAGGCCAGCCCTGGTGGGTACCATGTGATTGTCAGACCTAAACAAACGTCAGGCAGAGAGAGAGGGAGGCCTCACTGCGACATTTACATAGGATCAAGGCAGGTAAATAATTATAATGACGACCAAGTTGGATATCAAAAGACAGACAGAAAAGGAATAATTAGGGTTTGGGAGTTTCATGTCAGGTACATATTTACACATTTTGGAACACGTGTTAATTATATCAAATGCATAATAATGACTGTAGCAGGACGCGGGATACAGCAGGAGTCCTAGTGTTAGAACAGGTGACCCACTTCCCTGGCCTGCTCCATCTTCTTCTGTTGCTCTGTGGGCTGCACTGTGCTCTTTCTAGAGAAGTACATTCTCTACATCCTTACACTGTCTGGTTTGGAGCCTCACTAATCTCCACGTAGACCAGACCTGGGCCCAATATGCCAATGTATTTCCTGTATCTAAATGACATTCAAATAATAAAGAAAAAATGTAAGATGTATTGAAAAGTAAACCTGGCTCTTTGTCCACTCTCTCCCTCTGCCTGTCACTTTATCTCAATGGCACCCCCTTGTGTTCCATCCTCTTTTCCCCAAAACTGGTAAGCACCTGGCAACTCAAGGCAAAAGAACCCTTCAGTCTCCTCTCCAGCACAGAGGCTCCACTGTGTTTCACTGGGGTAGGTGGGAGCAGGAGGGGTGTGTTGCCAGTCTTTAGGTGGACTGATAAATGCACAGCGGCTATTCAGTCAGTCCACTCCCCCAGCAGCACTTACGTGTATCACAAACCCAGGATCAGTCTCCAGCAGCTGGCAGAGCAAAGAGTGGCAGAGAGAGGGAGAACAGATCCCCCCCCCCACACCACGCCCTGCAACGCACCAAGCAGTCGTGATGAAGCACAACTCACAGGAGGGGCAGGAAGGGAGATGGGTCTCTTCCCTGCCAACTATCTATTTATTCCCAACAAGATGGCAGGTTTTGACAACAGGCACCCAGGGAGCCATAAAGCTCTGGGAACCAAATGTCTTGATGATATTTATAGTGCTCTCAGAGAAATACTCCAATCAAACAGGACTCAGAGTATTGGCAGGAGGAAGAGACTCCAGGGGTGGCTCTGCTCGGATCGGATCGACACACACACACACACACACACACACACACACACACACCTGCTTCTGCTGGAGCTTTTACTGTTCTGGAATTGGAAATATATGTTCAAACATTCACACTGTAGACTACAGTATGTCAACAATGTCTGCTTTTGCCAATGACCAATTAGGAAGAGATGTGAGATGATGTAATGAGACATTTTACAAATCTGGTGTGATTTTTCTATATTTCATCTAATACATTTAAGTGGCAATTAGCTGTTGAAACAATAAAAAAGCATCTTCCCCGCCCCTCTTTTGGTATAAAGCTTAGGGATGGGGTTGGAGAAATGTAACCACCTCAAATTCATAGACAGAGCTACGGATACGAGGACTGACCATCCATGATATCAAAATGATAGTTTTAAACATGTTTTGATGCTGTTTTTTTATATTTGCTTTGTTTACAAACATTGGAGTAAAACAAGCTTATATTTTGGGTTCTGGCGGGGTACGACAGTTGAACTAAGCTCATGAGGCATTTATAAGTAATATTTTTCAAGAATCAATGGGTACATACAGTTGAAGTCGGAAGTTTACATACACCTGTCTTAGGTCAGTAAAAAAATTCCCTGTCTTAGGTCAGTTAGGATCACCACTTTATTTTGAGAATGTGAAATGTCAGAATAATAGTAGAGAGAATGATTTATTTCAGCTTTTATTTCTTTCATCACATTCCCAGTGGGTCAGAAGTTGACATACACTCAATTAGTATTTGGTAGCATTGCCTTTAAATTGTTTAACTTGGGTCCAACGTTTCGGGTAGCCTTCCACAAACTTCCCACAATAAGTTGGGTGAATTTTGGCCCATTCCTCCTGACAGAGCTGGTGTAACTGAGTCAGGTTTGTAGGCCTCCTTGCTCACACACGCTTTTTCAGTTCTGCCCACAAATTGTCTATAGGATTGAGGTCAGGGCTTTGTGATGATGCATCAATTTGTAAGTCGCTCTGGATAAGAGCGTCTGCTAAATGATGTAAATGTAAATGTAATGGCCACTCCAATACCTTGACTTTGTTGTCCTTAAGCCATTTTGCCACGACTTTGGAAGTATGCTTGGGGTCATTGTCCATTTGGAAGACCCATTTGCGACCTAGCTTTAATAACATAATCTTCCGTCCTCATGATGCCATCTATTTTGTGATGTGCACCAGTCCTTCCTGCAGCAAAGCACCCCCACAGCATGATGCTGCCACCCCCGTGCTTCACGGTTGGGATGGTGTTCTTCGGCTTGCAAGCATCCCCCTTTTTCCTCCAAACATAACGATGGTTATTATGGCCAAACAGTTCTATTTTTGTTTCATCAGACCAGAGGACATTTCTCCAAAAAGTACGATCTTTGTCCCCATGTGCAGTTGCAAACTGTAGTCTGGCTTTTTTATGGCGGTTTTGGAGCAGAGGCTTCTTCCTTGCTGAGCGGCCTTTCAGGTTATGTCGATATAGGACTCGTTTTACTGTGGATATAGATACTTTTGTACCTGTTTCCTCCAGCATCTCACAAGGTCCTTTGCTGTTGTTATGGGATTGATTTGCACTTTTCGCACCAAAGTACGTTCATCTCTAGGAGACAGAACGCGTCTCCTTCCTGAGCGGTATGACAGCTGCGTGGTCCCATGGTGTTTATACTTGCGTACTATTGTTTGTACAGATGAACGTAGTACCTTCAGGCGTTTGGAAATTGCTCCCAAGGATGAACCAGACTTGTGGAGGTCTACAATATTTTTTCTGAGGTCTTGGCTGATTTCTTTAGATTTTCCCATGATGTCAAGCAAAGAGGCATTGAGTTTGAAGGTAGGCCTTGAAATACATCCACAGGTACACCTCCAATTGACTCAAATGATGTCAATTAGCCTATCAGAAGCTTCTAAAGCCATGACATAATTTTCTGGAATTTTCCAAGCTGTTTAAAGGCACAGTCAACTTAGTGTATGTAAACTTCTGACCCACTGGAATTGGGATACAGTGAATTATAAGTGAAAAAATCTGTCTGTAAACAATTGTTGGAAAAATTACTTGTGTCACGCACAAAGTAGATGTCCTAACCGACTTGCCAAAACTATAGTTTGTTAACAAGAAATGTGTGGAGTGGTTGCAAAATGAGTTTTAATGACTCTAACCTAGGTGTATGTAAACTTCCGACTTCAACTGTATCATTAGTTTATAAGTCCAAAAATGGATGCAGCAACTACAGATTGCCCCTTTAAAAAAATGTAACTAGTTTTCAAGGATGTGCCATGACAACTGTGTGACATGCTGGCTATAGATGGCCACTTCTGTGGGTGCAGCACCCTTAGAACCAAGTACTGTATGAGCTCTACTTCCTCCCGTCTCCTGGACCCCCATCACCCCTGGGGTCTAACCTATTAATCTACTCCACTACTTCCAAATAATCCTAAAGGCCACATTTTCCCCCTGACTTTAAACCAGACAAACCCCTTGAACGACAGGCTGGATTGAGAACAGTCTGGGAGTGCATTAAAACCAGGCTCACAACGGAATAACAAAAAAAAAAACAAGGTGAACTTAATGAGCTTAACCAAGTCAAGAAGGAATGGCCAATGTTCATTATTTTCCGAAGATGAAAGCATGACAATAAAAGTTAGACTAAAGAACAGGGCCGGGGAAGTGTGCGTGGGGGTCCATTTATTATATTTTAACTGCCATACATGGAAGTCGACGTATACTAAATTGCTAAAGCACTAAAGATAGAGAATTGAAGGAATGTAAATTAGCGCTGAGTGCCGTCTGTGAGCTGCAGTCAGGCCCATAAAGCTGGCACTGCATTGATCTCTGCCCTGAAGGTAGCTAGCTAGCGTTCTGGTCTGTAAGGACTGCTGTGAACGCACACAGCACAACATCACAGAGCACCTATGTGTCCATTACATTATGGAAAAAGATTGATTTAAGGAAAAGTTTGGTATAATTCACAGAACTCATGTGGGAATTCCCACTTCAAAACTTGTGTCTGATGAAATAAAAGGGGAGACAGCTATTTAGTTGGACAAATATAAACAGGAAGTGTGCAGGTAAATATATAACTAAACATGTTCAAAGGGATGAGAGGCTCTGTGTGTTTTCTTGCTTAATGCGCCAACCTCCAGCTAATTAATATTCATAGATGAAATGAACCTTAATGAGGTATCTCTTCCCCCAATTAGCCTTTGAGTAGTGATATGAGGAATATTAAGTGAGAGAGATACTGGGTCAACACTTCTCTGGACCAGGAGAGATGAAGAACAGACAGACAGACAGAGAGAGAGAGAGAGAGAGAGAGAGAGAGAGAGAGAGAGAGAGAGAGAGAGAGAGAGAGAGAGAGAGAGAGAGAGAGAGAGGTAGAGGGAGAGAGAGAGAGAGAGGTAGAGAGAGAGAGGTAGAGGGAGAGAGAGGTAGAGAGAGAGAGAGGTAGAGAGAGAGAGGTAGAGGTAGAGAGAGAGAGAGAGAGAGAGAGAGAGAGAGAGAGAGAGAGAGAGAGAGAGAGAGAGACTATACAAACCATCACTAACAGTTTATTCCTAGAGGTTGGAAATGTGCATTGATTATATATCCAGCACAAAAATCCTTTCAACTTCAATTTCAGACTTCAATTTTCATATCATAAAGGTGTTTGGCCTCTAACCAAACCCTCTGCAGTTAGTGTGTATGTGTCCAAGCAGCAGTGGCCTAGGCCTAGGGAGTGGGAGGCAGCACCATGGTCCCCTGGCTGGGATGCACCACGTGTGTGGGAGTAGGAATAACAGCATTCTGCCTTGACACTAACACTGCCAACTCTACCTTCCTGCCCGGATGCCTCACTTGGACACAGAGAGAGAACACATCCCAGGTAACAGTAACAGGTTCAGTCTGAGTGGGTACCCACCCACCTATCTACCCCCAGAACCAGAGCAGAACCACCACCTGTCTGTCCCCTCCCCCCACCACCCCCCCCCCCCCCCCCTCTGACAGGAACGAGTGGGATAATTTATTACCCAGCCACTCAGCCAAGAGTGCTGGTGAGTCGGGTGACTTTCAATCGCTAACAACCTTGCCCTAAATTAACCAGCGATTGTAATGGCTCACTCTGCTATCCACAAACACAAACGTCTGTGGTCTGGAGGCACAGCACAGTACTTATTTATGTATCCATCTTGAGACAGAGAAGCAGATAAGTTGCGTGTGTGTGTATACATTAACTAACTGGCTACTGAAGACTGAAGAGGCCCACAGCTTAAAGCTGGGGTTTAATTAAACCATCACAAACTCACTTAGAACCGCAATCAGCCTAATGATCCAAAAGGGCCTTCAAAGCCGCCTGTGCGGATGGTCCCTTCTGCACATTACAGGGAAGTGTTTCCACATAAACAAATAGGCCCCAACAAGATAAGAGGACGGAGCTCTTTAAAAAAAAGGCAGTGTGAGCTTCTGACGCATATTTATTTATTCATCCTTTGCGTTCGCAAAGAATAACCACATCTGTCGCCAAGAAGTTAAGAAGCTATCAGTTCTGAAACGCAGCCAAGCCGACGCAGTTAAAGTACAGACTCCTGGCTTGGAACAAAAATGATTTTTTTTTATTTTTCCTCCCCCAGTGAAGGGGCTCTTTGCATTTGTTTTGACTGATTTACCGGTTCGCTTATCTCAAAGAGCGAAACAATGCTGCACATTTCTATCAGAAATCATTACAGGCCATTTCAAATCATTTCCGCACAGCTAATTTCATAATGGCGGAGGGAAACATTGATTGTAACCAGATGCCTCATATCTGCCTTGTGGAAAACTGGCTGCAGCGCAGCGGTCCTGAGTCCACTGTGCTTTCTACTGAGGCCTTCACTCTACGGCCCATTCAGCCTGGACTAACACAAAACACACGTCATCCAGCTACGCCTCAGTGCAGCTCTGCTAAGAGGGACAGGAAGTGGACGGGTGACGATGAGGCCTCAGTTTCCACTCCTCCCAGGTGGGACACGGCTGTGTGTCCTTGAGCAGGGTGTTTAATCTGATGCACAGGTGGGTATAAACACAGAGTCTGAACCTGCCTGATCTCAGATCCCATCTGGACCCTGATGCTTCCTGTACATTCACACACAGGGACGTACATCCTGAGCCGTTTCCTTGGACGTGCCAGATGAAAACAGATCTAGAGTGGGGCGCTGGATTGATAAGTGAACACTTACCTTTCCTCATGCCAGACATTCCTCTTGACTGAGACCCCACTTCCATAAGTGATATTTGTCATTCAGAAGGACTACAGTAATACTATGATTTTCCTCTGGATAAATGTAACTTCTAAGTATCTACTACACCATTGTTCCTTCTTTCTATAATAAAGTATACATGTAAAGTATAAGATCGTCGTCTATGTGTACTAAAACGTTCTAGGAGAATGACAACATGATATGAAAAGAACAAAGACAAAATGGGGACCACAAGTAGGACCGGGACGATAGCAGTATAGCGATACTCGTTACTGTCGTGGCAAGGAAACAAAACACAAAGCGGATGAACTGAGTGACATGCATTTCTTTTCCAAGCTATAGCTCACTATATTTTACATACAGCAGGTTTTTAAAGGACCAAAGAGTTTGGTATGCTTCTTGTTTTCATTTTTTGCTATGGAAGAAAAGATATCGCGATACTGGTATCGTCCCGGCCCTACTCACAAGGGGAAATTGTTTCACCTTTGCCAGAGAAAAATATCCCAACACAAAGAAGAAAAGAAAGAAAGGGTGTGAGTATTATAGAAAGGATGAAAAGAGGGCTAAATAATACAAGTGTGAAAGTTAATCTATGTGAATGTTGCAGCTTCAAGGTAATTGTCCAATAATGTTCACTTTGCAAATATGTTGAGAATCTTTTTTTGTATGGAAATGTAAAACTTGTTCAGGATGGGAATACAGAGCACTACCTGGGCTAGGGACTGAATGGAGGGCACTCTCAAATGCCTCACATCAAAGAGAATCAGCAGTAACATTAGAGTAATTCCTCCTCTTCCTCTCTCCTTCGCTCCTGGTGCTGGCGGAAGAGAGAGTGAGAGAGAGAGAGCGAGAGAGGGAAGGAGAGGGGTGGGGAGAGACCTTGCCCCCAGCAAACCCGTCCGCCACTGCTTCTTCTCCGTTCTCCGGCTCTCACTCTACTGACCAGCAAAGCCAGTGATTTATGGAGCTGGAGAGAGGGGGTTCACTCCATGGACTCCCACCGAAAAAAGGTGCTCCGTGCCGGAGGCTGGGCCATTCATCACCATGTACCGCCGTGTCACATTGTTTATCATACAGACTCAGTCTAGCATGGGTGCCCCAACCCGTCCCCTTCCCGCCACAACAACCCACACCATGCAAACATTATTCAAAGATTGGAGCCCTCTCTTCACAAGGCTCTATTGCCTTTGGTCAAGCGGGACGAAAGGGGAAAGAGAGAATATGAAACGTAATAAGCTTTAAGGCTGTTGTGTGGAAGTGTCAGGAATCAGGATGCTGCTGGTTATAGCGGCTATTGAGAAAAGTATGAGAGGAGACCGACTGAATCCTTAAGTCAATGTAAGGCTGAGCTTGGACTAAACTTGGCCTTAGTTTGATGAAGCTCAGCTCAGCATTAGCCAGAGGGGGAGCCAGGTCATATAGAACAGTTAGCTCACATTCCTTCAGGGATGGAGCCTTCCACCAGTCCACCATAGATGCTGCTGTCTGCCCCATTATCCGACTGCCTGCCCATGATGCTCTGCTCTGCCCTGGGTGGGGGGGGGGATATCTACTGTAGGTCACTAAACCATTGGTGGGCTTCACTGGGATATGTGAAGTATTTCTTTGTTTGTGTGACTTTTTTTTTCTCCCTTACTAGCTCTGACTTTACTGATAGTAACGTTATTGAAGACACATGTATTTTCTATGCCTGTGATATGTGGTTGTCCCACCTAGCTATCTTAAGATGAATGCACTAACTGTAAGTCGCTCTGGATAAGAGCGTCTGCTAAATGACTAATGTAAATGTGTGTTTATGCTTCCACTGGTCCTGGGCCCTTGTTAAGGTCAACGGCATCATGAACTTTACCAAGTACCAGGACCTTTTTGTCAAATACCTCGTTGCCTCTGCCAGGAGGCTGAAACTTTGCCGCAAATGGATCTTCCAGCAAGACACAAACCTCAAGCACACATCAAAATCCATAAAGATTTAAACTGACCACAAGATCAACATTTTGCAATGGCCATCTCAGTCTCCGGACTTGAACCCCATTGAATCCCTGTGGTTTTAATTGAGGAGGGCAGTCCATCAGAGCAGACGAAGGATATCAAGGTCTAAGATCCCTCCCAATGTGTTCTCAATCTCATAAAACATTTTAGAAAAAGGCTCAGTGCCGTTATCCTCGCAAGGGGAGGCATTAAAAGATATTGAAAACAGGGGTGACAATCATTTTGACCCCTATCTTTTTGATATTTGCTTTTATTACTTGTTAAACAAAATCCCTTTATTATTTTCAAATGTATTAGTATAAAATAATATAGTAGTTTTTTTTTTTTTTTACCTACAACATAACTCAGTATTTTTATTTATTTTATGCATCTTAATCAAGGGTGCCAATAATTTTGGACCTGACCGTATATAAAGATGGGTATTAGGACTGTGCATGCCTGAGTGTGTAACATTAGCTATCTGTGATATAAAGAAAGAGTGCCGGTCAGTGTGCTTGATGGGTAAGTATCAGTCTAAGACCTGAATACACAGTTTGTGCATGAAAGCACATATGGGTTCTATTAAAAGACAAAGACAATTTGCGAGGGAGTGTGCTTGAATGTCTCCACACAAAGAGAGAGCGAGAGAGGAGAGACATAGAGAGAGAGAGAGAGAGAGAGAGAGAGAGAGAGAGAGAGAGAGAGAGAGAGAGAGAGAGAGAGAGAGAGAGAGAGATAAAGAGATGGGGGAAGAGAGAGAGAGAGAGATAGAGAGATAAAGAGATGGGGGAAGAGAGAGAGAGAGAGAGAGAGAGAGAGAGAGAGAGAGAGAGATAGACAGAGATAAAAAGAGAGAGAGAGAGATAAAGAGAGAGAGAGAGAGAGAGAGAGAGAGAGAGAGAGAGAGCGAGAGAGACAGAGACAGAGATAAAGAGAGAGATAAAGAGAGAGATAAAGAGAGAGAGAGAGAGAGAGAGAGAGAGAGAGAGAGAGAGAGAGAGAGAGAGAGAGAGAGAGAGAGAGATAAAGAGAGATAAAGAGAGATAAAGAGAGATAAAGAGAGATAAAGAGAGAGGGGAAGAGAGAGAGAGACTCCCTGCCTAATCCCGGAGACCCTGTGTCTGTCACTGACCTATATTGACTGCTATTACAAGTCCCTATTTATTTTCAACCGCCTTATTTCTCTTCTCCCTTTGGAAAATCACAGGCCGGCTCTCTACCAAACAATAACAGCGGAAGGAGGAGCAGGAGGAGGAGGAGGAGGGTGGGGGTGTTTGGGGTGGATTATGTTCCAGACACATTAATAAAATATGGTCACAGGCCAGGTGCACATTGAATCTCTTTAAAAGTGCCTGGAGGCATCTTTGCTCTGTCTCATCGTGGTAGTGTGTGCTGTGCATTAGATCTTACCATCTGCCGGTTCCCTTACCCATAATACAGCAGCAGGCACAAACATACCTGAGGAGCGGAAAAACGGTCACCATGCCCACGTACACGTCAACACACAAACAAACACCCATGCGAACGTGTAAACACCCACTCACTCACACAGTCACACACTAAAACATGCTGACACACCCTGTGTTGGCCCATGGGATACACAGTTTGTGTGTTTGTGTGTGTGTGTGTGTGTGTGTGTGTGTGTGTGTATATGTGTGTGTGTGTGCGCGTCGGGCCACTGACAGACACACACCCTGGCCACCAGCGCTTTGCACCGAACCTCATAAATAAACGCTTCGTAGATGTTCAATTAAGGCCCTAATTAAGTGATTAATTAAGACGGACCGTCCGTGACGTTGATAGAGACTCGTTCCAATGAGACGAAGAAGGGGTGTACATTTCCATAATGAGCTTCCCTGGATGTGCTTGTGAAGGTGGCCTCTGTTACTGATGCAGCTGGGATAGATGCTTTCTCAATGATCAGGAGATCATGGTCTCGCTGCTATGAAGTGGCTGTGTGTTCATTCATTGTAGTATTAGTATTATTATGACTAAATACAGAACATGAGCTAATCTCCTAGGAAGGCTCTCAGGGGGATGTCTTTGCTACATGTATTTACACACATCGTGCTTGTATCAAACATACAGTGAGGGAAAAAAGTATTTGATCCCCTGCTGATTTAGTATGTTTGCCCACTGACAAAGAAATTATCAGTCTATAATTTTAATGGTAGGTTTATTTGAACAGTGAGAGACAGAAAAACGCATGTCAAATATGTTATAAATTGATTTGCATTTTAATGAGGGAAATAAGTATGTGACCCCCTCTCAATCAGAAAGATTTCTGGCTCCCAGGTGTATTTTATACAGGTAACGAGTTTAGATTAGGAGCACACTCTTAAAGGGAGTGCTCCTAATCTCAGCTTGTTACGTGTATAAAAGACACCTGTCCACAGAAGCAATCAATCAATTAGATTCCAAACTCTCCACCATGGCCAAGACCAAAGAGCTCTCCAAGGATGTCAGGGACAAGATTGTAGACCTACACAAGGCTGGAATGGGCTACAAGACCATCGCCAAGCAGCTTGGTGAGAAGGTGACAACAGTTGGTGCGATTATTCGCAAATGGAAGAAACACAAAATAACTGTCAATCTTCCTCGGCCTGGGGCTCCATGCAAGATCTCACCTCGTGGAGTTGCAATGATCATGAGAACGGTGAGGAATCAGCCCAGAACTACACGGGAGGATCTTGTCAATGATCTCAAGGCAGCTGGGACCATAGTTACCAAGAAAACAATTGGTAACACACTACGCCGTGAACGACTGAAATCCTGCAGCGCCCGCAAGGTCCCCCTGCTCAAGAAAGCACATATACATGCCCATCTGAAGTTTGCCAATGAACATCTGAATGATTCAGAGGAGAACTGGGTGAAAGTGTTGTGGTCAGATGAGACCAAAATGGAGCTCTTTGGCATCAACTAAACTCGCCGTGTTTGGAGGAGGAGGAATGCTGCCTATGACCCCAAGCACACAATCCCCACCGTCAAACATGGAGGTGGAAACATTATGCTTTGGGGGTGTTATTCTGCTAAGGGGACAGGACAACTTCACCGTATCAAAGGGACGTGGTCCTCTGTAGCTCAGCTGGTAGAGCACGGCGCTTGTAACGCCAAGGTAGTGGGTTCGATCCCCGGGACCACCCATACACAAAAAATGTATGCACGCATGACTGTAAGTCGCTTTGGATAAAAGCATCTGCTAAATGGCATTATTATTATTATTATTTATTATTATTACGATGGCGGGGCCATGAACCATCAAATCTTGGGTGAGAACCTCCTTCCCTCAGCCAGGGCATTGAAAATGGGTCGTGGATGGGTATTCCAGCATGACAAAACACATGACCAAGGCAACAAAGGAGTGGCTCAAGAAGAAACACATTAAGGTCCTGGAGTGGCCTAGCCAGTCTCCAGACCTTAATCCCATAGAAAATCTGTGGAGGGAGCTGAAGGTTTGAGTTGCCAAACGTCAGCCTCGAAAACCTTAATGACTTGGAGAAGATCTGCAAAGAGGAGTGGGACAAAATCCCTGTGCAAACCTGGTGGCCAACTACAAGAAACGTCTGACCTCAGTGATTGCCAAAAAGGGTTTTGCCACCAAGTACTAAGTCATGTTTTGCAGAGGGGTCAAATACTTATTTCCCTCATTAAAATGCAAATCAATTCATAACATTTTTGACAGATTTTTTGTTTGTTATTCTGTCTCTCACTGTTCAAATAAACCTACCATTAAAATTATAGACTGATCATTTCTTTGTCAGTGGGCAAACGTACAAAATCAGCAGGGGATCAAATACTTTTTTCCCTCACTGTACACACAGAAACCACAGTTCCTGCACACACACACAGACACAGGGCCGGCCCTAGCCTTTTGGGGGCCTAAGCAAAATGTTGTTTCACGGGCAAAACCTTTTAGTGGCCCCCCTCTTGATGGCAGAGATAAAAAACATCTTCACCTTTTACCATGGGCCACAGAGAATACTGTTTGCCGCAATTCTACACATTTTGCCATGGGGCGGAGAGAAGTTTCTGCAATTTTATAACACATTTCATGATATTGTACTCATTTTGCCATGGGGCGGAGATAAAAATGTGCAGTTGTACAGCTAATTTCCTGCAATTCTACATATCTTGCCATAGGGTGGAGGGACATTTTTGCCATTTTAAAGCTAATTTCCTGCAATTCTACACATTTGATAGTGGCTAGACTAATTTACCAATCAAAAAAAAAATTCCTAATTGAGGGACTGTCAATGACTGACGTAACAAGAGAAAAACTGCTGATGCACAACCAAATTGCACCTTGTGTATTCTACTATTCTAACTCTCAACAGTAAGTTGAGAACCCGACTGAGTCCCCCCCCAAAAAAAATAAAAAAAAATAATAAGTTGTCGGGCCCCCTAGTAGCGACGGCTTATGCCGGTTATGGTGCCGGCCCTGCACACACACACACACACACGTACACACACACACACACACACACACACACGCGCACACACACAGGCCTCTTTTATTCTGAACTCACAGGAGACCCACTCTCCCCCCGTTAGTGAGCCCCACTCGAAGGTTCCTACCTGGGCCTCCCTCCAGCCTAATTCTCCATGACAGTGATGGATGCTTGGGGGTTCCTGCACCGCGCTCCCTAATAATAGGAACTTGTTGCATAAGAAAGGAGTCGGGGAGTCGGGGGGCTACTAGTAAAACGCTGTGATTCAGATTAATGGTTCGCCAGGGAGACACATCTTTACTTGGCTGTGCTGTGGCTACGGTAACCATGGCGGTGGGCGCTGCCTCTGGGCACTATTTAACCCTTGTCTGTGATGTTCCCATGCCGCTCCGCGCGCTGCCACCGGCTGAGTGTGCCCGTCATTCTGACCCAAATAAGTCTCAGTGACGCTGGGTTGTGTTGTCCAGATAGCTCTCATTGATTCTCTCTATGTTGACTTAGAGCCTCATTTCTCACCCGACTATCACATTCAGGGGCTTTGTAGTGGGGACACTAACCACGATAACTGGAAGCGCTTTATCAAACCTGGCTCTGTTATATGTTTCTACACTCCTTAACAAATACATTTTCCTAAAGTAGATAATCTCTTTTCTCTCTCTCAAACAAACACACATACATATAAACAAACCAACACATACCTTTCTCTTTTAACATCTTTTTCATGTTGATCCCAGCCTCTCTTTCCCCAAGGTCTCCATCAACAGGATTCATCACTAAAGGAACACACACAAGTCAGTGTATAACACATGTTTATATGCAGATGTGTGCAGGTGTCCTTCTTTGTCTGTTTATGCCGATTATTTATTTACAAACAACTGTCCAGAGACAAGGTGGGAGAGAGAGGAGAGAGAGAACAGGGAGAGAAAGAGAGAGAAAGAGACAGACACGGAGACTCAGAGAGACAGAGACATAGAGAGAGACACAGACAGACTCAGAGAGACAGAGACATAGAGAGAGACACAGACAGACTCAGAGAGACAGAGACATAGAGAGAGACACAGACAGACACAGAGACATAGAGAGAGACACAGACAGACACAGAGAGACAGAGACATAGAGAGACACACAGACAGACACAGAGAGAGAGACATAGAGAGAGACACAGACACAGAGAGACAGAGACATAGAGAGAGACACAGACAGACTCAGAGAGACAGAGACAGAGAAAGAAAAAGGTGCTTGTGTCTCACCCAGGCGGTCGGGGGTATGTTGGTGCGGGGCTGGGGAGCTGGAGGCACTGCTGCTGGGGTGTGAGGAGGGCTGGGAGCCCGGGCGAGGACCTTCCTCCATGGAGGGCACCGGAGAGGGGCTGTCCTGGACACACTCCTGCCACAGAGACCGAGGGTCAGACTGGTAAAAAGTTAATTCAGCAGAGCCACACACACACATTTATAAACACACACACTTAGCTAGCTAAAACACCTGTGGCCACCTCACATCTGCTGGCCTCTCATCCCTAAAACTCCTAACGTCAGACAGGGAGATTAAGCCCTCTCCTCTCCTCTCTGATATCTATATAGGTAGGGTAAGGCAAACAGGCTGGGGTGAAGGGGATGCTGGGAAAGTAAACAGCACCAGACGCTGCTCTCTCCCTCTGCCATCTGCGAACCGGGTGGCACTATTTAAATAGAGCAGATCTACGGTATGACGGGGCCCTCTGCCCTCGCCACCTCGCCAAAAACACACCCCTCCTCTCACTTTGTGTGCAGGACACTGAAAATACACCCCAACATGCATGCCTGTCTGGAGCAGGTCACTAGGGAAAGGGTGCTGTCTGGATGGGTGAGCTAAACAGTATTACCCATTTCAGACAGAAGATGTGGCATATCACCTGTAAAAAATATAAGGCAATGTTTCCCTTTCAAACAGCTCCTAATTGACCACTTTCTTGCAGGTAGACCCCTTTTATACATATCAGTGGATAACTGGCAAATTGGGAATTGTGGGTTAGTGTTGTTAAACCATGGGAGGCTGTTTGCATTTCAAATTAGGGAGGTTTTAAACAATGGATCTACCTGCAAAAAAGCAGAGAACCATTCACACAGACCCGATACCTGTATTTTGGTTACAGGGTCTGTGAAAATGGAGGAATCATGACTTGGTCTTTAGTTGGCTTTTAATTTGCCATGTTTTTCCCCTTACCCCTTTCAGTTATAGCAAAAAGCAGGTGAAAAAAAATCAGGCATGTTAAATTAGTGGAAACTTTGTCTGTGTATGAATGGTGTATATGTGTGAGTGTCTGATTAAAAACAAATATACATTTATGTAGAAAGGAATTATGTCAATTGATCAACCTGATGCTGGAATATAACAACAGGAAATGAAAGTATGGCTAGTAAAGGCATTAATTGAACGTAACAGATTTTTGTGTGGTTGTGTGTCTGTCTATCTGTGTGTATTTGTGTGTGTGATATATCCCCTGCCTGTTCTGTAAGCCCCTGGCTGTCTCTGACACGAGCCGTGAGTCTCAGCGATACACACACACACATTCCCGTAGCAGTCTGCCAACCCCCTGTGTAGGACACGTACCCATCCTCTCTGTTCTGGCCTCATGTGGGGAGACTGAAGGAAGAATCTACTCAGTATACTCCACCATATCTACAGATCCCTAAATACATCCATGAGATTTGAATACTAATGTCATAAAAGCCCTATTATTTCTTATGTCGATATTAACATACTTTCCAATGTGGAATTCTACTCATTACTAGCCTCTAGAGCTGAATTCTACACCGCGTCAACAGTGCTGATATGGTACTCACAGCCTAACATGCATTTTAAATGGGATGAATGTCTCTCACTTCTGTACATACGGTTCTAATATCACTAGTGGTGTAGTGAGCAGTGTTGGAATACATTCACAGATGGATGGTATGAACTGTGAACATGTGTGTGTGTGTGTGTGCATATGTGTGTGTGTGTGTGTCTTTCGTCTTACCTTGATGACAGACGCTCCTGCTCTGGACAAGGGGCTGTGCATCTGAGCTGCAGCGGCCATGTTTGCGATGGTGTTCAGGTGGTTCATCTGGTTCATTGCCATGGCAACAGAGGCAGGCGGCAGGCTGACGGGCAGCAGGGGGTGGGGCATCATCATGAATGGAAGGTCCAGTCCTGCAGAGAGAGAGAGAGAGAGAGAGAGATGAAGGAATAGAGAGAAAGAGAGAGAGAGAGAGCGAGAGAGCGAGAGCGAGGAGAGAGAGAGAGGGAGGGGAGAGAGAGAGGGGGGAAGGGAGAGAGCGAGAGAGAGAGAGAGAGGGGGAGAGAGAAAGAGAGAGCGAGAGAGATGAGAGAGAGAGCGAGAGAGCGAGAGAGCGAGAGCGAGAGCGAGAGCGAGAGCGAGAGAGCGAGAGCGAGAGCGAGAGAGAGAGAGAGAGAGAGAGAGAGAGAGAGAGATGGATGGATATTTAACCTTTTCCTACACAGTACACTATTACACTTTATTAGATACGTTTGTATCACTTAAACCATAGCACAGACAGACGACCATACAGAGTTGGTGACAGACTGAGGGAGATGTGTGGAGAAAGGGGAAGGAGGGAGGATGTGTGTATGTGTCTGACTCACGGTTGGCCAGTAGGTGGTTCTGCTGCAGGGAGCTGAGGTGGGAGCTGGACAGACCGTGCTGCCCTGACAGGCCTGCGTGACCGAGGCCATGGGCAGCACCGGAGGAGGGGGGAGACTGGAGCTTCTCTTTGTCCCAGGAGGACTCGCTGCCACCTGGGGACACATACAGGGGAGACATGGGGCGGGAGGGAGGTGAGTGGAGGAGTCCAACTACACAACAGCTCAGCAGCACACATCCCAATGGCATGAGACTAGGGTGGCCTGGGAAAGCCTAGCACAGCCCTGCCTTGTGAAGACTATGTAAATAGATAACTGTAGATCCCTGTGAGATCCACATTCCGGCTCGGTTACACCTGAGATATGGTACTATGTGACAGAGGAGAGCATACCTGCAGTGATACACACGGTGTTGGGCGTTATTACAGTAAACACTACAGGCAGGCAGGCCATCCATTAGAACGAGGCAGAACGTGGCACAGGAAATCACCTATTTCCTGTCAAATCCCAGCTTTAGGCCTTTAAAGGGTTAACCCGTTCCAGTCAATGCTATTCACGGCTGAGTGTCTCATATACATAAATAAATCAATAAAATGAAATGTAATGGAGGCCCAGTTGTGAGGAACCATAAAAAGACTTAAGTAGAATTAGGGGAGGGGGGGGGGAAGCAAAACAAGAGGAATCGAAATCATTGTATAATTCGGCTTAATAAGCAACTGAAGTCCTCCGAGTGAAATAACAGATGGTATTTTTGCAACAGATTGCAGTGAGTGATTATTTTAATAATAATGCGAATTAAATTCTTCCTCTGTAGAATCTCCCGCTTTTCAGTGGGGACCCATTTGAATGAGAGAAAAAAAACAATCAGCTCAACTAATGGCTGAGTCCAACACCTGAGGCCAGAGTCCCTCAGAAGAGAATGTGTATTTGGGACACTGTGTGAGAGAGGGTATTGTTTAAGCCTGCGAGTAAGTTTGAGCACGAGCGTGTTATTGTCTATGACCGTGAAAGGCACAAATTGATATTTGGAGTGTAGTGTGTATTCGAATGTATAGTATGTGTGTGTAAAAGCATGGGGATGAAACAAAAGGATGGAGAGGGGGATATGTCTGGGAGGATGGATGAAAACAAGTAGAGAAACTATCACAGTGTCGTTATGAACGGTTTCATCATGTATATACTTAATCTAAGTGTTATTCAATATTCTTAAGCGGCACTGGCGGAGTTATAAGACGCCAGTAATCCTGGAAAGGATGAGACCTTTGAAACAAAAGACGAGAGCACTGAAAGACCAAATAAAGGCTTAGTGAGGAATGTCTTCAAATCTCCTCCGTTCCAGGCTTTGGAGAGAATGGGGCCTGAAGGGCACAGAGGAGAGCCAGGTCTCAGGAGAGCCGTGGCCTATCCCTCAGTCCAGGTCTACTGGGACCTCTTCCTCCTAATGCAGCGGCAGCCTCTAACTCTTATTGGAGGTCCAATAACTCAACCGTTTGACCTTGGTGACCGGACCACTTCGGTGGCAGTTCGGCTCGGACTTGAAGTTCCCGTTGGTGCAGTATATCAGAGGACGGGGGTGTTCAAAAGTCTCCAGCACTGGTGCTGATGGCCCATTTGGGCTGCGTCCAAGGGCTCCCCCAACGTTGGCTAGAGGCGTAATTAGCCAGAGACCATGCCAACGTGGAGAGAGAGGGAGAGAGAGAGAGAGAGAGAGAGAGAGAGAGAGAGAGAGAGAGAGAGAGAGAGAGAGAGAGAGAGAGAGAGAGAGAGAGGAAGATAGAGAGAGAGAGAGAGAGAGAGACAGAAAGAGAGGAAGATAGAGAGAAAGGGGGAGAGAGAAAGAGAGGAAGATAGAGAGAAAGGGGGAGAGAGAAATGCCATTAAGGCAGCGATTCTGTGCCCTGTCCGTCCGTCAGTCATGCTTTGAGAATGTGTCCATCAGGGTGCGTCTCCTTAGCCCTCGCTGACAGAGCTGGTTAACAGGATGCTTTAAAAAGCCCAGTGTAATTACACCGCACCTACACTACACTACACTGGACCTGAGACCCCATACACTACCCTCCCTTAGCCCAAACCTAAGACATGTCTCACACCTCCTCTGTCTTTCTCTCCAGCTTAGCATCTGTCTCTCTATCTTTCTTTCATATCTCTCTCGTGTTCGCTCCATCTCTACCTTTCCATTTCCCCATCTCTCTCTCTCTCCCCCCCCCCCCTCCCCCCTCACTCTCTCCATGGGAAATCAATTAAGCCTGGCTGATCCAAGGACATTCAGTTACAGTAAAGCAGCAGAGGAAAATTACGGCTCAGCGACACCTTATTCTCAGGATCAGTAATTATGCCCTGAGGAAAAGCAGCGTTTCACTGTGTATGCACTCTCAACTAGATATCCATGTCAAATACAGAAAGTAAACCCAACAACAATCATTTCAATAGTCATGGTCTGTACATACTACATGGTGTTATTCTATCAGTCTTTGCTGGTATATTCCCTTCTGTCAGATATCATTCTCTGGGTACTATCTAGTTCTAAACTCCTATGAAATTGAACTTCTATGAAAAAAGAAACAACAGACATGATAAGATCTACAGGTAACAGCCAAAATGATGGAAACACTAGGAAATGAGGGACACAAAGTATATTGAAAGCAGGTGCTTCCACACAGGTGTGCTTCCTGAGTTAATTAAGCAATTAATATCCCATCATGCTTAGGGTCATGTATAAAAATGTTCAGCAGGCCATTATTTTGGGTACGCCCCCATAGGATGACAATGCCCCCATCCACAGGGCACGAGTGGTCACTGAATGGTTTGATGAGCATGAAAATGATGTAAACCATATGCCATGGCCGTCTCAGTCACCAGATCTCAACCCAATTGAACACTTATGGGAGATTCTGGAGCGGCGCCTGAGACAGCGTTTTCCACCACCATCAACAAAACACCAAATGGTGGAATTTCTCGTGGAAGAAAGGTGTCACATCCCTCTAGTAGAGTTTCAGACACTTGTAGAATCCATACCAAGGTATATTGAAGCTGTTCTGGCTCGTGGTGGCCCAACGCCTTATTAAAACACTTTATGTTGGTGTTTCCTTTATTTTGGCAGTACTTTATTAGTCTATACGGCAGGGATCATCAACTAGATTCAGCTGCGGGCCGATGTTTTATTGAGCGGATGGTCAGGGGACTGGAACATAATTACAAATCATTTGTAGACTGCAAATTGACCGCAAGAACCCAAACAGATATAATATTTGACTAAAACATAATAATTTCAAACCTTGCTTACATTTCTATACGGTCACATGCACTGAGTGTACAAATTTAGGAATACCTTCCTAATATTGAGTTGCACCCCCTTTGAAGTTAGCGATTTCAAACGTGCACTACCACTCGAAAATTTTATAAATATCCATTGTTTAACGCTTACTGTCTACCTGTGCTTGTCCTGATTGTTATGGAGTTGTCAGTTGGAATTGGAATCCATTGTAAAACAATTATAATAATGCTTTCTATGCGCCCCTGCCAAATCTAAAAAATCTGCCGTGAAATGACGGGCTGCTGCTTCTGCATTCACAAACAACGTCTCCCTTGGCAGAGGTCGTGTAAAATGCTACTTTTATAAAAACTACAGATTTTATCACCCAAAGAAAAGCATGCAGTTACACAGGACAAAAGTAGGTACAAGGTAAGCATTAAAGAATGGACATTTTTACAAGTATCGACTGATAATGACTTGATGTAGTTGGCGGTACACACTTCTGGCACCATCACAACTTAACTCCGTAGAAGACATTATACACTGAGTGTAAAAAAATATTGAGTTGCACCCCCTTTTGCCCTCAGAACAGCCTCAATTCGTCGGGGAATGGACTCTACAAGGTGTCAAAAGTGTTCCACAGGGATGCTGGCCCATGTTGACTCCAATGCTTCCCACAGTTGTGTCAAGTTGGCTGGATGTCCTTTGGGTGGTGGACCATTCTTGATACACACGGGAAACTGTTGATCGTGAAAAACCCAGCAGCGTTGCAGTTCTTGACACACTCAAACCGGTGCACCTGGCACCTACTACCATACACAGTTCAAAGGCACTTAAATCTTTTGTCTTGCCCATTCACCCTCTGAATGGCACACATACACAATCCATGTCTCAGTTGTCTCAAGGCTTAAAAATCCTTCTTTAACCTCACTCCTCCCCTTCATCTACACTGATTGAAGTGGATTTAATCAGTGACCAATAAGGGATCATAGCTTTCACCTGGATTCACCGGGTCAGTCTATGTCATGAAAAGAGCAGGTGTTCCTAATGTTTTGTACTTTTATGCGTGGGAATACTTTGGAACAGATTTCCAAAATTAAAGTAACTTGGAGCTGATTTGCTGGTGTTTTTACAGTCTTTTATGTCCAACAATGAAACATTTTTTGCAATTATTATTTATTTATTTTTGCTCAGAAAACATGGGGGCCAAATAAAATCACCCTTGGGCCAAATTCGACCCGCGGCCCACCAGTTGGGGAACCCTGCCATACAGGATGGACATTTGTGTTCTACTTATCCCCCTAACCCCTCCGATACACACACACATATACAGAAACACACAAAATAGCTGAAAAGGTGCAGAGAGGGAGGAATTTGGAGGCTTGGCCAGTGTCACTCCAGACCCCCTTTGGTCCAGTGCATTTGACTGGAGCCATTGGCCTGGTTTCAGCTAGGTCTACCATCTGTCCCCTCACCCTCACAGGGCTCCAGTCCTTACCTCCACAGTCTGGACATGCCGTGTGGTTCCTCAGACACACACATGGACAGACAGACAGAAAATCAGCTAGAAAGATGTGTCGGCATCGAGTAATTGTCTCTGGCCCCCTCCCAGTTAGGGGAAGTGACGAGCTCTACAGCAGAGTCTCAGCACTTAATCGCTGGTTGAAAACTGTTTTCTGCCCCTCCCAAAAGATAACATTTGTGGATAATTGGCCCTCTTTCTGGGACTCACCCACAAACAGGATCAAGCCTGACCTGCTGAGGAGTGACGGACTCCATCCTAGCTGGAGGGGTGCTCTCCTCTTATCTACCAACATAGATAGGGCTCTAACTCCTTTAGCCCCACAGTGAAATAGGGTGCAGGCCAGGCAGCAGGCTGTTAGCCAACCTGCCAGCTTAGAGGAGTCTGCCAATAGCATAGTCAGTGTAGTCAGCTCAGCCATACCCATTGAGACTGTGTCTGTGCCTCGACCTAGGTTGGGCAAAACTAAACATGGTGGTGTTCACCCTAGCAATCTTATTAGGATAAAGACCTCCTCCATTCCTGCCATTATTGAAAGAGATCGTGATACCTCACATCTCAAAATAGGGTTACTTAATGTTAGATCCCTCACTTCAAAGGCAGTCATAGTCAATGAACTAATCACTGATCATAATCTTGATGTGATTGGCCTGACTGAAACATGGCTTAAGCCTGATGAATTTGCTGTGTTAAATGAGGCCTCACCTCCTGGTTACACTAGTGACCATATTCCCCGTGCATCCCGCAAAGGCGGAGGTGTTGCTAACATTTACGATAGCAAATTTCAATTTACAAAAAAAAAAATGACGTTTTCATCTTTCGAGCTTCTAGTCATGAAATCTATGCAGCCTACTCAATCACTTTTTATAGCTACTGTTTACAGGCCTCCTGGGCCATATACAGCGTTCCTCTCTGAGTTTCCTGAATTCCTATCAGACCTTGTAGTCATAGCAGATCATATTCTAATTTTTGGTGATTTTAATATTCACATGGAGAAGTCCACAGACCCACTCCAAAAGTCCTTCGGAGCCATTATCGACTCAGTGGGTTTTGTCCAACATGTCTCTGGACCTACTCACTGCCACAGTCATACTCTGGACCTAGTTTTGTCCCATGGAATAAATGTTGTAGATCTTAATGTTTTTCCACAAAATCCTGGACTATCGGACCACCATTTTATTACGTTTGCAATCGCAACAAATAATCTGCTCAGACCCCAACCAAGGAGCATCAAAAGTCGTGCTATAAATTCTCAGACAACACAAAAATTCATTGATGCCCTTCCAGACTCCTTCTGCCTACCCAAGGACGTCAGAGGACAAAAATCAGTTAACCACTTAACTGAGGAACTAAATTTAACCTTGCGCAATACCCTAGATGCAGTTGCACCCCTAAAAACGAAAAACATTTGTCATAAGAAACTAGCTCCCTGGTATACAGAAAATACCCGAGCTTTGAAGCAAGCTTCCAGGAAATTGGAACGGAAATGGCGCCACACCAAACTGGAAGTCTTCCGACTAGCTTGGAAAGACAGTACCGTGCAGTACCGAAGAGCCCTCACTGCTGCTCGATCATCCTACTTTTCCAAATTAATCGAGGAAAATAAGAACAATCCAAAATTTCTTTTTGATACTGTTGCAAAGCTAACTAAAAAGCAGCATTCCCCAAGAGAGGATGGTTTTCACTTCAGCAGTGATAAATTCATGAACTTCTTTGAGGAAAAGATCATGACCATTAGAAAGCAAATTACGGACTCCTCTTTGAATCTGCGTATTCCTCCAGGGCTTAGCTGTCCTGGATCTGCACAGCTCTGCGAGGGCCTGGGATCGGGAGAGACACTTAAGTGTTTTAATACTATATCTCTTGACACAATGATGAAAATAATCATGGCCTCTAAACCTTCAAGCTGCATACTGGATCCTATTCCTACTAAACTGCTGAAGGAGCTGCTTCCTGTGCTTGGCCCTCCTATGTTGAACATAATAAACATCTCTCTATCCACCGGATGTGTACCAAACTCACTAAAAGTGGCAGTGATAAAGCCTCTCTTGAAAAAGCCAAACCTTGACCCGGAAAATATAAAAAACTATCGGCCTATATCGAATCTTCCATTCCTCTCAAAAATTTTAGAAAAAGCTGTTGCGCAGCAACTCACTGCCTTTCTGAAGACAAACAATGTATACGAAATGCTTCAGTCTGGTTTTAGACCCCATCATAGCACTGAGACTGCACTTGTGAAGGTGGTAAATGACCTTTTAATGGCGTCAGACCGAGGCTCTGCATCTGTCCTCGTGCTACTAGACCTTAGTGCTGCCTTTGACACCATCGATCACCACATTCTTTTGGAGAGACTGGAAACCCAAATTGGTCTACACGGACAAGTTCTGGCCTGGTTTAGATCCTACCTGTCGGAAAGATATCAGTTTGTCTCTGTGAATGGTCTGTCCTCCGACAAATCAACTGTACATTTCGGTGTTCCTCAAGGTTCCGTTTTAGGACCACTATTGTTTTCACTATATATTTTACCTCTTGGGGATGTTATTCGAAAACATAATGTTAACTTTCACTGCTATGCGGATGACACACAGCTGTACATTTCAATGAAGCATGGTGAAGCCCCAAAATTGCCCTCGCTAGAAGCCTGTGTTTCAGACATAAGGAAGTGGATGGCTGAAAACTTTTTACTTTTAAACTCGGACAAAACAGAGATGCTTGTTCTAGGTCCCAAGAAACAAAGAGATCTTCTGTTAAATCTGACAATTCATCTTGATGGTTGTAAAGTCGTCTCAAATAAAACTGTGAAGGACCTAGGCGTTACTCTTGACCCTGATCTCTCTTTTGACGAACATATCAAGACTGTTTCAAGGACAGCTTTTTTCCATCTACGTAACATTGCAAAAATCAGAAATTTTCTGTCCAAAAATGATGCAGAAAAATTAATCCATGCATTTGTTACTTCTAGATTAGACTACTGCAATGCTCTATTTTCCGGCTACCCGGATAAAGCACTAAATAAACTTTAGTTAGTGCTAAATACGGCTGCTAGAATCCTGACTAGAACCAAGAAATTTGATCATATTACTCCAGTGCTAGCTTCCCTACACTGGCTTCCTGTTAAGGCAAGGGCTGATTTCAAGGTTTTACTGTTAACCTATAAAGCGTTACATGGGCTTGCTCCTACCTATCTTTCCGAGTTGGTCCTGCCGTACATACCAATACGTACGCTACGGTCACAAGACGCAGGCCTCCTAATTGTCCCTAGAATTTCTAAGCAAACAGCGGGAGGCAGGGCTTTCTCCTATAGATCTCCATTTTTATGGAACAGTCTGCCTACCCATGTGAGAGACGCAGACTCGGTCTCAACCTTTAAGTCTTTACTGAAGACTTATCTCTTCAGTAGGTCATATGATTGAGTGTAGTCTGGCCCAGGAGTGTGAAGGTGAACGGAAAGGCTGGAGCAACGAACAGCCCTTGCTGTCTCTGCCGGGCCGGTTCCCCTCTCCACTGGGGTTCTCTGCCTCTAACCCTGTTGCAGGGGCTGAGTCACTGGCCTGCTGGTGCTCTTTCATGCCGTCCCTGGGAGGGGTGCGTCACTTGAGTGGGTTGAGTTACTGACGTGATCTTCCTGTCTGGGTTGGCGCCCCCCCCCCCTTGGTTTGTGCTGTGGTGGAGACCTCTGTGGGCTATACTCGGCCTTGTCTCAGGATTGTAAGTTGGTGGTTGGGGATATCCCTCTAGTGGTGCGGGGGCTGTGCTTTGGCGGAGTGGGTGGGGTTATATCCTTCCTGTTTGGCCCTGTCCGGGGGGTTTCTTCGGATGGGGCCACAGTGTCTCCGGACCGCTCCTGTCTCAGCCTCCAGTATTTATGCTGCAGTAGTTTATGTGTCGGGGGGCTGGGGTTAGTTGGTTTTACCTGGAGTACTTCTCCTGTCTTATCCAGTGTCCTGTGTGAATTTAAGTATGCTCTCTCTAATTCTCTCGTTCTCTCTTTCTCTCTGAGAACCTGAGCCCTAGGACCATACGTCAGGACTACCGGGCATGATGACACCCTGCTGCCCCCAGTCCGCCTGGCCTTGCTGCTATTCCAGTTTCAACTGTTCTGCCTGCGGCTACGAAACCCCTACCTGTCCCAGACCTGCTGTTTTCAACTCTAAATGATCGGCTATGAAAAGCCAACTGAGAGACCTGAGCCCTAGGACCATACGTCGGGACTACCGGCCGTGGTGACTCCTTGCTATCCCCAGTCCGCCTGGCCTTGCTGCTATTCCAGTTTAAACTGTTCTGCCTGCGGTTATGGAACCCCTACCTGTCCCAGACCTGCTGTTTTTAAACTCTAATGATCGGCTATGAAAAGCCAACTGAGATTTATTCCTGATTATTATTTGACCATGCTTGTCACTTATGAACATTTTTGAACATCTTGGCATGGTTCTGTTATAATCTCCACCCGGCACAGCCAGAAGAGGACTGGCCACCCCTCATAGCCTGGTTCCTCTCTAGGTTTCTTCCTAGGTTTTGCCTTTCTAGGGAGTTTTTCCTAGCCACCGTGCTTCTACACCTGCATTACTAGCTGTTTGGGGTTTTAGGCTGGGTTTCTGTACAGCACTTCGAGATATTAGCTGATGTAAGAAGGGCTATATAAAATAAAATTGATTGATTGATTGAAAGAACAGCACCAACATTACCCCACAACCAACCCATCATCTGGCCTGAAAGGTTGCAGTAATTCATTATATGTGTGTTATGTTTGAGTTCAGTATGCCTTGAGAGGAATTACGTTCAAAACCTGCTTTGAGCAGCAGTAATGAGAGGATGCTATTTGTTAGTTGTTGTTATTTGTTCTGGTGATCTAAGAGGGCTTGGCGGAGGTCTATGATGACACATTGTTTGGGCTGGTAATGGGGTTGGGGTTCTTGTGGCCCCCTTCTGAGGATCTACTGGGTTGACGTTTGGAGGTCACTGTGAGTTACGAGCGCGGCTGGGGGACCACAGGCCAGTCCCCTGGATGTGTGTGTCTGTGTGTATGTGTGGGAGCCGTGGTGTATACAGTGAGAGGGTCTGTTTATGGGAGACGACCCTCTCCATTAGCACTGCCTTAACATGTTTACTACCCAGCAAACAAAACACACATCTCTCTCTCTCTCTCTCTCTCTCTCTCTCTCTCTCTCTCTCTCTCTCTCTCTCTCTCTCTCTTCTCTCTCTCTCTCTCTCTCTCTCTCTCTCTCTCTTCTCTCTCTCTCTCTCTCTCTCTCTCTCATCTCTCTCTCTCTCTCTCTCTCTCTCTCTCTCTCTCTCTCTCTCTCTCTCTCTCTCTCTCTCTCTCTCTCTCTCTCTCTCTCTCTCTCTCTCTCTCTCTCTCTCTCTCTCTCTCTCCCCTTGCTCTTCTGCAAGGGACAGTCTGTTGTCACTTACAAACCACAATGATGGACAGTAAACTGTGTGTACCTTTTTTAAGAGAAAGCTTGACTATACAGTAGTAGGTTATGTGTTATTGTCAGATGTACAGACAGAGAGCATTATGAAAGAGGATTAAGTTGTTAAATTAAAGATTGCCCTTCCTTTGTGAGTTGCTCTAGATTATATTAATTGAGGTGATTGAATTTATCGAGTTCTTTCTTTACGCTAATCATATTACTAGCATGCCGATGAAGAGGTCAAACCACTCATTCCGTGAGGACTACATCTTTTTTCTATTCCTTTCTTCAAAGAAACCATTAGTGTTCACCAGGCTGGGAACAGAGAAGATGATCTGTGTTTCACTGGGACACCTTTCATCCAGTTAAAACCAAACATACCGCATAGGAGAGGATAAACACAGACAGAGAGACACACTTTGATAAACAGACACACACACGCACACACACACTATCCGGGAGCACATTAACAGCTTGTGGTGGGTGCGGGCGGAGGGCGGCACGCTGGCACTCTGTTTGTCATATTTCTTGTGGGCCTCGCCATCTGCCGGGGTGGCATTTTCATGGCTGTTTACCCTGACTCCCGCCAAGGAATCATCTGCCACTGTATAATGCCGTCCGCTGAAAAAAAACGGGGATTAAGTTGGTAATGCAACTGAGACTATAGCTAATTTGGTGTAATTGGGAAGAAATGAAGATAAATGAGGCTGAGGAAGGCAAGGCAATCAGTGTGGCAGGCAGTACAGCTGTGCTTTTGGCCAATCTCCCCCCTCCGGCCCCCCGCGCTCAACAAGGTACATGCAAATCCACACTAATGACAAATATGCTAGCCCCTCACCCAGCACTACCCCAACACTACCCCAGCACTGCAGCTCTGTGGCACGGCCTTTACTTTTCACCCAGTTTGATTCATTCTCATCTGAGACTGAGAAGAGTGTCGGCCATAAACAATGTCCTTCGTTTCACTCCTCAAAATAATAAGTAGCCTAATATGCAAAATAATCATATTTCTACACCATGACATTCATTTTAAATAAATAAATAAATAGTTTATTATGGCAACATTTCCTTTAAAGAAAGGAAACCATTTGGATCAACCGAATCTGAGACCAATCAATAGAAAAGCTAACTCAAGTTGTGACATTAGCATTAGGGTTCCATAACACCTTGCATGTTGCCCGTCCAGTGCAGGTTTACAGTAGTAATTAAGAGGCTGCCGGCTAAGATTTACATTTATTTCCCTCCCCTCCCTTTAACAGTGACAGTTAGGGGATGATTGGGTGTTTGTGAGAATGGCAGTGTGTTTTAGGCTCTCTGTGGGGTGCCCGCCATGTCCCCTGCACCCTCCAGGGCTGTGCCAGGCACCCCCCTGGCATCCCCCTCACTCTGCCAGATGTCCCTGAGTCTACACCCCCGGCCCCAACCCAATCCCAACCCCAGCTCCCAATAGAGGAGACCCTCATAGGCCTCAGTATAACTGGCATTCATCACACCCCCACCATGAATCCATAAGTGTCTGAAAGTGCTGCTGTTGTTGTTTGTGTTCATACTGTTATACTTTATAAATGCAGGCAATATCAAAGCTAAACACTGGGAAGTCTTAGAAAACCTTCCTTAAATCAAAACCTGCCCAGTTTGGCAGGCTGGAAGAAGAACTAATTCAGCCTTGCAAATTGTGCATCTAATGTACAGAGGTAACAGCACTGTACCTAATGCAATACACTGCAGCTAATCCCTAACAGCCCAGCATGGCCAGTTGGACAGATTTCATGTCTACCAGCGGTAAATCTTATTACTAGCCATGAGTCAGGTTTGAACATGTCTGTGAGAGGAGAAGCAGGGATTGCTGAGAGGACACAGAGACATAAGTCTTTACATATTTATGAAAATACCTGTTTACCGGGGTGGGGGGGCTGTGGGGATCCTGGGTGGGGAAAACCTATTTACACGCAATAACAAAGAAGTAATGAAGAAAAAACATTTAAATTGTCAGTCATTAATTCCCTCCCAAAACAATGAGTACAACCCACCAGAGGCCCTGGCAGAAGAGGGTTGGAATTGAAAGGAAAAAATGATTAAAGAGGTCTCTTAATGAAGTGTTAATTGCTGTGAGGAGAGGAATGGAAGTTGGAGGAGTTGAGCGGGTCTGACAGAGAGACAGAGGAGAAGGGGTCTATAGAACCATAGTCTCTGAGCCCAGGCAAGGTGTTGGAGGTAGAGCCCTATGGCCAGACAGGGGAAGGCCAATAGGAACATGATGTGGACACATCCTGTTATGACAAATCAACTCTTAATGGTGGTGGAGGATGTGAAGGGATTCTGACAGACAGATCTGTGACATTAAAGAGAGACACTGTGACACCGTAGCGCTGCTGCTGCACGTGTCATGACATTGGATAGTCATCTATCATGAACCATTATGGACAGGGTGGCTGTATAGGCTTAATACTATGTAATTCAATGTAAGTGTAACCATAAGCATTTCTCTGGCCAAAAACTGCATGTAATGTAGCATTCCTTGGAAATAATATTGCATTTTTACCCTGGTATAATTTCCAGGGTATTTACAAGCAATCGTCAGACTCACCTCCTGTTCTTGGTTCTAAGCATCTAAACATCTGTTTTTTGTAAGATGGCTGTGTATTTCGCTTCCCCTTATCAAGGAGACACATTAATGGCCATCAGAGTGCCTGGCTCCCTTTGAATGGTTTATAGCGGCGTGTCTTTGATTAAAGTAGTTCTCACCGCACAGAAAGGGAAGGAGATGCCTCTTTGATATCGCCCTGCGTTTACATATCAGTGAGCACCACCAAAGACTGGAGCTGAGCTATTCTCCTCAACGCCGTTCGCAGAAAACATTTGAGCCAAAGAAAGTGCATCAAACATGCAAACAATCTGCCACAAACACATGTGCACTTTCACACACACACACACACACACACACAAGCATAGAAACACACTCTCTCATACACTCTTACAGGAAAACATATACACTCAACCCCTTCATAAATAGTTTCTCTCCACTGTCAAACAGGCCCATGATAGAAAGTGTCTGAGTTTGGGATCCATGAAGTGTTTATCCTCTGTTGGCTGCAGCTAATTTGGTATTTAGAGCTGAAAGTGTCTTTACAGGTTTTCATTAGGCATCATTTTGAGGCTCATTTGAAATCAATCCCCTCTCCGACGCTCCGGCCTGCTCGGATGTCAGCCGGATGAAAAATGATCGGAGGCAGAGGGGCTCCTGACGGCCCCCCGTCCGTTGCGCTCGCCCGCGCCGTTAATACAGTATCATCTGGTACCAAGAGCAGGCAATTCCCCCATCTCATTACCAACAGGATCTGTAGGTCATTACGCTGGATGGATTCCCATTATCTGGACCAAGGGTTTTAGTCTAAAGATGGACGCCTTGCACTATTTCTCTCTTCTAAACACACTCCCTCTCTCCTCTTCACCTGACTAACCTCTCTCTCTCTCTCTCGACCCATTCACAGATACGGCGCCAAAGAGGTCAGACTAAGGAGAGGGTCAGAGCATCAGAGTAAAGGTCCTCCTCTACTCTACTGTACATGCCACTCTGTTGAAGACACTCTAAAAGGGCTTCCATCAGGCAGTTGATTAAATTGTGACACTGCTGACATGGTCTCGTCAAGGTCGACACTCTGACTGGGAGAGATGGAGAGGAGGGTTCATGTCATACTCAGATCATGTGATTCTTCTTCTTCTTCTTCTTCTTCCACAGAGGGCTGCTGTCGTTTGTGACAGGTCTGCCCTTCATGTCCATTTCCTGTGTGAACAACCATGAGGCAGTGCACCCTGTGAGGGGGGCTGCGGGGCTGGTGTCTCCAGCCTGTCCCTGTGTGTCTCATGTGGCTGAGGACTGCTGAGTGGGCTGGTGTCTATCACAGTGTTGTGGCCTTAGAGGTGGCTCTGCCGTGAGTTAGGGCAGGCTTTCCTTGGCAGAGGGAGGAACAGGCGACACTGAGAAGCCAGACACAGAGCAGAGCCGGTCAGAGTAAGAGTTGTATTTGACCAGCCGGTTATCTGACACTGTAGCCTAGCGTGGGCTAATCAATGGTGCTCCTCTCCAATACCCAGAGACATGGTAGTGACATGGGGGAGAGCATGTATGTCATGCATGAGAGGTAGTTCTCTTAATGGGATTGGCTGTGTTTATACCCATGTGGTGTGTGAGCATTTCTGTGCACACATCATAGTGCATTTCTATATATGTCCTCTGGTCCAGTGATGTGTGTTTGTACATGTGTAACCTCCTGTATATAACTACTGGTGTGTAGTGTACAATGAGTGTGTGTGTGTGTGTGTGTGTGTGTGTGTGTGTGTGTGTGTGTGTGTGTGTGTGTGTGTATATGTCTCCCAGAGTGTGCTGTGCAGAAGCCTCAGTGTGAGTGGTCAGTATGCAGCCCCTGTCTCTCTGAGGGACATGATTTATGGAACATTAATTCCTGATGGCTGGAACTGGGAGAATATTTCAGCTGGAGGACGAAGGGCTGGAACATTTTCTGAGCCGTCAGCAGGAAAGACAGAACAGATCAGGGGTGCTTCAGCCATTTGAGGTGACAGCACTTCTCTGATCCATACGTATAACCTGCTCTTCTATTTCTTAGATAGAGAGGCACTAGTCATGTCAAACACAGGCCCAACATGAACAGGGTTACTGTGCGTCTATCTGGCAGACTGTTATGGTATAACGCATTATGAAAATTCATATTATAATGAGAGAGTGGACTCTTAAGAGAACACAAAGCAGATTTCTGTATCTATGTTGTTCATTGAATGGTCTTGCTGAATACTTTGCAACTCTCATTTCAGTATTGTCTGTGGTTTAACATCAGTGCTGTTCATTTGGTTCCCACAAGGGGCAGTATAGTGAGCTCAGAGTCTGTGAGAGAGGGTCTGAGCCATAGACTGATGGTCTGAAGAGAATAACCACATCACTGAGCTCAGTAACTGTATACTCAAACGACACCACAAAAAACACTTATGATGTGATTGACAATGTCAGGAATGATCTCATTACAGACAGAGTTGTGACAAATGTCTTTCTGCAAATGAAACTTCAAAAGAACAAGAGGTGGTACAAGCAGATTGTTACAAACAATGACCCTGCTGCCCAAGTTCAAGAGAGAAGTACACGTCCACATGAAACAACAAGAGGAGCAGAGTGCAGAGGAACCTCAGTGAAAGGTGATAGCTCTGACCTCAGCCCATAAGACCAGCCGGGATCACCCTGACACTCGCCACGCTGGTCAATACTGGACACGAAACAAACTGCTCAGGGCTATCCAGTGACATTGTCTCTCGGTCAGATAAAGGGAAGAGGGGTGTCTCCTGTTGCAGCTGCGTGGAGGGAGGGAGGGAGGGAGGGAGGGAGGGAGGGAGGGAGGGAGGGAGGGAGGGAGGGAGGGAGGGAGGGAGGATGGGTAAGGAAACAAAGTGTTGGATCTATCTACCCCTTCTCTTCCAGCCTTCTCTTCTCTTGTGTTTTTGAAAATGGCAGTGAGAGAGGAAGGGGCTGTTATCAAACAGGCCAATCAGACTAAACAAGAGTGACACTTGCCCAGCAAAGACAAGGGGCTACAAAAGAGGAGGAAAAAAAGAAATGAGAGGTGAGAGATAGAGAGTAAAGAGGGAAAAAGTGCTGACCGGTTTGGTGGTTAGGGATTTGAAACGACTGCGCGCACACAGATCGCTCGGTGCCCACGCTTTCTCTATGAGCTTCCTCTCTCTCTCTTTCTGTCTATCTCTCGCTCTCTCTCTCACTCACTCTCTACACCCACACCTGTTTTTTGCTAACTCTGCAAATCACGTGCCTGACAGATTCCAGAGCCTGTTTAAATAATGCATGGGATTTCTCTTTTAACTTGTCAGTCGCAAAGGAAAAATATAGCCGTTCTTCTCTGATGTCATTTGTGATGGTGATTTTCCCTGACAGTACGCCATTAGACCAATGAAACCTTTTTTTGCTCCTCTATTCTTCTCCAGTTGCCTCGACCAGAAACACATGTTCTGCCTTTAGTATTCGCTTCCTTTTCTCTTGTTAACAGGATTTCAGAGGCATATTTATATTTATAGACACCATTTCACAGGAGCCCCTGTGCTTCTTTGCAGTTTTGCAGCTGTAAAACCCAGAGAGTATAAACAGCCTTTCAAACAGTCTCGCCGCGCTGAGAACCAACTTCTGCTGTGCACTTTAGGAGACTCCCCAAAGTTAGATTGGGGTAAGCCAAATTGGTCAACTGATTAGGGGGCTAAAAGAAAACGATCAAGTGCTCTTCAGCTCTCTCTGCCTCCAAAAGCGATGTTTTCGAAGTGTATTATTTTCTGTCTTGAGAGGGGGGTTGGGGGCTGGGTGTCGCTGTTTGAGGGGATATGGGAGGGAGAGAGATTGAAATCATGCCTATCTCCCCTAACTGTTGTGTGCAGATAGCTGAAGGTTTTTTACACCCCATCCACACAGAGGGGAAAACGCAGATTAGCTGCCCCTTTGATGTTCTCCAAAAAGCAGCTTGCCATCAGAGAGGGAGGGGACCAAACACAGCCCCCGGGAACGCAAGAACAAGAAAGAAACAGGAAAGAAAAGAGGAAAGGAGAGAGAGAGTGGTAGAGAGAAAAACAGAGACATCAGGCTTTGCAGCTGTCGTCTAGGGATCAGTGTCTTGGCCGCGAAAGAGAGAACGCAATGGGTTAAAGTTGGAAGGATATCTTCTGAAGCTGTTTGTTTAACTTAAGAGACGTGATTCGCTAGATCAGATTCCAACATCCCTACCCCACCACCACCCACCTCTCAACAAAGTGTGCTGCAAAACCAAGCAGAAACCACAAGGCCTTTCTTCCAACTCTTTTTAGGGTCAAAGTGGATTTTACTGAGATGAAGCATGCTCCCCCTCCTTCTCCTCCCCCGTCTCTCTCAGGTGGCTGCTCCTACAGCTATGGCTCTTGGTGGTGTGGTTGAGTCAAAGTCATACGAGAAGGCAAACCTGGGGGGAGGGGTATCGGGCATGCTTTAAATCTGTTCACAAACAGGCCCCAATTTGCGTGGGCACACATCGAAAAGTATCCTCTGGCACACACAGCCCTTCTGCTAAACCACTCAGCCAGGGATCAGTTTTAGAGGTAGTGTGAAGGCATGGACTTGACTCAGCTGAATAAGGGGAATGTGTGTTAGTTGTCATTTCCACCCATGGATCCTGGTTTAACTGTTTTCTGTCTTTGGGTTATTGGCCCCCAGGTCTCTGTGAAGCTAGTCCCTTCAAATGACTTCTGCAGGAGGACTAACTCACTGGCTTCTTCATTTTGGGGAATGGAGTAGCCTGCTGAATTGTGGGTGACTTGTGTGACAGTGTGAGCAGAGGCCCACTTGCACTGCAGTGTTTCACCGATCAGCTGGACAGAACCCCAGGAAAGCCTGCTGCCTCTCTGTAATGATTACCATCAGCATCATTATCATCATCATTATCATTGGTGGTGTGACAGAGAGGGGCCAGCTCTCCATAGCGCTGGTGTCAGGGAGGAGTACATTAGAGGGTCTGTGACAGAGTGGGACACACAGACACCAAGCCTCTCTACTGACACACCCTCTTCTCTCCATCCAGCTCTGTCATCAACACCCAATCCCATGGCTGTCTCATTCCAATGTACTGGAGGAGATTTAGCTATGGGTAATTATTTAGGTTTAGGTGCCACGTTACACCGATATTGCTACATGGCTTCATTTGATCAGGAACATCAATTGGGCTTGGATGTGTCAGCAAGACAGCGGGATTCATAGACACTTTCTGCCTGTCTAGTGTCGCCAAGTTCAGCCACTCTTTACCATGCATACAGCATCAGCCCAAAATAATTGAGTCCAGTAAATACTTTTGTAAGTTCTCTGTTCCCAGCTAGCACTTTTGGTTCCTTGGAAGTGTTGGAAATATACATTGTTGGCTTTCCATTGGTTCTGGGAACGAAGCCATATGTTTCCTGACTGCTAAAACTGAATGTTTTTTAAAAGTTCTGAGAACGGAAGTGAAAATGTTGTCTGTTCTAGGAACATACATTTTTAGGTTGCAGGGAGGTTCTGAGAACATTTTACTATGGTTCCCTGTGAGGATTTATTAACGTTCTGAGAATGTAAATTATAGGTTATTTGGAGGTTTTTTAATAACTTCCTCAAAACTTTCACTGAATGTTTCAATAAGACTTTTAATAACACAGCTTCGGTTAACTGTTTTGAACTACACAGACAGGACACATGGAAATGTATTTACTTAAGCATTAATCGTGCAAACACATTTATTTTTTATTGTGGCACAGCGTCAGTGAGATTCAAACCTATGATCTTCTGTTTTCTATCCATGGAATTAGTCCACTGCGCCACCAGGATGGAGCTAGTTATTATGTTATTTTTAACGTTATGCTGAAGTACTGAAATTCCCACAGAAGAATGCTGTTTCTTAACGTTCTCTGAACAATTTGAGAACATTACTTTAAATAGAGCCATGAGGAAACCTGGTGGAAACGTTATGCTGAAGTATTACAATTCCCACAGGAGAACATTGTTTCTTAACGTTCTCTGAACTATTTGAGAACAGTCCCAATGTCAAACCAGTTGGAGACGTTCCTAGAACATTACCAAACATTTTATTAAATATAACCATGTTTAAACATTTAGGAAACATTCTGTTAAGTAATGAAATACCAAGAAAATATAGTTATTTTGTCAAGTTCCTTAAATGTGCTGAGAATGTTCCAAAGCCAAGCAACTATCCTGCACCATTCCCAGAATGTTGTGGGAAGGTTGTATGCAAAATAACCATAGGACAACCACGCTCTCACCAAGCTCTAAGAAACATAGGGTTCTCAGAACGTTATGTGTTAGCTGGGTTTTCTTCCCTTGCAGGCCTTGTGTGTTTATATGTAAACAGTGTGAAATATAAATAAGTGTGTACATCAGTTTGTTCTGTCTCTCTCTCTGTGTGTGTGTGTGTGTGTGTGTGTGTGTGTGTGTGTGTGTGAGTGTATTTACTTGTCCCTCTACATATTCAGGCTCATGTCTCTATCGGGGGCGTCTGCCGTGGCTCTGGGTGGTGATAAAGAAGCCTGCCTGCGTGACACCTCTATATTACCCAGCCCGCCGCCACGCACGTTGTTAGTCACACACACTGCCATCGCCACCATCTAAATGCACGGTCAGGTCGCAGCCATTAAGGACGCCATTAGCCTCAATGAAATACGGCTAAAGCGAAAGCAACGCGAGGGCCAGAACCAATTACCTGTAGTCACGTGTGAAGCAGTCATGGAGAAAGAGACATGGCCAGTGGAAGGAGACAAGGAGACAAACCTTTCTGCAGTCTCTACCTAACCTACCTCCTAGAGATGGCTAGACAGGATGTTAAATACTGGCTGTGGACTTGAACAGATACATCTGTCATTATTTGGGGGCAATATTTTCATTTGAGTTGACAGTCATAATATATATGTGAATTGCCTTTATTTATAAGGTTTATTATAAGGGTTTACTGTTATACTGTCCTGTTCATAGTGCCTAAATAGCTAGCTGTGATAAAAAGTACAGTATGTATGTTGCTGTGTCTCTGACCTGCGTTGGAGTTGAGCTCGTCGTTCTCTGACTCGGTGCCGTTCTGGCTGCCGGCTCCGTGCAGGTTGTTCATGGCCATCAGTTTCATCTTCTGCAGCTTCATAGCCTCGGCCATCGCTGCAGCCGTCAGCCCTGCAGGACAACACATAAATACTGTACACAAATCACACGCATACACAGCAATGAATACACACACCTCAAATCAAAATCAAATCAAATGTTATTGGTCACATACGCATATTTAGCAGATGTTATTGCGGGTGTAGTGAAATGCTTGTGTTCCTAGCTCCAACAGTGCAGTAGTATCTAACAATTCACAACAATACACACAAATCTCAAAGTAAAATAATGGAATTAAGAAATATGTAAATATTAGGACGTGCAATGTCGGAGTGGTATTGACTAGAATACAGTAGAATACAATATATACATATGAAATGGGTAAAACAGTATGTAAACATTATTAAAGTGACCAGTGATTCCATGTCTATGTACATAGGGCAGGAGCCTCTAAGGTGCAGGGTTGAGTAACCAGGTGGTAGCCAGCTAGTGACAGTGACTAAGTTCAGGGCAGGGTACTGGGTGGAGGCCGGCTAGTGATGGATAGAACAAAATGCCCTACAAGGTAATAAATTGTCAGATGTTCATACAGTATCACTGAAATACAGGCATTTACAGCTCTTTAGAGTAGAACACCTCTTGGATGCTGTGTCATGCTTTTTTAACTATTTCACTGCAGTTCCTCTCAGTCCAAGCATGTGTACTTGGTCTCCAGAGACATGTCTATAGAGGAGCCAGAGTGAGGCTTTCGCTGGCCCCAGGCCTCCCCTGACCCCTCCAATCCAGGGAGAGCTGAGGGGAGCTGGGGCCGCTGGTGGCGGTAGGGAGGGTCCCTCCCCGTCCGTCCCAGGAGAGCGCTCTCTCCCTGAGTCTCTCGAAGAAGCCCAGCTACCTTCAGCTCATCAAGGGCTCCACAGCCCCGGAAGCTATCATCACTCTGCCCAATTAGGCCCCTAATTAATTCAATTAGACGATGAAGGGACACATTAAGTAATTCATTAAATGACGACGCAATGCCTCCTTGCTTTGCCGTGATCTAAATCAGGACAAAAAAAGATACATCTTTTTCCTTTTCTCCCCAGGTTCGTTCAGACAGTATATGTCACCTTGATCTAATTCCTTAACGGAATCGCCTCGAACGCAATGGGAGACGTGTAAAAATTAATAAAATAAAAAAAAATTGAAAAAAAGTTCATTCATTTATCATTTAATTTTGTTGGTATGAACATGAACACTTAAGTTACTTTCCCCGCGAAGGGAAGCGAGTCTGATCGGAACCCCATTACTCCACTGCTGTCAAACACCAAAGGCGGAAAATTAACTGTGCCGCTCTCGTCGGCCAATGTTTCTCAATTCCACTACACACGGCAAGGCAAATAAACCAGCAAATTATTCTAACTTGAAAAAATATAGACAGGCACAGATAGAGTGGGAGAGGAGAGGGAGGGGGAGGGTTAAGACAAATGAATCTCTGTCCTTACATTTATATTAAAAAAACAAGACTTCTATTTTTATGCATCCCAGCCCCTCTCTTCCAAGCGTGCCTGAGGAAACAGGCGAAATGTTTTCAATAGCTACATTTAAACAAAATGTCATGATGATTGATTCATTTTATTATGAGTTCATTTTGTTGCCTAATCCCAGACAGTCAGAGGCACAGCTGCAGCAGCTTGGAGGGAAACTCAAACCTCTTCTTGAGCACTGAATTAGCTGTCGACGTGTGGCCGAGGGGGGAAACAGGAGAAAAACAGCTGACAACAACATGGAGGGAGCACGACGTCTACCCTGCTAGTGCCGTAAAAGCTTGGCAGAGCCATCCGTATAGTAAGCCTTATTTTTGGTGGGATTTGAGGATGCACTTTGGTAAAAATACTTTCATGCTTGAAATCCCTCTTGTCATGAACTACTGTAAAGCCTTGTCTAAACAGAGAGGGCAGAGCCAGAAGGTTTGGGAGAGCTAGGACACTTTCCCATATCTGATCATGTGATCTTCTAATGCTTCTAGCCTACTAGGGTCACTGAGGATTACTGGTTGGCATACGTTAAGTTGACTTATATGGAACTACAAATTCTAATTTATGCTAAGAGTTTGACACTCTCGTCATGCAAAGTCCCTTCTTATTAGAGTCTTGATTCCTCTAATTCTTCGTATGTAAACTTCAGTACATGAACAGGATGAGCTTGCAAGCCAAAGTAAGGTACCTAAGCTACAAAACTCTGCTTAAATTTGAAGCAGCTGTATTGAAAAGAACACAGATCTCTTCTCATTGGCCCTCATCGTAAATTAACTAAAAACTATTGTCTGTGTCTCTGTGATCTCTCATCACTACTTATGCTCTCAGTCAACTAACTTTCAATATATGAACAAGTCATATGGTGGATAGCCTGTTGATGCCCAGTCAAGGCCAAGTTCTCTGAGACGGTAAAAGTATTTCAAAGCTTCTCATTATGCACTACAGTAGTCTATAGCAGCTCTGATTGAGGTGAGAGAGGCAATCAACAACCACTGCCTAGCAGATCACATCAAGAACATAAAATACCATAACAGAGAAAAAACACACAATCAGTGCATTGTCTTTACACATTTTTCCCCCTCCTGATTTTACATGGAAGACGAGCCTGTGAGATCAAACAGGGAACGTAACAGTAATTGATGTTTGAGTAAAGTCACGACCCACGGAAATGGGAGCCCGCGGATGAAAGGGGAGCGCCGTTTTCCAGGGGTGGACAAACAGATTGCTTATTGTTTGCCTTTCATTGCGCTCCTCAGATGTAGAGGACCCCGGCCAGCCCCCACTTTGAGAGGCCTGGCCCTCAGAGTCAGCCCTGCCAGATGAGTGTAAGGCAGCCATCCATCCTCTTTTCAAGCCCCATCCTCCCTTTTGCTTCACATCAGATTGGGAGTGCCATTCTTGCGGCTAATCGTTAATCTGGCTGGGATGGTCTGGGGCATAGTCCCACCCTGTTACCCTGGGCAGGTTACAGAGGGCCTTTGTGGTCTCTCTGGGGTCAGACACAGGCCAGAATTCCTCACGTACATTCAGTCCTATTGGCTGTTGTCAGGCCCAGTCCAACAAGGCGTCTGTTTAATTAAAGGGGGTTACCTGGTCAGACGGATTCCATAGAAAAAAAGTTAATTCCATTCTTTTGATCTTTGTAGTAGAGGTCTGACCCAGCACTGTGGCTATTGATTTTAATAAAGACGCTGGTATTTGGTGGTCAGTTTGGGTATTAATTGTGCAGCAGAGACATTCATCTATGGCCACTGGAGGAAGACAGCAAAGGAATGCAGGCATATTACCTTTACACAGTCCGTTGTTTTTTAAATCTTCCTGTCATTATAATCAGTGCCGCCTCTAGCATTTTAGGGGCCCTATGTGAGATTTGGTTGACCCTCCCCCTCACCTCGCAGGCAAAAGGTTTTAGTGCCCTTGGCATTTCCTACAATTCCACACATTTTGCCATGACTTATGCCATGTTCATATAATATCTGAGTGAGAGTGACTAACAAAATAAATCAATGGGGGCCCCTTGGAGGTCAGGGCCCCTGAGCGCATGTCCTGCACGCCCGGTCTGCAGTTTTGTGATTATTAGGCCTATTACTAAAAGGTTTAGATAGCTGCATAGACTACTTTACCTAGCAATAAACATAACAAGTAGAAAACTGCTGATGCACTACCAAATGTTGAAATGGCACCATGGACAATTTCTTAGCTTCACTGTCATTGGCAAGCAATTTGATTGCAAAGAAAACAAGTCTGTCCGGCACCATAAACAAAGTGAGACGGGAGCTCCCTCCCTCTGCGCAAAATAAGGCACCTGCACAGCTGTTGTACTCCACGCTGAAGAATGATAAGACAACGGGAACACGACAAAGAGAAAACAGAGACTATTATGCACTACAACCAAACAAAGGTATGTCAAAGTGTGTCGAGCAAGTGAAAGTTAGGAAGATTTGTGTCTACTGTTAGGACAAGGGATAACGGCTAAATGAAGTCCAACTGATGCCATTGCGTGAAGATGCACGAGCTGACAATAACGGACTATTTTTGACTGCTGTCGTATAGACACTTCATTATTCATTATAATGCCATTATTGCTTTTGTGCTGAGTTTCACTATTTATCAAGGCCACTTGGAGCTTATAATGATGTTTAGGCTACTGATGGTTTTATCATTTGACCCTGGGGTATTTTTATTTTGTCGTTATAAAAAATAAGCTATTACCATGTTCCAACACATGACTTTTCTTGAACAGTTGAATTTTGCCGTTCTTTGAGTTCTTTTAGTTTTTACATATAGCCTACATTAACATAAACGAATGAAAATGCTATTGTGTTACATGAAATAAAAATCGTATTCTAATGTTACCGAAGGCCTTCATAAACACAACCAAATGATAGTTTTTGCGGTAGCATATATGAAATATATGAATTACACTGTTAGAATGTTGCAGTCAGAATGACTGCTCATTAGCTTGAAGGGGGGTCCATCGAGGCCCAACAGTTATAGTGTTAATTGATTTTTAAGCTTTGAGACAATTGAGACATGGATTGTGTATGTGTGCCATTCAGAGGGTGAATGGACAAGATAAAATATTTAAGAGCCTTTGAACGGGCCAGGCGCAGCGGTTTGTGTCAAGAACTGCAACGCTGCTGGGTATTTCAGGCTCAACAGTTTCCCGTGTATATCAAGAATTGTCCACCACCTAAAGGACATCCAGCCAACATGACACAACTGTGGGCAACATTGGAGTCAACATGGGCCAGCATCCCTGGGGAACGCTTTCAACTCCTTGTGGGGGGGTGGGGTGCAACTCCATAATGTTTTTACCCTCAGGGTATATATAATAGATATTCTTTTTTGGGGTCAAGGCCCCCTAGTGGCCAAGGGGCCCTACTCGTGGCGCGTAGTCTACGTATCGGAAGAGGCGGCTCTTATTTATTTATTTTAATTTAACCTTTGTTTAACCAGGTAAGCCAGTTGAGAACAAGTTCTCATTTACAACTGCGACCTGGCCAAGATAAAGCAAAGCAGTGCGATAAAAACAACAACAACACAGAGTTACATATGGAATAAACAAAACGTACAGTCAATAACACAATAGAAAATCTATATACAGGCTCTGATTATAATGCAAGAGAATTTTCCATCATGGAGCTTATAGCACTGACAGCAGTGCACTGTTTATTCTATCTAAAGTACTGGGTGGACAATTCACACAGATATTGAGTCATTGCGTGGAGCAGAGGTGTCCATATATGTAGCAGTATGTGTCGCAGGCGCTATCTCTCTCACTTCAGATATTCACTTAAAGGCCATTACAGGCATACAGAAGAGTAGAACTGGAAGGGCTTACTCAAAGCTCTCTTTCTCCAAAACAATTCCACCAGAGTGGCTTAACAATTGTACATGTGAATTCATACAAAGGAAACGAAAGAAAGAAGGTGAAAAAAACAGATTGCCTGTGAGACCAAGCCTGGAGAGATCATGTTTTTCAGCCAAAATGGTCACTTGAGTTAATCTCAATTCTCAACCGGATGCATTATTGCATTTTACGTTTCTCCTTTTCAATGGGGAGAATAACATCTTTTCTTCGCTTTGACAGAGTGTCCCAAGAAAAGTATCAGATTTTGTGTGAAAGAGAAAGAGGGCAATGGGGGTTGAAGGGGGGGCCACAGACTCTGCCTTTGATTCTCAACACAGCAAATATTACTTTCCTATTCCACGTTTTCAAGTAAACTGAGATTGCGGGAAGGACAAAAAGGAAGGGGGGGGGGTAGGGTATACTGTATTTAATTCACCTTTGGAATTTCCGAACAGCGGAACAAGGAGGAGATGAATGCACAACAAAGAGAGATGGCTCCGAGGCGTAATCAAACCCCCGTGCATTCTACAAATGTGGTGAGAATCGCAGAAATAGGGCAAGATGGAGGTGGCTATTAAAGCCAGGATTACCTGCAGCTTGTGGCCTTGTGCTGCTCTGGACCTGACTGTGTCCACATTCTCCACCATACTGTACTGTTACAGTACAACATACAGTACTAGCTCTGTGCTGCAAAACGGCCGTGTCAGTCAAGTGTCCCACTTCATACATTCAATAAGCCACTGGCTTTCAAATGCAAGCTTAGTCAAATACAACTTGAACTTTAGAATCTCTGAGAGAAACCCTTTGCTTCAGCCTGTGTTGGTGGGAGCAGAGTGCCTTAACGAAGGCTGTAATTAGTACTAATTAAGTCAGATCCTAATGTTGAGGCATGCCGTTATGAGAGAGCACGGAGCAGTAGGAGAAGTGGGAGATGGGGGTGCCGTTGTCTTGTGGGGACGCACACACACACACACACAGACTACTTCTACACATTTTAAGGGGACATAATGTCATATACTCTACGGATCATCAAAGATTGACCTATTGGCCCATCTCTCCACCCGACTACATGTCAATATTCTCCAGTCAGATACCAATGACAGAGAGACTTTTCCATATTACAATAATACAATATAAAATATGTATTTATTTTGTATCCTTATCTTTGATCATACATCTGTCAATCAATCACTGCTATCTGTGTGCCTACTGTTGACATTGGCAGGGGGTGTGCAGAGGACAGACTAACCAGGCATTGATTGGACTCTTTTAACACATGAGCTGAATCCCAGATGTAGCTTTGGAGGGGTGTGAAAAGGCTGAGTCCTGGATTAAAAATGCCCCTGCCTGTTTGTGTTTGCATGACACGGGCTGGTGAGGCCACTGTGTTTTCTTGACCCTGACCAACCTCTCTCTCTCTCTCTATGCATTTCAATGCAATCTCATCCTGCTCTGACCTTCTGTAGATTTCATTTTTGTCATTTAGCAGGAGCTTTTATCGAGAGCAATTAGGGTGAAGTGCCTTGCTCAAGGGCACAGACAGGTTTTTCACCTAGTCGGCTCGGGGATTCGAACCAGCAACCTTTTGGTTACTGGCCCAACGGTCTTAACCGCTAGGCCACCTGCCGCCCCTCACCTATTGTACATGTAATATGCAACACGTTCTCACACATCATGCATACTACATGTGCGTCAATAAAAGCGTACATGCTAAATATGGTATTCTAACAATAATAATGTTCTGTTATATGTTAAGACTGGTGCAGTTGTTTAAATCATCCTTAAAGGGCTATTCAATACTCATCTCTTTATTTGGTGTCATGAAAAAGAAAAACTTATGAAAAATCCTTTAAAAAATCCCGAAATCTTTGCATTATCCCTGTAATTGCGTGCATATGTGTTTGTGTGAGTGTGTACATACATGTGTTTGTGTTTGCATGTGTGTGCCCGTGTGTACATGCATGTGTTTGCATGTGTGTGCCCGTGTGTACATGCATGTGTGTGTGTGTGTGTGTGCCCGTGTGTACATGCATGGGCGTGTGTGTCAGGGTTGGGCAACATTTTTATTGAAGGCAGTCAATTCAGAAAGTAATCTAAAATAACTATCCAATAATAAAAAAAGGGAATTTATTTTAAGTAACTTCTCAATAAACTGAAAAGTAGAAGCTATGTATTTAAAAAGTTTGAAAAATTCAGAATTTTTGGCTGCCTTCAGCCCAACCCTGGTGTGTGTGTGTGTGTGTGTGTGTGTGTGAGTGTGTGTGATAGTGAGTGAGTAGTAGGGACACTACTCTCTGCGTCGTCCAAGTGGCCACAGGACACAGGCACTAATTAGCAGACACAGCAGCAGCAGCTTGCAGTTTTATATTACATCAAGGTAAACTCACACTGCTAGGAGAGGAGATTACTTCTATCAAATGGGAATAAGCTGTTAATTAACTCCCTGCCGTAGCAATCACTTCCTCTGTTTCTGCTACGGACCTAACCATCGCTGGCTTCAGCACGAATCCATGTACACCCCAACGGTCTTTTTGGAAAACGGACATAGCCTTGTAATGGCTGTTTGAATGGGAATGTCAAGGACAATGTGAGCTCCAGTGAAAGGCTGAGGAGTCAATTGTCTGGACTGTGTTTCCTCACTCTTAGCTGGGACTTTCTTCATCGTGGTTGGAGCCTGGTCTGGTTTGCTCTGGGAATGGGATTGGTTGGTACGTGGGAGTGCTGATCTGGACGTGTCATCAACAGTGGCCCTGGCGGGGAGGTGGGCCGTGGGTGGCAGAGCAGGAGTAGATTAATAACCCTGGCTGTGTACAGGGCTGTAGTGTTCAGGGCTCAGGATGCAGCAAGGCTTTATGGGGGCGAAACCCAGTGTGTCTCCCGACAGGGGATGCCAGAGCACGACTGGTGTTAGAAACCCAGAAACACGTCTCTGTGTGCTTTATTGGTGTTATTGCTTTTTACACACATGCATGCATGCTTGCACATAACACGTACGCACACACACACGCCACTGTTGCATTTGTGGCCGTCTGCAGCGAGTGCGGAGAGGGAAAGGGAGCTGAGACCGGCACTGATTTCTAGGCATCCCTTTAACCCCAGGAACTCGTTAATGTTTCATGAAAAGAGCCACTAGAGTCCTCACTGGCTGACTCACAATATCACGACTTAGCAGAAATAAATGGGCCAAGTGTTCAAAGAGTAACAAGACTTTGCTCAGTGGGCAGAAAGTGAGTGGAGAGCACTTTTCTTCCCCACACATAAACACTCTCTCTCTCTCTCTCTCTCTCTCCCTCTCTCTCCCTCTCTCTCCCTCTCTCTCCCTCTCTCTCCCTCTCTCTCTCTCTCCCTACCTCCCCACCTCATGCGCTCAGACTTCTTATCATGTAGGTGCCTCCCTGGAGCCCTTCAAATGGACTGGGGCAAAAAGGAAAAACCCAAGCCTTCCCCTCCTTCATCTTCTGATGCCCCGCCCTGCTTGCGTCTCTACCTGTCCTTTATCCCTTAATCTCCCTCTCTGTAACTCATTCTTCATGTCACTCTGTCCCAGTTCACTGAATTATCTCTGTGTATCTGGCTGGTCACCTAACTTATCACACACGACTGCCTCTTAACTGTCTACATCTACAGTTGTCTAAAGACAAAGACACTGTTCAGAGTGTTTTATACAGCAAGGAGGGAACAATCTGTGGTGGTTACAATGTTTAGAACTTTCCATCGTTTTATGAAATCGTTTTCCCCCTCAGCTCTGCGTGGGCTTCCTCTAGCTACTGTAAACTTGCTGGTCTGCACTTAGCTGAGCTCCTTAATTGACTAGCCTTATTAATACTGCTAATTGCGGAAGAACAAAGGTTTGTACCTCCCTCCTGCTTCAAAGGCAGGCCTGGGCACATGGATCATTAAAGACAGACCACCCAACTCTCCCAGGGGACTCCTGCTGTTTATTTTCCTGCTAGAAGAGCAACAAGAGCCAACTTTATAGTTAACCTTGAGCGCCGTGTCTGATCTGCCTTCGATTGGACCGGGCCCTCACCCTTTCATTCCACCTCCTTTTAACAACTGGTTCAGCAGCATCAGAAGATGAAGGAGGGGAACGCTTGTGTTTTTCCTTTCTGCCTGAGTCCATTTGAGGGACTCCAGGGAGGCACCTATAGGATAAGAAGTCTGAGCGCATGAGGTGGGCAGGGGGATGGAGAGAGAGAGAGAGAGAGAGAGAGAGAGAGAGAGAGAGAGAGAGAGAGAGAGAGAGAGAGAGAGAGAGAGAGAGAGAGAGAGAGAGAGAGAGAGAGAGAAAATGCAAACACAAAGAAAGTGGAGGAAATGTGTGCATTATTCAACGCAGCTTGTTTGCATACAGCACGAGATGCATGCCCCTCTTTCCGTGACTTATTGAATTGATTGCTAACATAACCAAAGATGTGCTGAACATTACTGGTCAAGTTGTAAACCCCAAAACACATCTATCCACAAAAATATACCTTTTCAAAGAAAGTCATTTGTACGTCTTTGAAAAATCTAAAGGAAGCAGAGTATAGAAAAAAAAACAGAGGTAAAATGAGCCATGCATGATGATACTCCTGGCATCTGAGAAGGGCTAAGTCTGTCCAAACGGCTCTAATGTGATTGATGAGCACAGCAGCCTCACTCTCTCTCTTCTCTTCTCTTCTTCTCGCTCTCTCTCTCCTCTCTCTCTCTCTTTCTCTTTCTCTCTCCCATCATTGGCTCCTACACTCCTAACTCTCACCTCCTCTGGCTGACTGGAGGGAGAGAGGAGAGAAGGAGAGGGGTTGGGGAAGGCAGGCAGGCAGGCAGGCAGACAGACAGGCAGAGGCACTCCCAGTGAAAACAGGGGCGCACATTGGAGCCGAAACAATAGTGACAGGCGCACTGGCTGGGGGTTTGCTGGTCGGATTAGCTCCAATAGCCATAATAAATGAAACAAGAGGATGAAATAAAAACAATTCCACACTGACTGAAGGCTGGGCTTATGGGAAGTGGCAGCTCCACTGGCCCCCAGGCTCTGAATTAGTTTTGCCACTCGATAATTTGACTGATTCACTTGAGTGGCCGGAGAGGACGTTTTGGGCCTGATCTCAGTGTAATCGAGTAACCTGGCTGGTGATTACCCCACGGACACACAGGCTCTGGACGGGGAGCTGGGACAGAGGAGAGACAGGGGCAGGTGGAGGAGAGCGAGAGAGGGGCTGCCCTGGCTGGCTGACGGCTGGAGCACAGAGCCCAGAGCAGGTAGCAGCAGTACTTGTTGAGCCCAACACTTGCACGGTCACTTAACTCCTCTCACGTCACTGCTTCATGCCTCAGTTCTCCTGCCTGGCCTGGATTTGATATCTCCCCCTATCTAGCCAGATGTCTCCCATAAGAGTGTGTGTGTGTGCGTGCGTGCTTGTACATGTGCGCATCCGTTCTCTATGCATGCACGCGTGTGTGAATGTGTGTGAGAATAAAGCTGTGTTTGTTTCTGCCCAGCAGAGGTCCCAGTAAACTCCAGATGAGTGGTGTGATAGTGGGATGGGACAGGAACCTACTGACTCTTCCTTAACAAAGAGAATGGGGAGGCAGGGGGGATTTTGTCCTGTGTAGAGGCAGCCCAGGAATCTGTCCAAATCACTGGAGGAGATGGAGGGGAAGAGAGGGAGGGGGGTGCACTGCTGCCTGGGCACTGCAGTTGAAGGGTAACCTTTACTTAACCTTTCATATGTTGAAAGCACATTTCGCCACTGACTTATTAATTTGGACAAGGTCACCTTTTTTTCATTTTAATACCAGATTAGCGGAGCCAGATCGTGAACTTTGATGTGGAAAATGTGCAGATGAGGGCAACTCTCTGGGCCACCGTGTAAAAATCAGCAGGATTTTATTGACGGGCTATTGACATCTTTTTTTTTCTAAAGAGGAGAAATGTCAATGCTTGCTACACAAGAGTAACAAGCAGAGTAAGCACTAAAATCTCAATTTACATACTGCGCTGTTCAGGCAGCTGAGCTGATGGAGCTGTGTAGTGCTGGCTGCCTAAAGGGCAGATGTCTGTCCCCAAAACCCCACTGCTGTCCTTCACAGAGAACCCCACTGCTGTCCTTCACAGAGAACCCCACTGCTGTGTTTCACAGAGAACCCCACTGCTGTCCTTCACAGAGAACCCCACTGCTGTCCTTCACAGAGAACCCCACTGCTGTCCTTCACAGAGAACCCCACTGCTGTCCTTCACAGAGAACCCCACTGCTGTCCTTCACAGAGAACCCCACTGCTGTCCTTCACAGAGAACCCCACTGCTGTTCTTCACAGAGAACCCCACTGCTGTGTTTCACAGAGAACCCCACTGCTGTCCTTCACAGAGAACCCCACTGCTGTCCTTCACAGAGAACCCCACTGCTGTCCTTCACAGAGAACCCCACTGCTGTCCTTCACAGAGAACCCCACTGCTGTCCTTCACAGAGAACAACACTGCTGTCCTTCACAGAGAACCCCACTGCTGTCCTTCACAGAGAACCCCACTGCTGTTCTTCACAGAGAACCCCACTGCTGTGTTTCACAGAGAACCCCACTGCTGTCCTTCACAGAGAACCCCACTGCTGTCCTTCACAGAGAACCCCACTGCTGTCCTTCACAGAGAACCCCACTGCTGTGTTTCACAGAGAACCCCACTGCTGTGTTTCACAGAGAACCACACTTCTTTCCTTCACAGAGAGCAGACGCTATTTTAGGAATGTGACGGGCTTCACCATGCTTCACTAACTTTATACAGAAAGTAAAGAGATGAATATAGTCCTAGACATGATGAGGATGAGAGCCAAATTACCTAAATAACACAAATGTATAATTTATACTACACAGTTTATCCGGGATTACACTTTTTTATTGGGGAAAACATGTATTTAAAAAAAAAAAGTCAATTTCCTTACATTTTGTGTTTTTTCCATCTAAAAAAAAACATGCAAAAGTTTGCCTTCATGCAAGCCATGACTAAATCGGTCTCTGCAGTGTATATTTAAGACAGAATAACACTAAAATCATTGACATCCTCTGTGTGTGATTAGAGATTATGTAATTAATGAGAATAAAACTTTACCAAGATTACTGAGAAATGATCTCACCCCAGGGTGACCACACGGTCTGTCATTACAACGAGAGGGGAGAAGGGCACAGAATTACACATAGCTAATCCCACCCACACAACCTAGGGATTATTTTACAGAGTAGGAGATGATTTTTTCTTAAGAGGCTTTTACAACCTTTATGGAATGGGGGGCAGCCTTCATACAGACAGTATGTAGCCTGCAGCGACAACTACACACACACACACACACACACACACACAGTCCTGAGCGTGAGTCACTGACTTCAAACTGTCACTCATCTGGCGTCCCCTAATTAAGTGTCTAATTATAGAGCTAATGCTGGCGACTGCAGCCACGATAAAGAGGACATGATGTCTACAGCAGACATACACAAATACATAGGGACATTCACATACGCCACCTCCAGTTGGTGAGGGCTTCTCTGTAGATTCAAATCAAGGAATTACGTTTCAGTGAGCATAAAGAAGAGAACTAGTCCTCACTTAAGTGTGACCAGTACTACCATTTTGATGTTACCTCAACCTCTATAGTGGACAGCCAATCCTGTACTGTATATTGTTATCCACTTCCTGCCCGGGGTAAGGGCTCGATTGTGGTTGACACACAGCATAACTAGAATGTGACACATTGGCTGGCTGAACAGGACACCGCCAGGGTGCAATGCCAGGGGTGGGGTCGGGCCAGGAGGTTCAGGGAGATATACTGGGCAACCTTGCGGTGTTCAGTATCTATCATGTCAGGAATGAGATACAGGAGGTGCTTTTAAATGTCACGATGAGAAGGAATGTGCATCAGATAGGCTCATTAGGAATGAGTCAGATCGGGCTCTGCATTCATCTGCACCACGGGACAAATGCACCGTTTCACGAAGAGGAAAAAGGAAAAGCGCTCAGCTTGTGTTTTCCTTCCTGTCTCTGCTTTGCAGATCAATAGGAAAAGTAAAGGAGAAGTAATAAGGATGCACAAAGAGAACCACTGATTCCTGCGTTTGAAATAGGAAGGAAAATAAGCACTTAGTGATTTGCATTGC